>NC_091342.1:10994328-11154328 GCF_038502225.1 Cherax quadricarinatus
TGTACCAGGAGTACATCGTTTGTATTGTACCACAGTGTTCATGTACCAGGAGTACATCGTTTGTATTGTACCACAGTGTTCATGTACCAGGAGTACACCGTTTGTATTGTACCACTGTTCATGTGCCAGAAGTACATCGTTTGTATTGTACCACAGTGTTCATGTACCAGGAGTACATCGTTTGTATTGTACCACAGTGTTCATGTACCAGGAGTACATCGTTTGTATTGTACCAGTGCTCATGTACCAGGAGTGCATCGTTTGTATTGTACCACAGTGTTCATGTACCAGGAGTACATCGTTTGTATTGTACCAGTGCTCATGTACCAGGAGTGCATCGTTTGTATTGTACCACAGTGTTCATGTACCATGAGTACATCGTTTGTATTGTACCACAGTGTTCATGTACCAGGAGTACATCGTTTGTATTGTACCAGTGTTCATGTACCAGGAGTACATCGTTTGTATTGTACCAGTGTTCATGTACCAGGAGTACATCGTTTGTATTGTACCACAGTGTTCATGTACCAGGAGTACATCGTTTGTATTGTACCACAGTGTTCATGTACCAGGAGTACATCGTTTGTATTGTACCACAGTGTTCATGTGCCAGAAGTACATCGTTTGTATTGTACCACAGTGTTCATGTGCCAGAAGTACATCGTTTGTATTGTACCACAGTGTTCATGTACCAGGAGTACATCGTTTGTATTGTACCACAGTGTTCATGTACCAGGAGTACATTGTATTGCACCACAGTGTTCATGTGCCACAGTGTTCATGTACCATTGTACCAGGAGTACATTGTATTGTACCACAGTGTTCATGTACCAGGAGTACATTGTATTGTACCACAGTGTTCATGTACCAGGAGTACATTGTATTGTACCACAGTGTTCATGTACCAGGAGTACATTGTATTGTACCACAGTGTTCATGTACCAGGAATACATCGTCTGTATTTTACCACACCGTGTATAGTATTCATATACCAGGTGTATAGCGTTCGTGTAGCAGGTGTTTGCGTAGCAGGAGTTTGTGTAGCATGTGTTCATGTAGCAGGTGTTCGTGCAGCAGGTGTTAGTGTACCTGGTGTACATCTCACATATCCATTTTAATATATTCCTTCAACGTGTATGTTTGTACCTTCAGAGTCATGGTATAAATTTATACTACTGTCTCTGATGCCGTTTCCAAATGTCCTGAATATTTTATCTTCAGTTTTCTCTATTTTCACAATTATTTCATCCGTAAACAAGTTTATATGTTTTATTCTGTTTTTGGTAAACATATATATATATATATATATATATATATATATATATATATATATATATATATATATATATATATATATATATAGAGAGAGAGAGAGAGAGAGAGAGAGAGTAATAAGTTTACTGAGTATATCAGGAAAAGTGTACGGTAGGGTTATAATTGAAAGAATTAGAGGTAAGACAGAATGTAGGATTGCGGATGAGCAAGGAGGCTTCAGAGTGGGTAGGGGATGTGTAGATCAAGTGTTTACATTGAAGCATATATGTGAACAGTATTTAGATAAAGGTAGGGAAGTTTTTATTGCATTTATGGATTTAGAAAAGGCATATGATAGAGTGGATAGAGGAGCAATGTGGCAGATGTTGCAAGTATATGGAATAAGTGGTAAGTTATTAAATGCTGTAAAGAGTTTTTATGAGGATAGTGAGGCTCAGGTTAGGGTGTGTAGAAGAGAGGGAGAATACTTCCCGGTAAAAGTAGGTCTTAGACAGGGATGTGTAATGTCACCATGGTTGTTTAATATATTTATAGATGGGGTTGTAAAAGAAGTAAATGCTAGGGTGTTCGGGAGAGGGGTGGGATTAAATTATGGGGAATTAAATACAAAATGGGAATTGACACAGTTGCTTTTTGCTGATGATACTGTGCTTATGGGAGATTCTAAAGAAAAATTGCAAAGGTTAGTGGATGAGTTTGGGAGTGTGTGTCAAGGTAGAAAGTTGAAAGTGATCATAGAAAAGAGTAAGGTGATGAGGGTATCAAATGATTTAGATAAAGAAAAATTGGATATCAAATTGGGGAGGAGTATGGAAGAAGTGAATGTTTTCAGATACTTGGGAGTTGTGTCGGCGGATGGATTTATGAAGGATGCGGTTAATCATAGAACTGATGAGGGAAAAAAGGTGAGTGGTGCATTTAGGTATATGTGGAGACAAAAAACGTTGTCTGTGGAGGCAAAGAAGGGAATGTATGAAAGTATAGTAGTACCAACACTCTTATATGGGTGTGCAGCTTGGGTTGTGAATGCAACAGCGAGGAGGCGGTTGGAGGCAGTGGAGATGTCCTGTCTAAGGGCAATGTGTGATGTAAATATTATGCAGAAAATTCGGAGTGTGGAAATTAGGAGGTGTGGAGTTAATAAAAGTATTAGTCAGAGGGCTGAAGAGGGGTTGTTGAGGTGATTTGGTCATGTAAAGAGATTGGATCAAAATGGAATAACATGGAGAGCGTATGAATCTGTAAGGAAAGGAAGGCTGGGTAGGGGTCGTCCTCGAAAAGGTTGGAAGGAAGGGGTAAGGGAGGTTTTGTGGGCGAGGGGCTTAGACTTCCAGCAGGCGTGCATGAGCGTGTTAGATAGGAGTGAATGGAGACGAATGGTATTTGGGACCTGACGATCTGTTGGAGTGTGAGCAGGGTAATATTTAGTGAAGGGATTCACGAAACCCGGTTATTTTTATATAGCCGGACTCGAGTCCTGGAAATGGGAAGTACAATGCCTGCACTCTAAAGGAGGGGTTCGGGATATTAGCAGTTTGGAGGGATATGTTATGTATCTTTATACATATATGCTTCTAAACTGTTGTGTTTTGGGCACCTCTGCAAAAACAGTGATTATGTGTGAATGAGGTGAGTGTTGAATGATGATGAAAGTATTTTCTTTTTGGGGATTTTCTTTCTTTTTGGGTCACCCTGCCTCGGTGGGAGACGACCGACTTGTTAATAAATAAATAAATAAATATATATATATATATATATATATATATATATATATATATATATATATATATATATATATAGCAAACATTATCGGAGTAAATGGCAATACTTGTGGGACCCTGCTTGTAATATTTCCTCATGAGGGCTTTTTTTTCCCTTTATCTCTCTTCTTTTTCCTCTTAGACACAGCCCTCTCATCCACTTTCCACGTTGGTCTTTTACAGGAAACCGTATCAAAAGATTTTTCAAAGAGACTTTCGTCTGTTGCAGCGTCTCTTGTGTGTTTCTGTGGCTCTCACAGAAGATTAATAGATTTGATACACAAGACTTCGCTGGTCTGACTGCAGCCTTTTATTTGGAGTGTTCGTTTTTTTCTCTAGATTTGTTACCGCCCTGTTAGTGAGCTGTGGTTTAAGGAATGCCTTTCCCCTTCCCACATAAACTGACAGCCACATCACTGGGACTGACAGACAGCATCAAGCTTGAGTGAGTCGGTCCTCTTGAAACGTGTGAGGGCGGTTCATCAGGCTACAGCATCTATTATTAATGAACCATCGATCCATCCCTTGCCTCTCCTTTACCTCACGCCCACTGTCAGCCTCCTGACACTGATACACTACACCGCTAACTGACAGCCTCTTATGCTGACACACGTCTCTTGTCCACAGCTCAGTCACCACAAATTAGAAAAAAGACAGCCGATTGACAGCATCTGATAGTAGTGGACTTTTGACTGACAGCTGAACCAGCAGATTATTGACCGTCGGTTGAACTAGTAGATCTTGACTGACACTCAGCAAAACCACTAGACTCTTGACTTATCAGCTTAGTTGATAAGTCTGGACTGATAAGACAACTGACTGAAGTCTAAACTTGAAGACTATTAACTGTCAGCTGAACTGTTAGACTTGAAAACTTATACTCAGTAAAACTAACCCAGAGAAGTCAGAAAAAAAACGTCCTCGGTTAGTTGCTCGTTACATTTGCACACGAGGGACAGACATCCATGTAATGTGTACATACGGTACGAAAACCAAAATGTGGTTTTGTGTGTATGTGTGTGTGTGTGTGTGTGTGTGTGTGTGCATTATATATATATTATATATATATATATATATATATATATATATATATATATATATATATATATATATATATATATATATATATATATATATATATATATATATATATATATATATATATATATGGTGGCCTGGTGGTTAACGCTCTCGCTTCACACGGCGACGGCCTGGGTTCGATTCCCAGCCAGAGTAGAAACATTGGACGTGTTTCTTTCCACCTGTTGTCTATGTTCCCCATCAGTAAAATGGGTACCTAGGTGTTAGTCGACTGGTGTGGGTCGCATCCTGGGACACTGACCTAAGGAGGCCTGGTCACAGACCGGGCCGCGGGGGCGTTGACCCCCGGAACTCTCTCCAGATAAACTATATTGTATATATATATATATATATATATATATATATATATATATATATATATATATATATATATATATATATGTATATATATATTGTATATATATATATATATATATATATATATATATATATATATGTATATATATATATATATATATATATATTGTATATATATATATATATATATATATATATATATATATATATATATATATATATATATATATATATATATATATATATATATATATATATCTTTATATATATATATATATGTATATATATATATATATATATATATATATATATATATATATATGTCGTGCCGAATATGTAAAACTGGTCAATTAGCAAGAACTCATTTAAAATTAAGTCCTTTCTGAAATTTTCTCTTATACGTTTAAAGACATATTTTTTTCATTAATGTTAATGTAAACATTTTTAATTTTGCATCAAAAGAATCTTAGAAAACTTACCTAACCTTATTATAGATTTCTTTACAGTAATTTAATACTAAACAAACACAGTGAAATATATTTTTTTCGTTAGGTTCAGAATGATTTTGGCGAAATTATTGCATACACAAATTTTCACTTGTCCTATATGGCAAGATGAGCGTTGCTATTTAAGCCAAGATCGCAAGTTCTGCCTATTCGGCACGACATATATATATATACACACACGAACACCTGCTACACAAACGCTATACACCTGGTACATGAATACTATACACGGTGTGCCATATATATATATATATATATATATATATATATATATATATATATATATATATATATATATATATATATATATATATATATATATATATTATATATATAAAGAATCGCTGTCGGTATGGAATGGATGGAAAGGATCAGTATTATCAGAGTGACAGCAGCGGCCGTACATCCCTAGAGAATGGATTCGCGTTCTCTGATCGTTATGATCCTGGCACGTAGTGGATAGGACATTAAGGGTCTGCCTTTTCCGTGTGTGTGTGTGTGTGTGTGTGTGTGTGTGTGTGTGTGTGTGTGTGTGTGTGTGTGTGTGTGTGTGTGTGTGTGTGTGTGTGTGAGAGAGAGAGAGAGAGAGAGAGAGAGAGAGAGAGAGAGAGAGAGAGAGTTACAAATACTTTGCAGGGCACTTTTGTTCTCTTGTATAGTACTCCCGTTCTGTGCTCACATTTTGCTATGCACTTGTGTTCTGTAGTCTACAGCACTGTTGTGTGTTCACATCTAGCAAGGCACTTGTGTTCTGTCCTCTGCTACATTGTTCTTAGCTCACACTTTGCCAAGCAAGTACGACATTCTTTAGGTGGTGGTGGTAGTGTGGGGTTGCTGCGGTAGAATCTGTTGTGGTAGGTGTAGTAACTAGTGGTTATTGGAGTGTTGGTGGTAGTACCGTGTGTACTGTGGAGGAGGAAGAGGAAGAGGAGGAAGAAGACGAGGACGATGACGACGAGGACGATGACGAAGACGACGAGAAGGACGACGACCACCACCACCACCAGGACCTCGACCTCACACATACGCACGCACCCGTAATTATGTTTCTATTCCATCAGCTGATGTGGTCGTCACGCAAACTGTACATTTACGAAATCTTTACCACGTATCAGCTGATCCAGACGCCATTTTTAAAGTCTGTTTACGCTGCATCAGCTGTAGCTGATATACAGGGTTCTTTGTGTACTCACCTAATTGTGGTTGCAGGGGTCGAGACTCAGCTCCTGGCCCCGCAGTGTATGTTTGCGCACTGTTTTTGAACTTTATTCGAAAACAAAATACATTAAGAAAAAAGATACATTAGGAAGGAGAACATGCATGATATCCAGCTCCCCGAGGGTGGGTCGTGTGACCAGAATGCTGCAGGCATTTCCTCTCTGGATCGTAACACTGAATTTCTAGAAAAGGAAGCTGATCGTTATGGAGTTCTTGGTTTCCGTGATGAGTTTGTCACCCAACTCTATAAGGACTCTGAGAGCACACTTGCCCCACGTTCCGAGGGGTCTTCGATTCCATTGGGACGAAGTTGTAGCATGGTGCCAGCGCACTGTATTTGTTGAACTTGTGGGTCTTCATGAAACTAGTGGCAGCCTTACCCCCTTCAGCTTCAGAGTATTGTCGGTAGGTGTCAGTTAATATAGATGCACAGTAGTAGTCCCATGCAGTCTGCCTACTGTCTTTCTAGGGTAGCATGGTGACTGCATCTGTACGCTTCTGACTTCCATTGGGGCTCAGTACCTGAGGTTCCTGTTCAGCTGGGCTGTAACGAGACTTCGCTTGATGTCATTGACCTCGTGTCTGACATACTTCCCTTCTGACGTATGATAGACCATGGAGACCAAATTGATTAGCTGACGCCCAGCCGCGTTGAGTGTGTATGGGGGCGGCTAAGCGAAGAGCTGCACAAATTCGATTGGCCTGAGGGCCGAGGCACGTGCCCAAGGAGGAATTAGGGACGACCAAAAGGAAATCTCCAGAATGTGGTGCCTTCACCGCTAGGAGCCTTGTCCTTTCCGGATGCATTGTTGAGCATTGAACGATTTTCTCCACGATGGGTCTGTCCCAGTGGGACTGCTTCTGATCTCTGGAGGAGCTGGTCTGCTTGAAGAGTCTACAAGGATATCCCACTGCTCCTCTCCTTCATCAGTCCACTGGATGCAATACACGAAGACTGAAATGCAGGAAATGCTACCTTTGGTTCCTTGCACACCCTTATACCTCCCAGTCGCACGTCATGGTAGTGTTGCTTGATTCCATTGGTGATCTTTCAGCGACAGTTTGTGCCTTTCTACAGATAGATATCAGGAGTGCGTCATATTCAGTCAGTGTTGGGTTGTCGAATTAGGTTGCACATCTCAAGAAATAGGTTAGTCTGTGTCCTCTATCTCTTCACCTTGAGGAGATAGAGGGTTTCGTAGGCGTAGAGGGCATCGTAGGCGTCTAAGTCACTTCTCCATTCTCTTCAGGTCATTCAGTTTATCCTCAAGGACTGTGTGGATACTCTGACGACTCAGTGGAATGCTCTTGGGGTGGGTGGTAGTTAAGGCTGCTGGTAGGATTATTCATACCTCTTTAATTATTTCCTCGTTTATCGAGATGATTTGACACTTCGAGGGGCCGAGGATGAGTTTGTGACTTGACCAGTTGAAGGTCCGCTGCCAGGGACTCCTCCGTACCTGCCAGAGTGCCATCATCCAGATACCAGATGTTGAGTTCGCTGTACAAGCTGGATGTGACTTCTCTTACCGCCATGCAGAAGAGAAATGGAGCGAGTGGGTCTTCCTTCTGGAGACTCTCTGACGAGGTGATTTCATGCTTGCCACATAAATGAACTGATATTTTTGCTGTGTAATTTTGAGAGTTTTAATCAATCTTTTCTTTAATTAGCTACTGTGTGTGTGTGTGTGTGTGTGTGTGTGTGTGTGTGTGTGTGTGTGTGTGTGTGTGTGTTTACTCACCTAATTGTGGTTGCAGTGGTCGAGTCATAGCTCATGTTTGTGTGTACGTGCGTCTTTCTGTGTGTACGTGAGCGCGTGCCTCACAAGGAGGAATCATGCAGGTATATTCATGTCTCTACAACACGCTACGGTCACCGCTGGGACATGGTCGTCATGACTGCCATGCACGCTAACCTGCCTTCCCCTCTCCTTCCCAGCTAAGAAACCCTCCCCAGCTAGGGCTCCCCCAGTTAAGCACATCCCCGGGTAGAAACCCATCCATGTACGAAACCCCCAACTAGGAACCTGCAGCTGGTTCCTTTGAAGCTGTGGCGTGGCTGATGAACCTTTAATGGAATACTTGACGAAATCCTCATTGCCCTACTGAAGTCTACCAACTCTGACACATTTCAACACTATGTATGTACTCCATCCTGTGATGAAATATGACAGGGAAACATAGCTTTTATATTATATAATATATATAATGTATGTATATATAGTGTGTGCTATGCAGTACTGTATGTACCATATGATAATTAGCCTATTTTGAAATTCATACGTCTTATCACCTAATATTGTCAACATGTATATAAAAAGACTAACAAAAATTTCCTCTAATTCGAAAAGAAGTGAGGCCTGCGCCTGCCCCTTCAGTCCAATTATTGCCCTACACGGAAAGAAATTCAATGCATATTCGAAATACACATGTTAGTGTGGCCTGCACTGTGATTACACTGCAACACGATACTCGACACCTGGAACCACCACATGTTCAGTTATGTGTAATACCATAGTGTTGTGTGTGTCTGTACTCACCTAATTGTACTCACCTGTTCGTGGTTGCAGGGGTCGCGTCACAGCTCCTAGCCCCGCCACTTTACTGGTCGCTACTAGGTCCACTCTCTCTCTCTCTCTCTCTCTACTCCAAGAGATTTATCGTACCTCTTCTTAAAGCTATGTATGGATCCTGTCCACACTACATTATTCTCCAGAGTGTTCTACTTCCTGACAACTCCGTGACTGAAGAAATACTAAAGTGTGTGTGGATGTGTGTACTCATCTAATTGTACACGCCTAATTGTGGTTGTAGGGATCGTGTCATAGCTCCTGCCCCCGCCTCTTCACTGTGTGTGTGTGTGTGTGTGCGCGTGTGCGTGCGTGCGCGTGCGTGCGTGCGTGCGTGCGTGCGTGCGTGCGTGCGTGCGTGCGCGCCGGTGGATATGGGTGATACTTACTGTGACATGAATGTTCAGTTTGATCTGAGAGGGCAAGTGAGTTGTGTATGTGTGCATTCTTCACTGATTAGTTATTCTCTCGATGGCAAGCTCAGTAATGAAGAGGATAAAACCAGGATCGTGGATCATGAGTCAGCCGGTAAAATCTATTACTGGTTAATAAACTTTCCAGTGACGGAGGTATCTTAGGCGTCTTTTCTATCTCTCGGAGACCAAGAAAACATTGAAGGAGACATCTAAAGTTATTTATTATGAGATGTACTTTCGGCAACATGTTCAGTATACCTACTGTAGTGGAAGAACATGTCATCTTGTTCTGCTCTGAGGGAACACTTGAAGCTGCCATAGCTGATGATAAACCCTTAACGGAATATTTGACGATATCCTCATTATCCTACTTAAGTCTTCCAGCTCAGGCTGGCACTCCTGAAGTCTTCCATCTCAGGCTGGCACTGCTGAAGTCTCACAGCTCAGGCTGGCACTGCTGAAGTCTTCCATCTCAGGCTGGCACTGCTGAAGTCTCTTCAGCTCACGCTGACACATTTCGGCACTATATAGGAAAAACCATGCTATAATAATCTTTATTTCTACAAGCACATGTACGAGGCATACAGTCCTAGCTGACATCAGTCACATACTACTATATAAAAAGCTACTTGTTATGCAGAGCATTTCGGACAAATTAGGTCAATTTTGTCCCCAGGATGTGACCCACAACAGTCGACTAAAACTCAGGTTCCCATTTTACTTATGGGTGAACATGGACAACCTGTGTAAGGAAACACGCCCAATGTTTACACCCTTTGTGGGGATTGAACCACGGACCCTAAGCGTATGAAACGAGAGCTTTGTCTACCAGGCCACGGGCCGCCCTATGTGATGTAACAAGACAGAGTAAAAATAGCCTGGGTTTGTTCCACTCTGGAACCATCATAAACAACAGCGTGGCAGCACAGTAATAATGTACATTATATAATTTTGCTGTGTCGAAAATTCCGAAAATTTGCGAAATTGTCATTAACCCTTGTGGTTTAGCGCTTCTTTTTTATTATAATAATAATGCGAAAGTGTCAGGGCATTGCAAAAAAATAAAATCGAAGCGTACTAAGACAAAAAATAAGAGAATTTATATATATATATATATATATATATATATATATATATATATATATATATATATATATATCGTGCCGAATATGTAAAACTGGTCAATTAGCAAGAACTCATTTAAAATTAAGTTCTTTCTAAAATTTTCTCTTATAAGTTTAAAGATATATTTTTTTCATTAATGTTAATGTAAAAATTTTTAATTTTGCACCAAAAGAATCTTAGAAAACTTACCTAACCTTATTATAACAAGAACAATTTATTTTTGCCTAACCCAACTAAATATATTTTAGATTTGTTTACAGTAATTTAATACTAAACAAACACAGTGAAATATATTTTTTTCGTTAGCTTTAGGATGATTTTGGCGAAATTATTGCATACACAAATTTTCACTTGTCCTATATGGCAAGATGAGCGTTGCTATTTAAGCCAAGATGGCAAGTTCTGTCTATTCGGCACGATATATATATATATATATATATATATATATATATATATATATATATATATATATATATATATATATCAAGTGCAGTGGTCTGACGGAAGTCAAAAAGCGTCCTGATGGAGCCACTATGCTACCTTGAAAGGATGGAAAGCAGATTGCCTGGGACTACACCTGTGCCGCCACATTGGCAGATACCTACTTGCCATACTCCGTAGTGGAAGGAGGTGGAGCTGCCAGCCACAGGGAGACCCAGAAGATCCGCAAATATGAAGACCTTACCCAATGCTGTAACCTCATCCCAATAGGGTCGGAGACCCTTGGAGCATGGGGCAAGTGTGCTTTAAAGTTCCTCAAAGAGCTGGGTGAAAAGCTCATCATAGAAACCAAGGACCACAGGGCGACCAGCTTCCTCTTTCAGAGACTCAGTGTTACGATCCAGAGAGGAAATGCCTGCAGCATTCTGGGCACGCGGCCCACCGCCGGGGAGCTGGACGAAGTATTCGAGATGTAGCTCTGAGTTATCTATGTTGTTTTTTTTTCTATTGTATCTTTGTGAATGTTTTGTCAATGTATTTTGTCTTTATATATATATATATATATATATATATATATATATATATATATATATATATATATATATATATATATATATATATATATATATTTGACATGTTCCGATGTACTGAATGTCAATAGACAAAGAAAATCATTAAGTGTTTAGCTTGAAAAAGGACAAGCTTCATGAATAAAGTTAACGAGAAAGTAACTTTTTAAACTGACACACACACACACACACACACACACACACACACACACACACACACACACACACACACACACACACACACACACACACACACACACACACACACACACACACACACACACTCTGCTCGTAAAAAACAGATGGAAATTCGAGAAAATGGAAGGAATAGATGAGACGGGAGAAAGAGACTACATAGCAGGTACACTTCAGTCTGGGGAACACAAAGTGGTCATTGCAGTGATGTATAATCCACCACAGAACTGCAGGAGGCCAAGAGAGGAATATGAAGAGAGCAACAGAGCAATGGTGGACACACTTGCTGAGGTGGCAAGAAGAGCTCACTCCAGCAGAGCAAAGTTGCTGGTTATGGGGGATTTCAACCACAGGGAGATTGACTGGGAAAACCTGGAGCCACATGGGGGTCCCGAAACATGGAGAGCCAGGATGTTGGACGTGGTGCTGGAAAACCTCATGCACCAACATGTTAAGGACACTACCAGAGTGAGAGGGGAGGATGAACCAGCAAGATTGGACCTTGTGTTCACCCTGGGCAGCTCAGATATTGAGGACATCAAGTATGAGAGTCCCCTAGGAGCTAGCGACCACGTGGTTCTGTGCTTTGAATACATAGTAGAGCTGCAAGTGGAGAGAATAACAGGAGTTGAATGGGAAAAGCCTGACTATAAAAGAGGGGACTACATAGGGTTGAAGAACTTCCTGCGGGAGGTCCAGTGGGACAGAGAACTGGCAGGAAAGCCAGTAAATGAAATGATGGAATATGTAACAACAAAATGCAAGGAGGCAGTGGAAAGGTTTATTCCCAAGGGCAACAGTAACAACGGGAAGACCAGAACGAGCCCCTGGTTTACCCGACGGTGTAAGGAGGCAAAAACAAAATGCAATAGAGAATGGAAAAGGTACAGAAGGCAGAGAACACACGAAAATAGGGAGATCAGTCGCAGAGCCAGGAATGAGTACGCACAGGTAAGGAGGGAGGCCCAGCGACAGTATGAAAATGACATAGCATCGAGAATCAAGACTGACCCGAAACTGTTGTATAGCCACATCAGGAGGAAGACAACAGTCAAAGACCAGGTGATCAGATTAAGGACAGAAGGTGGAGAACTCACAAGAAATGATCAGGAGGTATGTGAGGAGCTAAACAGGAGATTTAAGGAAGTTTTTAAAGTAAAGACAGGAAGGGCTGTGGGAAGACAGCACAGAAGGGAACATCAAGAGGGAATATACCAACAAGTGTTGGATGACATACGAACAACTGAGGAGGAGGTGAAGAAGCTCTTAAGTGACCTTGACACCTCAAAGGCGATGGGACCGGACAACATCTCCCCATGGGTCCTTAGAGAAGGAGCAGAGATGCTGTGCGTGCCTCTAACCACAATCTTCAACACATCCCTTGAAACTGGGCAACTACCTGAGAAATGGAAGACAGCTAATGTAGTCCCCATATTTAAGAAAGGAAACAGAAACGAGGCACTAAACTACAGACCTGTGTCTCTGACATGTATTGTGTGCAAAGTCATGGAGAAGATTATCAGGAGGAGAGTGGTCGAACACCTGGAAAGGAACAAGATTATAAATGAAAACCAGCATGGGTTCATGGAAGGCAAATCTTGTATCACAAACCTCCTGGAGTTTTATGACAAGGTAACAGAAGTAAGACACGAGAGAGAGGGGTGGGTAGATTGCGTTTTCCTAGACTGCAGGAAGGCCTTTGACACAGTTCCCCACAAGAGATTAGTGCAGAAGCTGGAGGATCAGGCGCACGTAAAAGGGAGGGCACTGCAATGGATAAGGGAATACCTGACAGGGAGGCAGCAACGAGTCATGGTACGTGAAGAGGTATCACAGTGGGCGCCTATTACGAGCGGGGTCCCACAGGGGTCAGTTCTAGGACCAGTGCTATTTTTGATATATGTGAACGACATGATGGAAGGAATAGACTCTGAAGTGTCCCTGTTCGCAGATGACGTGAAGTTGATGAGAAGAATTAAATCGGACGAGGATGAGGCAGGACTGCAAAGAGACCTGGACAGGCTGGACATGTGGTCCAGCAACTGGCTTCTCGAATTCAATCCAGCCAAATGCAAAGTCATGAAGATTGGGGAGGGGTAAAGAAGACCGCAGACAGAGTATAGGCTAGGTGGACAAAGACTACAGACCTCACTCAGGGAGAAAGACCTTGGGGTGACCATAACACCGAGCACATCACCGGAGGCACACATCAACCAAATAACTGCTGCAGCATACGGGCGCCTGGCAAACCTGAGAATAGCGTTCCGATACCTTAATAAGGAATCGTTCAAGACACTGTACACTGTGTATGTTAGGCCCATACTGGAGTATGCAGCACCAGTCTGGAACCCACACCTGGTCAAGCACGTCAAGAAGTTAGAGAAAGTACAAAGGTTTGCAACAAGGCTAGTCCCAGAGCTCAAGGGAATGTCGTACGAGGAAAGGTTAAGGGAAATCGGACTGACGACACTGGAGGACAGAAGGGTCAGGGGAGACATGATAACGACATACAAGATACTGCGGGGAATAGACAAGGTGGACAGAGATAGGATGTTCCAGAGAGGGGACACAGGGACAAGGGGTCACAACTGGAAGCTGAAGACTCAGACGAGTCACAGGGACGTTAGGAAGTATTTCTTCAGTCATAGAGTTGTCAGCAAGTGGAATAGCCTAGCAAGTGAAGTAGTGGAGGCAGGAACCATACATAGTTTTAAGAAGAGGTATGACAAAGCTCAGGAAGCAGAGAGAGAGAGGATCCAGTAGCGATCAGTGAAGAGGCGGGGCCAGGAGCTGAGTCTCGACCCCTGCAACCACAATTAGGTGAGTACAATTAGGTGAGTACACACACACTCACACACGGATGGAATATGTGGCAACAAAGTGCAAGGAGGCAGAGGAAAGGTTTGTTCCCAAGGGAAACAGAAATAATAGGAAGACCAAAACGAGTCCTTGGTTTACCCGAAGGTGTAGGGAGGCAAAAACTAAGTGCAACAGAGAATGGAAAAGGTACAGGAGGCATAGGACCCAGGAAAACAAGGAGATTAATAGAAGAGCCAGAAACGAGTATGCACAGATAAGGAGGGAGGCCCAGCGACAGTATGAAAACGACATAGCATCGAAAGTCAAATCTGACCCGAAACTGCTGTATAGCCACATTAGGAGGAAGACAACAGTCAAGGACCAGGTGATAAGGCTGAGGAAAGAAGGTGGAGAACTCACGAGAAACGATCAAGAGGTATGTGAGGAGCTCAACACGAGATTTAAGGAAGTATTTACAGTAGAGATAGGAAGGACTCTGGGGGGTCAGATCAGATGGGGACACCAGCAAGGAATACACCAACAAGTGTTGGACGACATACATACAGATGAGGAGGAGGTGAAGAAACTGCTAAGGGACATCGATACCTCAAAGGCAATGGGACCGGACAACATCTCCCCGTGGGTCCTTAGAGAGGGAGCAGATATGTTGTGCGTGCCACTTACCACAATCTTCAACACGTCCCTGGAAACTGGGCAACTACCTGACGTATGGAAGACGGCAAATGTAGTTCCCATTTTTAAAAAAGGAGACAGAAAAGAGGCACTAAACTATAGACCTGTGTCATTGACGTGTATAGTATGCAGGAGAAAATCATCAGGAGGAGAGTGGTGGAGCACCTGGAACGGAACAAGAGTATAAATGCCAACCAGCACGGATTCACGGAAGGCAAATCCTGTGTCACAAACCTTCTGGAGTTTTATGATAAAATAACAGAAGACACGAGAGAGAGGGGTGGGTTGATTGCATCTTCTTGGACTGCAAGAAGGCCTTTGACACAGTTCATCACAAGAGATTAGTGCAGAAGTTAGAGCATCAGACGCATATAACAGGAAGGGCAATGCAATGAATCAGAGAATACCTGACAGGGAGGCAACAACTAGTCATGGTACGTAATGATGTATCACAGTGGGCACCTGTGACGAGCGGGGTCCCACAGGGGTCGGTCCTAGGACCAGTGCTATTTTTGGTATATGTGAACGACATGATGGAAGGGTTAGACTCAGAAGCGTCCCTGTTCGCAGATGATGTGAAGTTAATGAGGAGAATTAAATCAGATGAGGATCAGGCAGGACTTCAAAGAGACCTGGACAGACTGGACACCTGGTCCAGCAACTGGCTTCTCGAATTTAACTCCGCCAAATGCAAAGTCATGAAGATCGGGGAAGGGCGCAGAAGACCGCAGACGGAGTATAGGCTAGGTGGCCAAAGACTGCAAACCTCGCTCAAGGAAAAAGATCTTGGGGTGAGTATAACACCGAGCATGTCTCCGGAAGCACACATCAACCAGATAACTGCTGCAGCATATGGGCGCCTGGCAAACCTGAGAACAGCGTTCCGAAACCTTAGTAAGGAATCGTTCAAGACACTGTACACCGTGTACGTCAGGCCCATACTGGAGTATGCAGCACCTGTCTGGAACCCGCACTTGATTAGGCACGTCAAGAAATTAGAGAAAGTGCAAAGGTTTGCGACAAGGTTAGTTCCAGAGCTTAGGGGAATGTCCTATGAAGAAAGGTTAAGGGAAACCGGCGTGACGTCACTGGAGGACAGGAGGGTCAGGGGAAACATGATAACGATATATAAAATACTGCGCGGAATAGTCAAGGTGGACAAAGACAGAATGTTCCAGGGAGGGGACACAGAAACAAGAGGTCACATTTGGAAGTTGAAGACTCAGATGAGTCAAAGGGATGTTAGGAAGTATTTCTTCAGTCATAGAGTTGTCAGGCGGTGGAATAGCCTAGAAAGTGACGTAGTGGAGGCGGGAACCATACATAGTTTTAAGACGAGGTTTGATAAAGTTCATGAAGCAGGGAGAGAGAGGACCTAGTAGCAGCCAGTGAAGAGGCGGGGCCAGGAGCTAAGACTCGACCCCTGCAACCACAAATAGGTGAGTACGTACACACACACACACACACACACACACACACACACACACACACACACACACACACACACACACACACACACATATAACAGGAAGGGCACTGCAATGGATCAGAGAATACCTGACAGGGAGGCAACAACGAGTCATGGTACGTAATGATGTATCACAGTGGGCACCTGTGACGAGCGGGGTCCCACAGGGGTCGGTCCTAGGACCAGTGCTATTTTTGGTATATGTGAACGACATGACAGAAGGGTTAGACTCAGAAGTGTCCCTGTTTGCAGATGATGTGAAGTTAATGAGGAGAATTAAATCTGATGAGGACCAGGCAGGACTTCAAAGAGACCTGGACAGACTGGACACCTGGTCCAGCAAATGGCTTCTCGAATTTAATCCTGCCAAATGCAAAGTCATGAAGATAGGGGAAGGGCACAGAAGACCACAGACAGAGTATAGGCTAGGTGGCCAAAGACTGCAAACCTCACTCAAGGAGAAAGATCTTGGGGTGAGTATAACACCGAGCATGTCTCCGGAAGCACACATCAATCAGATAACTGCTGCAGCATATGGGCGCCTGGCAAACCTGAGAACAGCATTCCGATACCTTAGTAAGGAATCATTCAAGACACTGTACACCGTGTATGTCAGGCCCATACTGGAGTATGCAGCACCTGTTTGGAACCCGCACTTGATAAAGCACGTCAAGAAACTAGAGAAAGTACAAAGGTTTGCGACAAGGTTAGTTCTAGAGCTAAGGGGAATGTCCTATGAAGAAAGATTAAGGGAAATCGGCCTGACGACACTGGAGGACAGGAGGGTCAGGGGAGACATGATAACGACATATAAAATACTGCGTGGAATAGACAAGGTGGACAAGGACAGGATGTTCCAGGGAGGGGACACAGAAACAAGAGGCCACAATTGGAAGTTGAAGACACAAATGAGTCAGAGAGATAGTAGGAAGTATTTCTTCAGTCATAGAGTTGTAAGGCAGTGGAATAGCCTAGAAAATGACGTAGTGGAGGCAGGAACCATACACAGTTTTAAGACGAGGTTTGATAAAGCTCATGGAGCGGGGAGAGAGAGGGCCTAGTAGCAACCGGTGAAGAGGCGGGGCCAGGAGCTAGGACTCGACCCCTGCAACCACAAATAGGTGAGTACACACACACACACACACACGGCAAAGAAGATCGCAGACGGAGTACAGTCTAGAGGGCCAGAGACTACAAACCTCACTCAAGGAAAAAGATCTTGGGGTGAGTATAACACCAGGCACATCTCCTGAAGCGCACTTCAACCAAATAACTGCTGCAGCATATAGGCGCCTAGCAAACCTCAGAACAGCATTCCGACATCTTAAGGAATCGTTCAGGACCCTGTACACCGTGTACGTTAGGCCCATATTGGAGTATGCGGCACCAGTTTGGAACCCACACCTAGCCAAGCACGTAAAGAAACTAGAGAAAGTGCAGAGGTTTGCAACAAGACTGGTCCCAGAGCTAAGGGGTATGTCCTACGAGGAGAGGTTAAGGGAAATCGGCCTGACGACACTGGATGACAGGAGGGTTAGGGGTGACATGATAACGACATATAAAATACTGCGATGAATTGACAAGGTGGACAAAGACAAGATGTTCCAGAGATGGGACAAAGAAACGTGGGGTCGCAATTGGAAGTTGAAGACTCAGATGAGTTAAAAGGGTGTTAAGAAGTATTTCTTCAGTTATAGAGTTGTCAGGAAATGGAATAATCTGGAAAGTAACGTAGTGGAGGCAGGAACCATACATAATTTTAAGACGAAGTTTGATGAATCTCATGGAGCAGGGAGAGTGTGACCTAGTAGCGATCAGTGAAGAGGCAGGGTCAGGAGCTATGAATCGAACCCTGCTACTACAAATAGGTGAGTACACACAATACCCTCTACCTACCAACATTTCTCATCCTCGCTCGATTATGGCGGGCTGACCAGGAATACCAGTTGCTTGTGACTGAGATATCTGTTGCCTGGTCACCACGATAACCCTATCACCACGATGTTTGCTACCTGCTCACCATAACAACACTATCACCACGATGTCTGCTGCCTGCTCACCATAATAACACTATCACCACGATGTCTGCTGCCTGCTCACCATAATAACACTATCACCACGATGTCTGCTGCCTGCTCACCATAATAACACTATCACCACGATGTCTGGTGCCTGCTCACCATAATAACATTATCACCACGATGTCTGCTGCCTGCTCACCATAATAACACTATCACCACGATGTCTGGTGCCTGCTCACCATAATAACACTATCACCACGATGTCTGGTGCCTGCTCACCATAATAACACTATCACCACGATGTCTGCTGCCTGCTCACCATAATAACACTATCACCACGATGTCTGCTGCCTGCTCACCATAATAACACTATCACCACGATGTCTGGTGCCTGCTCACCATAATAACACTATCACCACGATGTCTGCTGCCTGCTCACCATAATACTATATACACATTCACTCTCTGCTTCTCATCAACATCAGTTCAACCCATCAGTGTTGCTAGTGGGGGAAGTACCTTTCAAGTTCGTTATTTCGCACTTCAACTCATCGTTTACAAAGCCAATTATTATTTTGTCCCATTATGATACTTTTAATGATAATGGCATTACTTTTGGGCAAAGGTTATTGCACAGTGTTATGATGGAAAATACAGAAACAATACTACAGCGCTCCCAACAAAGAGTGAGAGATAGTAACAACGCATTTAAGAGATAGAAAAAACACATCATGTGCCTTTGGAACGTGTTGAAAAATAATCACAACAGCATGTGATGGCTATTGAGTGCCTCCATTGTCTGCCTTGAAACCTGTTTGAAAAGAATAAAAGCCCCATATTTACGCGGATGATAGGGAAGGGGGGGGGAGGTGCCACAGTTGCAGCATGTCACCACTATCAATTTGAATAATGGCAGACTCACTGCTGTGTAAATTTTTTCTTTTTCAAGAAATTTAATGTAAGAATGTTTTTAGGGTGGCGATTTTGTGCACATGGTGCGAGTTTTGGGATACAAATGCAGGTTCAAATAGGCATTAGTAATATTTTATGTTTTGTCTCGTGTGAAGGAAATTTGAGTAGGAACTTTATACACACACACACACACACACACACACACACACACACACACACACACACACACACACACACACACACACACACACACACACACACACACACGGAGAGAAGTGGTTTTATGAATAATCACTATGGGTTTAGGGATGGCAAATATTGTATCAGTCTGTTAGAATTCTATGAGAACGTAACAGATGTGAGACAGGAGAGAGAGGGATAGGTGGACTGCGTTTTCTTACTGTACTGAGATACGTACCTCACGAGAGACCTGGACAAAAAAAAAAGTGAGGGATAGAAATAACAGGGAACGTATTCCGGGGAAGGAAGTAATGAGTGATTGTCCAGGAAAAGACGACAGAATGAGCAATAGTAACAGTCGGGGTACCGACTGTTACTGTTGCTCATTCTCATTAGGACCAGTGCTATTTTTGGTTTGTGAATGACTTAGCAAATGGGACTGGGTCGAATGCATCCCAGTTTGCCTATGTAAAACTAATGAAAATGCAGAGTAGGACAGAGAAAGGTTGCAAATTGATCTGAAGGAAACTTTATGATTGGTCTCATAAGTGGTTGCGTGAATTCAACCCAAGCAAATCCAAGGTTAGGGAAGGGGCCAAAAGACCGGACATGGAATATAAACTCGGGACAGAGTATGCAAAACTCATAAAGACCTAATAGGTGAGCATAGTGCCTGGTGGTATATCGCCAGAGACTTAACATCAGTCGAATAACCTCTATAGCCAATATTCTTCCGGCAAATCTAAGAGTAGCCTCAAGGGATCTCGACAGTCATTCACAGCCCTTTATAACGTACATGAGGCTCATCTTGGAGTATGCTGCACTAGCATGTAACCCACCTGAAAAAAAACTTAAACTGAAGAAAGTGCAGAAGTATGCAACGAGACTAGTGCTAGAGCTAAGGGTTAAAAGCTACGAGGAGAGGCTAACGGAACCAAAGCTTAAGGACATTTGAGGAGAGAAGAACGGGGAAGACACGATAATATACAAAATATTCAGAGTAATTGATAGGGCTGACAGGACTGTTTGAGCTGCGGGAATTGGATAATTTGGATGACGTCGACGAGGACGCGGTGACGTTAGTCTAATATCTTAATCATGCACCTCATACCCATACTGTGGGCGGTAGTCAAAAGATTTCCTACATAATGGGTCCAGAGATTGAACCCTAAAGTTTTGAGAGCTAAGCATGTCAGTGGTAATGAACTATTTACATGTTTATTTCCGGTTACAGTCGTAATGAACTATTTATGCAGATATGAATTAAATCACAAAAAAATTAAAGTGTAGCTTATATATGGTTTTGAATTATTTATATTACCTTATACTTTGGCAAGCTCTTGAATTTAAAGCAATTTAAGTGGTTATGGGGTATTTACAGCAGGCAAGGTCAGGGTATTTATCCAGAATGGTTGGTAATATATCACTGGATAAAATACTTTGACATGTCTAGGAGGATGCATCAGGATCAAAAGCTAATGTAGACATAACTGTGAACTTTGCTAAGTGTAAACCAGCGTTATTATGTTATGGATTACGATTAAATCCATGAATTCAAGAGCATGTGATAGAGGCAGGTCTCATAAATTGTTTCAAAAGCAGGTACGAAAGGGCCCTCCGGGATAGAAGGGAGGCAGGGCCAGGGGCTAAGACTTGACCCTGCAGCCACGTATAGATGAGTACACGAAGTCCCTCTCTTGCTGGCTGACAACATCTGTCTTCCCTTCACATAAGAATTCCATCCACTCACCAACCCTTCCTAAAACAAATACACACACATACACATACACACAAAGTCTGCAAACCTCACTCAAGGAAAAAGATCTGGGAGTGAGTATAACACCGAGCATATCTCCTGAGGCACACATCAATCAGATAACTGCTGCAGCATACGGGCGCCTGGCAAACCTACGGATAGCGTTCCGATACCTCAGTAAGGATTCGTTTAAGACTCTGTATACCATTTACGTCAGGCCCATACTGGAGTATGCAGCACCAGTTTGGAATCCACACCTAGTCAAGCACGTCAAGAAATTAGAGAAAGTGCAAAGGTTTGCAACAAGACTAGTCCCAGAGCTACGGGGATTGTCCTACGAAGAAAGGTTGAGGGAAATCGGCCTGACGACACTGGAGGCCAGGAGGGTCAGGGGAGACATGATAACGACATATAAAATACTGCGCGGAATAGACGAGGTGGACAAAGACGGGATGTTCCAGAGATGGGACACAGACACAAGAGGTCACAATTGGAAGTTGAAGACTCAGATGAATCAAAGGGATGTTAGGAAGTACGTATTTCTTCAGTCATAGAGTAGTCAAGCCGTGGAATAGCCTAGAAAGTGAAGTAGTGGAGGCGGGAACCATACATAGTTTTAAGGCGAGGTATGATAAAGCTCATGGAGCAGGGAGAGAGAGGACCTAGTAGCAATCAGTGAAGAGGCGGGGCCAGGAGCTATGACTCGACCCCTGCAACCACAAATAGGTGAGTACACACACACGCACGCGCGCGAACAAAAAAACTCCGCAGCAAACTACTAACTACTCCCCACAGACAACACGAACGAATATTTATTACCTTTCATTACCTTAAACACTGCTAATTAACAATAGTCATTAACACTGGTATTTAAGTGTGAAGAGTATTGACCACAGTAGCACATTTCATAACCCGCTGGTGTTATAGCTTATCCAGAATTACATGAAAATAAGACCTGTAAATATCTTGTACTGATTCTTTGTACATATGTTGTAACATTAGTTATTATTATTATTTGTAATAGTGTATTATTTTTGTAGTTGTAGTATTTATTATTACAAGCTATTCCCTTATGGATGTCATATTTATAATTTTTCTGTTTCATTTTATTTTTGTTTGGTTTCTAGGCGAGAACTCGAAATAAAACGATTTGAAATTTTCAACACGTCCGTATGTCCATAAAAAATGAATCTTTTGCAATTAGGCTGTGTAGTTCCCTCTAATGTCCATTTTTCAAACTCATTTATCATTTTGTTTGCTGGTTCTCGTCAGTACTCAAGCCTGTGAAAAGGAATAAAGACCAACTACGTTAAAATTGCAACGTAATTTCTTCCTATTACAAGCTGAAGCTTTGGAAGGTATCCAGTAGACATCTCAGGCAAATAGGTTAGTCTGGGTAGGGTGTCACTTTGTAGTGTTAATTCCTGAGGTAAGAATTAAAATAAACTCGCATCGTGTATATTAACTTGAGGCATGTGTGAGAGGTCACAAGGCAGCCTGGACAACCACATTTCTTCCTCGGGTCATTCAGTTTCTGCTCGAGGATTGTTGTATTGGCCCGTGGTCAGTTCTCTGGTTTCTTGTGTTGATGCTTTGGTATTTCCATACACACAACGTAACTGTGTGTGTGTGTGTGTGTGTGTGTGTGTGTGTGTTGCAGTATATAATAACACTAGTCGATGTGATGTGTTAAGTCACGCGAGGAGGATTGAAAACCTAGTATTAGCCTTGCCTCTTAGAGCCTCGATCAAACTTCGTACGTATTTTTTTTTGTGTTTTTATATCTAATGTGGCTTATGTACCTCATCCATATAATTGAAAAATTTGTATTCACGTGTCCGTGAAAGTGTGTTTGCCGAAATACTTCAGTGAAGAACAATACTAAAAGAAACATTCCTAGTCAGATAAGTTGCGTTCGAACGCAGCAAATTTTTTTCAGGTCAATGATCTCACCATAATAAAGTATTCTGGTTATTTTATTCAAGTTTCTTTATGTGAAGCAGTAAACCCGTGGGTTATTCAACGTTCAGATTGGTGAAGGCTCCATCCTCCGTCATGTAAATGCGGGAAAGACAGACAGACAGACAGACAGACAGACAGACAGACAGACACAGACAGACACACACACACACAGACAGACACACACACAGACAGACACACACACCACACACACACACACACACACACACACACACACACACACACACACACACACACACACACACACACACACACACACACACACACACACACACACACACACACAGACACACACACACACACACACACACGCACACACACACACACACACACACACACACACACACACACACACACACACACACACACACACACACACACACACACACACACACACACACATCTTTTGTTACAGCCAATCTTGCAATATAGAACCAGCTGGCAATATGCAGGTCTCGTCTGGACACCCAACTAGGCTGCCGCCTCACCAAATTACCCAGTAATGCACCCTCGCTGAATTCATTCAAACTCATTCGTAGCAGTTTTTTTTTTTATGCAGTCAATGTGGAAGTGATCTGTCTCCTGCAAGCATCAGGAGACTTTTGTTATCCGACTTTTATTAAGAGACATATTTGCATTTTTGTGATTTATTTTGAGTTGATTTTATGTATGGAATTTTTGGGTAAGTGAATGTATATTAAAAAGAGGAAATAAACGGAAAAAGATAAAACTGGGGACGAAAAGTGAAAAGGCGTAAGCAGGAGGAAGAGGAAGAGTCAAGAACAACAAATATCAAAATTGCTGAGTAGCCAAACCTTCAAGAATATCTAGTTGTTTCTCGCAATGAAATTTTGCTCCTCCCTCTTCCTTACAGCTTCTCGTCTCAATTTTCCTTTCCCCTTCCCTCTCATTTGTACTCCTTTAATTCTCTTCAGTGTTACATCTCTTCTAGTTGGTCCACCCCACCATTTCCCCTCCTAGTTGTCATTCTTTCTTTTCCTGTTCTTTCTCTATCCTTCCTTTCCTCCATTCCCCCCTCTCTCTCTCTCTCTCACCATATGCCTCCCCTTCCCAGTCCGCCACAACTGCTACCACATAAACATGGCAGCTGGGGAGGCGGTCATAGCCAGGATCTGCATCCCCGCCCACAGCAACACCACACACTTCACATGAGTGTTTAGTCTGTATACCACCATGACAAAAGGACGTGGGGGTTAGTGTTGATGCCCAGGGCATGTCAGGGTTCATGGGACATTTTAGGGTCCCCTTGGACATACCAGGGTCCCCCGTGCATGGAGTGCATGTTGAAGCGAAGGGTGCTGCTGCACCGGTCACTTAGTATAGCATAGCATACCTGTCTCCTGCGGGTCCAGGAGCCGTGAGTCGACCTCTGTAACCACATATAGGTGAGTATACACACACACACACACACACACACACACACACACACACACACACACACACACACACACACACACACACAACAACAACAACAACAACAACAACAACAACAACAATGAGTCATGGTACGTGAAGAGGTATCACAGTGGGCGCCTGTGACGAGCGGGGTCCCACAGGGGTCAGTTCTAGGACCAGTGCTATTTTTGATATATGCGAACGACATGATGGAAGGAATAGACTCTGAAGTGTCCCTATTCGCAGATGATGTGAAGCTGATGAGAAGAATTAAATCGGATGAGGATGAGGCAGGACTGCAAAGAGACCTGGACAGGCTGGACATGTGGTCCAGAAACTGGCTTCTCGAATTCAACCCTGCCAAATGCAAAGTCATGAAGATTGGGGAGGGGCAAAGAAGACCGCAGACAGAGTATAGGCTAGGTGGACAAAGACTACAGACCTCATTCAGGGAGAAAGACCTTGGGGTGACCATAACACCAAGCATGTCACCGGAGGCACACATCAACCAAATAACTGCTGCAGCATACGGGCGCCTGGCAAACCTGAGAATAGCGCTCCGATACCTTAATAAGGAATCGTTCAAGACACTGTAAACTGTGTATGTTAGGCCCATACTGGAGTATGCAGCACCAGTCTGGAACCCACACCTGGTCAAGCACGTCAAGAAGTTAGAGAAAGTACAAAGGTTTGCAACAAGGCTAGTCCCAGAGCTCAGGGGAATGTCGTACGAGGAAAGGTTGAGGGAAATTGGCCTGACGACACTGGAGGACAGAAAGGTCAGGGGAGACATAATAACGACATACAAGATACTGGGAGGAATAGACAAGGTGGACAGAGATAGGATGTTCCAGAGAGGGGACACAGAAACAAGGGGTCACAACTGGAAGCTGAAGAGTCAGACGAGTCACAGGGACGTCAAGAAGTATTTCTTCAGTCATAGAGTCGTCAGGAAGTGGAATAGCCTAGCAAGTGAAGTAGTGGAGGCAGGAACCATACATAGTTTTAAGAAGAGGTATGACAAAGCTCAGGAAGCAGAGAGGGAGAGGACCTAGTAGCGATCAGTGAAGAGGCGGGGCCAGGAGCTGAGGCTCACCCCTGCAACCACAATTAGGTGAATTAGGTGAGTACATAGCCCGTTGCCAGTTTCACTTGTCCTTGACAAGTAGCTGGACTGGTGGGCCCTACACACCAGCAACACAGAGCTCCACACCACATGCTTAATTGCCTGTTATCTTTCCACGTGAGCCGTCTTTGTGAGACGACGACTCTAAGAGAGACTGAACATAAGAATAGAGTAACACTGCAGCAGGCCTACTGGCCCATACAAGGCAGTGTTCCTCCATTCATATGTTGTGTCTTGAGAAACTGTGTAGAGAGAGGGAGGCTGCGGGAGATACTTTATCTGTATTCACTTTTAGACACTCCTGCCCGTCTGTGGAACTTTAAAATGCTTTATGCTTAAGGGTTTTTCATCCAGGGAACTGAAGCTATGCTCCCTTTCAATCAAACTTGTTTGTCTTCCATTCCACAGGCGCTAGATGACCCCCTTACGGGTTTAGTGCTTCCCACTGAATAATTGAAAATATGAATGATCTGGTTACACCTGATGGTTGTTACGTGATGCTGATTGTGTGTGTGTGCGTGTGTGCGTGTGCGTGTGCGCGCGCGTGTGTGTGCGTGTGCGCGCGCGATTTTATTGACAAGAGAATTAAATGACCTATTGTTCCCAGCATTGTGTACATTTAAAAATTCCCTTTTTACCACGCTGTCTACCACGATGACCACCGTCACCACCATCACTGCGAACACCTCAGTCATCCCCATTACCACCACAAACACCACAACCAGCCTGACTATGCTCACCACCACCACCACCACCACTACTGTCGCCACAACCACGACCTCCTCGCTCAACATTGGCATCAGGTGACTCGTAATTTTCTTGAAAAATGTCCAGATTTTGGTGTCAACGAGCGATCTGGACATAAAGCAAACGTGGATAAGGAAATAATGCTGGGTTTGTGTGGAGTTCACTACGATAAATCCCTCGAGGGCTGCCTTGCTGCCCACTTTTCTTCGTTCACCTCTCAAAGAGTATCGTTCACTTCCGCCCTCTGATCCCTCCATATATATATATATATATATATATATATATATATATATATATATATATATATATATATATATATATATATATATATATATATATATATATATATATGCGTGCGCCAAGATTTTTCGTTTTTAGTGCTACTTGCTTCGTACTTGATTTTCATTTGCCAATTTTTTTTCCGAGGAATATGTGAATAGTTTGTCATTAATTAACGAAACGACAAATAGAAAATATTGATGATTTATACGGTGTTTAGCCTTAAGTTTCAACGCTGCATCAAACCTGTCCAACTTTATACCATAGTAAACAATGCTGTGAAGGAACAGCTGTTGGGAAGAGAGGGAAGGAGGAAGAGAAAAGAGAGAGGGAGGTAAGCAGGAAGAGAGAAGAGAACGGGAGGGAAGGGAGGGGTGAGGGGGAAAAGACGGGTCGTGAAGTAAAGAAAGGGAGAGGAAGGGAAGGGAGAAGGGGAGGAAGGGAGGGGAGAGGGGGAAGAAGAGATAGGAAGGGAGGGGAGAGGGGTAAGAAGAGAGGGGTCGTAGAGAGAGGAAGGGAGGGAGAGAACTAAGAGATGAAGGGAGGGAGGGAGAGAGGAATGGACTAGGACAATGGTGTTAAGAACGCTAACATGTGGAGACTGGAGAATATGGCTGACGTTTCTAGACCGTCAGTTGGGTTCACTTCCTGCCACACCCTCTCCTCTTGCCTTACTTGTTTCCTTGTTTTATTTGTGAGTTTGGTGATTTTCCTGTACTGTTGTATGGTGAAGGCAGATAAGAGGGAACCGAGGGGGGTATGTGTGTGTGTAGTAGTAGTAGTAGTAGTAGTATAAATAGTAGTAGTAATATTTAGGTACAGAACAACTAACCAGGGAGTTATTACCACTTCCATACAATTTAAAAAAATAATCTTGCTGAACGTTCTATATACACAAATTAGTATTTTTCTGACTCCTGATTATATAAGTACATTGTAATCAAATTATTTTTGCACATTTTTACCTCCCAATTTTTGTTAATGTACAACACTTCGCTTACCGCTGCCCTGGAGAGGAGAGTTTGAAGCCTCTCACCATAGCCGTGTGTGTCTGAGAAGGCAACTGGAATGGCTGCTTCAAGAAGCTAGTTACGTCTTTTACTTGGTGCTGAGGAGGGGCTATTAGCCCAAGGAATTTGAGTTACCCTTCCCTTGGATCAAACTCGATCACCTCTACTTACCCAGGCACGGCGTGACACCTTCGGATTTGGCACTTCTCAGTGAATACAGTATTACTACTACTACTACTACTACTACTACTACTACTACTACTACTACTACTACTAAATAATAATAATAATAATAATGTCACTTTCCAGAGAGGGACACTCTTGGTGATTATAATTAAAAAAAATTATCCAGTGCAGTGTGTGCTATTCTATGTGATAATTGCAGTGTGGAAAGAAAAGCTAGTGACGTGTGGGAGAGATGGTGATGAGGGAGGGAAGGAGGGTGACGGAGGAGGGAGGGAGGGTGATGGAAGAGGGGAGAAAGGAGGGTGATGGAGAGAGGAAGATGGAATAGGATGGATCTGTTTGATAGAGGGAGGGAGGGAGGGTAACTGAGGAAGAGGGAGATACGAAAGACGAATGCTGAAGTAGGAGGAAGAGAGAGTATTTATTTATTCATTTCGTGTCAAACTTTGCCAAGTCATTGACACGGACTTCTCACGTATACAACTGTGTGTGTATTCGCCTAATTGTACTCACCTAATTGTGGTTGCAGGGGTCGATTCACAGCTACTGGCTCCGTCTCTTCACTGGTCGCTCCATGAGCTTTATCATACCTCTTTTTAAAGCTATGTATGGATCCTGCCTCCACTACATCACTTTCCAGACTATTCCACTTTCTGACAAATAAGACTGAAGAAATACTTCCTAACATCCCTGTGACTCATCTGAGTTTTGAACTTCCAATTGTGACCCCTTGTTGCTGCGTCCCATCTCCGAAACGTCCTGTCCCTATCCACCTTGTCAATTCCTGCCAGTATTTTATATGTTACCATGGTCCCCCTATCCCTCGTGTTCTCCAGTGTTGTCAGGTCGATTTCCCTTAACCTCTCCTCGTGTGTGTGTGTGTAACTATGCAAATGTATGGAATAATGTATGCTCTTTTGAGATGGATACTATTCATGCATTCACAGATATTCATTACACAGGAGCAGAATAAACTGAATACTAGTTCGTTCCCAAGGTAATCTTCATTAAGACTGCCTCACTCACTTAAATGTGATTGGATATTTCCGTAGAGTTTCCGAGGCCTTTCTCTCTGGCATTACCCGGATCAACAACAAGGTTTATCTCTGAGTGGTTCTGAGGATTATCTCTTCCACTGCTCGGTTTCAAGCCAGGCCTCCTAAATTGTAATGGAAACATTACAAGAGTAAGAATTATTAAGAAGCACATAGGAAAGTAAAGGTGTGTGTGTGTGTGTACTCACCTAGTTGTGGTTGCGGGGGTCGAGTCACAGCTGTGTGTGTGTGTGTGTGTGTGTGTGTGTGTGTGTGTGTGTACGTACTACATGTAGGCAGAAGCTCGTAAGATTTACCTGTTATTTTAACACGAGGCAGAAAGATCAGCAGTTTTGCCAGTCACGATCATTTGACTGGACGATAGTTACCTTCCTGGATGGTTGCTGTCTACCAGCCTGCTACCTTACTCTACGAGGATAGTACCGTATTCAGTAGACGCTGTTATTTCAAGTTTTGGTGTCGCCTTTAAAATGTATATAATGAATTCCACTGATATCAATAGTAAAAGAAAGTAGTAAAAATAATGGTTAATAAATATTCACAACCGATTGATATGATAGTATTCTTAGTAATTATTACGAGTATTATTATTACAGTCATATTATTATGATTATTGTTGTATGAGGAAATAATAGCCATAGATAATACTGTTGCTGCTACTGATTTTGCTGGTACTTTTATTGTTGCTTCTGCTACTGATGATGGTGCTACTGATTATGGAGACGAGGTATTACACAATATACAAACATAGAAAAGTATTTTGAAACTTAACGTTTTGGTACTTGCAAGGAGAGATCATAATTTTAAACTACATAATAAGTAGTCTTTGGAAAGCGAAACCTAATGACGGGTAAACTTTTTAATATTATTTAGTAACTTTGGGTAAATCAGAAATGTGCTGCTGCCCTATTTTATATGATATTTATAAAGAGGAAAGGAGAATTGACTCCTTCCCTGTCATAATAGATCACACAGGATGAGTAACATACATATTGTTTAAATCTGTCAGTCTGAGCTGGGAGACTTTAGAACGCTGAAGATATTGTCAAGTATTAATGATGTCAGACGATGGAAAAAAAAATGTGCCAAACACAATGGGAATTTTGAGTTCATATACGTAAGAAAATATAATAGACTAGATACCATGTGGAAAATCTGCATTCCTGTAAGAGCCAATTAATAACTACTATAAGACCAAAGATGAGAGTAACGTAGGCAGTCTTATTGGGAAAAAATCTACAGAATCAAAGAAAAAAAGATGTATAAATAGGCCATTACCCCGGGACGATCCCCTGAAGTACACACACACTTATTGACATGAGTGATGCATGTTAATATTGCTGATATCAAGATGACTTTCAAAAATGTGAGTAACAGACACTTTGAGAACGTTGTTTACCTCAGGTGTAAGACCAGTTCTTAAATTTTTCAACAACAGCAGTACAACAGGACCACCAATATTACAACGTGTGTTATTTCTTTATAAGGATACTTGATGCCGTTGAAGGACTCTTGCTTCTGTCAGCTTGAGCTACCCTCATTTTCCTTGGATCAAACGTGATTGCCTTGCATAACCTAGGAACTGTATAACTCTAGCGGGTCAAGTGGGTCTGGCGGGTCACCAAAAAAAAAAATGTGCTGGGCTGGTACTTGTCCTGTATTTAACATATCTGTTCACTTATTGATGTGTTCAACTTCTGATGTTGGTCTTGTTCTACAGCTGTTGATTTTGTGTTCTCCAGTAATTGATACACACTGGTCCATCATTGTTAGTAACATACTGTCACACACTGGTCCATCATTGTTAGTAACATACTGTCACACACTGGTCCATCAGTGTTAGTAACATACTGTCACACACTGGTCCATCCATCCTCACTCATAACCAGCCCATCAAAAGTTTTTCTTTGGCTGCACTTTTTAATTTCCGGTGCCGTGACCCATCAAGTGTCACTTGAGAGAGAGAGAGAGAGAGAGAGAGAGAGAGAGAGAGAGAGAGAGAGAGAGAGAGAGAGAGAGAGAGAGAGAGAGAGAGAGAGAGAGAGAGAATATTAGTGCTGTTTTTTTGGTAGTTACAGGGACAACAGTACTCGTGGTGTTCCACTTTAATTTTTTTTTTTTTTTGGAGGAGGAATCTATATCAAATTTGCTTTTGAATCTATGTATTGAGTTGGCGTCTCTTAACATCCTTCGTTATGCATTCCCTTTGTGTGTCTAAAGGATTTTTTTTTATGTTCCTTTGACTCGTTTGATTTTGCTTTTATATTGTTCCCTCGTTGTGTTTGCTCCCATCTCAAGCAGGATGTCCCTGTCAGCTTTGTCTGTTTCCAAGATTCTCAACCCTTGCATGTGTTAGATATAAATACTGACAAGTTGCCAAACACACAATGGCAGAATGGAAACTTTATTAAGACAACATTTTCCTTGTTGACGAAGCGAAACGTCTTTAATAGTGTCCATTTTAACTTTGTGCCTTTGTCTCCTGATTTCGTTTCGCAGTCCTCGTAGGTGTGGCAGCAGCATTAGGCCGACATTGTCAACTTTCTCAATACTGCCGACGCATGCTGGTCGTGCGTGTGTCGTTTATATCAACTGATGTGTCGTGTACAACCAACTGAGCGTCTCCTGCAGTCTCCTTGACATACTTCCAGTTTTGTGCACGTCGTTGATATTGCTGATAGGAGTTCTCTCCTATCAGAGGATACCTGTCAAAGGAAGTGCGCCTTGATGCCTGTAAAGGGTTCTTGATATATGACATTGGATCTGTCCGACCTTTTTAGCTGTATAACTCGTACAGGTTTAGCGCTCAACCCATGAATGTAATAATAAAGAAATTTAAAGACGATAGGAAGAGTATACTCTCAGGGGGTAAAGGTGCGCACTCTCTCTTACCTCAGACTGGCTTTCTAGTTCTAGTGTGTGAAAGATTCGTGTTAAAGGCCCTTTGAGAGTCGAGGAATATGCAGCTCGCCTCTCATCCTCTTAAAATGTCTGATCTTTGTCATTCATCATAGAAATTAATCAGATAAGTAAGGCAGGATTTTCCTTTTCTCGACCCATGCTGTTTTTTTTTCCATGAAAATGTCTGTTTTCCAGGTAGTTAGCTAGCTTATATCTAATTACCTTCTCCATTACCTTGCAGGTGTCCAGGTCGCATATGCACCTCTAGTTTAGTGTCTCTTCTCTACTTCCTTTTTTTGATTATTATTATTATTATTATTATTATTATTATTATTATTATTATTATTATTATTATTATTATTGATAAACCCATGAGAGTCATTCAGTTCATGGAATGGTAGAGGCTTGATCCTCAGTTTGCTAAACACGAGATGGGCTAGTCACGTGTGCAACATCAGGGTAGATATCTTTATATTGTAGACATTTCGCCAACCATTGGCAGGAGGTACTCACTCTTACAGAATTATATACGGAAGACAGATGAGGTAATCAGTCCCTCGGCTTCTCAGTGGTCATTACAGTCTACTTGCTGACCTCTCCCAACTCCTAGGCATGACCTACTTCCACTGGTGGAAGTAGGTCCATAATAAAAGCGTCCATCTTCTTGCCTGTGCTTCATATTCATCAAGATTACGGCAATGAAAACCTACTCCTAGTCTGAAGGAATGATTACCTCATCTTCTGCCGTCTTCTGTTTATGTCCCTGTATTGTATTGATAACTCTACCGGTTGGTGAAAAATCTGCAAAATAAAAATACCCAGATACCCAGTTCATCAACTTGTCGGTATGGTATATCACTAATGATTGAGTGCAGTCGCAGCCATCCCTACCCTCCTTCCTTGCTCGCTTTGGAAGATTGGTAATACATTACAGTTTTGCATCGTCCTCGCAATTCTTTTTTTCCCCTTCAATGGACGGTGTTGCATTGATGCTGGTGAATTGCTCTTGATTCAAGGAATTGGAATTACCCTTCCATTCTCCAGGCATTGTATGGCCTTCATGAGTTTAGCGCTATTAACTGCTTTGTGTAGTATACCAAGTGTAGTTTACATGTAATAAAATATTGTAACACAAAGAAAGGCACTAGCACGCATGTGTTTTGTCATCATCATTAAGTGCTAAGCCTGAAAGAGCCATAAGGCAGTATTAGTACTATACCGAACGAATTAAAAATATATTTGAGCCTAGTACCCCTGCGACAGTCGCATTTATTCAGTACCCGGCAACAAAAATGAAGATATGTATATTTCTAAATGAAACTCGCCGCGAAAGGCACTATTAACTTCTATTTTCAGAAATTTAATTTGCCGTTATAATTAAAAACAAGGAATGCTCGGCTCCCCTCCCCTCCTCCCACCGTCACCCCCGGCACACATTTAGAGATGAATCTGCATAACTGGGGAAAAGAAATCCTGCCTGGGATAACTAATCCTGCCTGGGATAAATAATCCTGGCTGGGATAATCCCGCCTGGGATAAAAAAAATCCTGCCTGGGATAAATAATCTTACCTAGGTTAACCATAACGAATCTTATCTTGCAAATAAAATTCTATTCAACTCATTCGAATTTCCCTAAACCATGTTATGATGATATCTCGTGATCATTGTTGAAATTTAATTTTCGTTATTAAATTTTTATAAGCGACCTCTGTTTTCGTATTTAAAAGATGAATTAAGAGTGGATATGATTATGATCACTATTATATATTATTATTAATACTGTAAACCCGTAGGGTCATACAGTAAGAGTAGGTACATGTTAATTACGTATTGATGTTGCCATCTCACGTTCTTTGCTTTTTCTCCACAGGTTGGAAAACTGCGAGCAGTGATGTTGAACTGCGCTCTGAGCATAACTGGTGAATCTGCGCAGCACTGAAAATTAGCAGCAGACGGACATAGATGATTTGCACAGTAGTCATAGCTGGTGAATCTGCGCACTGCACACGGTGAAACTTAGCAGCACACATGGGGAAACTGTACATTGGGCATACCAAGAGAAACTGCAGCGAGGGCATACCTAGTGAAACCGTGCTGATGACATGCAGAAACTGCGCAGTGGTGGAGCAGTGTTAAAACTACGGGGGCAGATTACAGGAAATAGCACAGTTGGCTTGTACAGATCAGCGCACCGCATGAGGCTGCGCTCTGAAGCATTCGCTTTCTGGGGAGATGGCGCAGTGAGGCTGTATCTACCTTGGTGAAACAATAGGTTAACTGGTGAAACAGGTTAATAGGTCGTTAACCGGTGAAACAGTTTGATAGGTCGTTAACTGGTGAAACAGCGTTTTGGATTTCCTTGAAGTGTCAGTTTGCTTACCAAGTGAGATCAATATGACCAGTATGGGTGTAGCGTTTATTTTTAATATAACCGTCCAGCGAAACCGTGCATTTAATGCACACTGGTCTTTGAATAACCCTAAAGGTGGTCTGTGATGCAGGAATCACAGGGCGGTAGTCTTTAATTTTTTTTTTTTTTTTTTTTTTTTTTACTCTAACGCTTCCAGGTGGTGAGTAATGATACTGCGCAGGACAATTCCTGAATTTTTGAAACCGCGCAGTCTGGTGTAATCTTAATATGAAGACGTTTATTTAGGCGGTGTCAGTTTTTCTGCTCCTGAAACATTGAGTTGACCATTTCGATGAAAGGCGCGCAGTGTAGGACTTAATGTTTGAAACTGCGCAGTAAATATTCAGATGAAGCTGCACGGTTTTATTAACAAAATTATAATTTGTAGCTGACCAGAGATAATTGTGCAGTTAAGCTGTTTTCAAAAGCATGATATTTTGTGAAACTGCGCAGCTCATAGGATGAAGCTTGTATAGATCTTAAAATTGCGCGGCGATGTTGAAATTTATTAACAACGGTTAAGTTGTGTGTGTCTAACTGAAAGACGGTGTGTGTTAAGGCAGCGCAGGTGTATTAGTGTGTTGAAACGGCGTAGTAACGAAAGGGGCGTGCACATTACTTTTATTATAAGTACAGTGTGATAATGGGTTTACACGTATCAAACATGAACCTGCTCGAGGGAAGTTTTTGTTAAGGATGCGCAGTAATGTTCGCAGTGGTCGTGTGTATTAGTTTGCTGGTGTTTTTAAATTGCGCGAAACTGCGCCAGATGGAACTCATTGCGTATGCGCTGTAGTGGTGGAGAGGTACTGTGAGTATAACACAGGATTGTGGTTCCTCTTTGGGGCTGTGGTAGTCTTGGTTGCAAGTTCGGAGAGGGGAAACTGCGCGCTGGAGGAGTGTGTTAGTGCTGCGCCGTGGTGGTGCGCAATAGTGGTGATGGGGTGGGCGCGGGCGGTGGTGGCGGTGGTGATGAGTATTATCTCGCTGGCGGTGCTAAGCCTCCATGTTGCTCTCTGCGTTCACTACCCGTCACCACTCTTCGCTGTAACTCTTCTACTCAACCCTTCCCTATGGTAAGAGAGAGAGAGTGTGTGTGTGTGTGAATGTATGTCGTGCCGAATAGGTATTATTATTATTATAATCAAAAAGAAGCGCTAAGCCACAAGGGCTATACAGGCCGAATAGGTAAAACTTGCGATTTTGGCTTAAATAGTAATGCTCTTCATGCCGAATAAGGCAAGCGAAAATTTGTGTATGCAATAATTTCACAAAAATCATTCTGAACCTAACGAAAAAAAATATATTTAATTGTTTAAATTAAATTATTGTAAACTTATCTAAAATATATTTAGTTGGCTTAGGTTAAATTAATTGAGCTTGTTATAATAAGGTTAGGTAAGTTTTCTAAGGTTCTTTTGGTACAAAATTATTAATTTTTGCATTAACCTACATGAAAAAAAAATCTCTAAACGTACAAGAGAAAATTTTAGAAAGGACTTAATTTTAAATGAGTTCTTGCTAATTGACCAATTTTACCTATTCGGCACGACACACACACAAATATATATATATATATATATATATATATATATATATATATATATATATATATATATATATATATATATATATATATATATATATATATATATATATATATATATATATATATATATATATATATATATATATATATATATATATATATATATATATATATATATATATATATATATATATATATATATATATATATATATATATATTATATACACGTCGGCAGTTTCCCACCAAGGCAGGGTGACCCAAAAGAAAGAAAAAATTTTCATCATCATTCAGCACTTTAACCACTCGTACATAATCACTGTCTGCAGAGGTGCCCAGATACGACACTTCAAGATGTCCCTCCAAACTTCCAAACTACCAATATACCAAACCCTTCCTTTAAAGTGCAGGCATTGTACTTCCCATTTCCAGGGCTCTAAGTCCGGCTAACCGGTTTCTCTGAATCCCTTCACAAAACATTACCCTGCTCACACTCCAACGGCTCGTCAGGTCTCAAAAACCATTCGTCTCCATTCGCTCCTATCTATAATTGTGTGTTTGTGTGTGTAATCAAGTTAAGCGCTAAATCCGAAAGGGTCATCCAGCGCTGGTGTGCGTACGTGTAATATATCAAATTATGCGCAAAACCCAAAGGATCATACAGTTGTGTATGTGTGTGTGTGTGTGTGTGTGTGTAGGGGGGATGGGAACTTGGAAAATGATGACACAGAATTCTTGGCAACAAACTAAAAAAAAAGTATACTTTAATCTAAAATTAATTAAGTAGGAAAAAAATTCATGGTCAAAACAGTTTTACTTAATATGAAATAAATTTGCTTTTGAGAGAGTGGTTTCAAGCAGCAACATTAATATCTTGTATGTAGTGTCCTTGCACAGGCTTTTTTGTTTTAGCAACGAAAGCACTGCGCCTTATGTGCTGACATTTAATTAATTATACTAGTTAAATATAACCACTGAAATCTTTCCCAGGTTGAATTAATGGAAATTTATGTTTTGACAGGATGTTCTTGGGTGCGGCTGGGATGGGGTGTGCTTTGGCTCTTACGTATAGGGAGCGGCAGAGGAAGGTCCGTGCCGCCCTCTGTACCACCTGCCACGCCCGCTACGGTGCCACCCTTGACTCCAAATGCCGTGGATCTGAGAGCCAGTGGCGGGATGGACACGGTCAGCGAGGTCCCTCCAGAGCTATCTACTCCTACAACGGTAATTCACACAAGTTTTACGCCTCGTACGGAACTATTAACGAGAAGCAGAACGTAAACATGAAGAGTCCCCCTCTCCTGGATGCGACATCAGGCAGGAACACAACTAAGCAGAGTGCAAGTAGTCCACTGAATATCAAGTCTCCGATAAGTTCTGAACCACCAGACACCAAGTCGAATGACAGGATTGCTCTAAGTGTAGTAGAAGATAAAGACTCTGAAGACATGTTTGAACTACAAAAAAGACTGGAACTCAAGACAAATGGTGAGGTTAAATTGGCGTCTCTGCCACAGGACGGGAACGGGCCAGAAACTAGAGCTGAAATTCCACGCAGCGGTGATATCGAGCAGCAGCCAAGTGAAAACCCCTCCCTCCTGTCCTTAACAGAAGCTACCTTGATGCCAGCGGTCAACGGTGATGCAAGCGTGGATAGTCAGGGTGCTGGTGATAGTGACTCTAGGACTTCATCCACATCACTGGAAGAGCGTCTCCCGTGTGACTGTCTGGCCAGGTATGCAGTTATGAACTATAGAAGCAGGCAACAATACTACCGGGCCGCTGCTTATGGTTCTAATTACCGTCGCCACTACACTCATCAAGAGATTCGCGCTATCGGAAAATATCATAAGAAATTGTTAATGCATTGTAAGCTGAGAGATCCAAATGATGTTCCTGTCGAATTGTTTGCTGCGAGGCACAGTTCTGTTGAGAACTGTCCAAGAGAGAAAAATGTCAGTTCTAAGAGAGCCATGGCTGGTGGGTGTAGCGATGGCGCTCCTACGTCTCGCAAGCCTTCAGATACCCATGAGACAAATAGTTACAGATCACCTCAAATTGGTGACAGACACGCTAAAACTGGCATTGAAGCAGATCAGGCAAGGCTGAAGAGCAACCTTTCTACAAGCGCGCGCACACGACCAGAAACAATAGCCAGTAGTGAGCCCGTCTCTCCAGAAAACAGATTTTTCACCCTGGGAAAAGTGAAAGGCAAAGATTTTTATTACCCTCCTACCGCACAACTCCTGCCTGTGAAACACTCTCCTCCGTCCCCCATACAAACGCCCACGATAGGGCAGTGGTCCACTGCCTCGCCTCCATCCGTTACCTCCGAAAGTTTACATCAAAACCCAACCCAAGACCAAAGTAACCACGACTCCATACAAAGTCCCATCCATGAAGTTAGCCAGAACCAAGAGCCCCAGTGTCAGGATTTAGACGTTGCTTCAGTGTCCTCTGAAAGCGGTCTCCTACCAGCCAGCAACAAGGCATCTTTGGTAGGCCGGGACTTCCTAAAGTCCCCATTGTGGCGCTCTTTTCGGGGGTCAAAGAAGGAGCCCAAGACATCCGTTGGTGTTGACGTTGAGGAACACAGCCAGAGCAGCCATCATGACGACGACTCTGACTCTGCACAACCTGGTGGGTATCTATTTGATATTGTCATCATACATAATTTTTAAAGGAGGCAGTTTTACACCTGTGAATGTTTATTTATTTATTTATTTATTTATTTAGAAATTTTAGCATACATACAGAGGTACAAAAAAAAATACAGGTAAGAGCAGCATGCCAAAGCCACTTATATGCATAGCATTACGGGCTGGCTTAAAATTAACTTAAGATTAACTAAGCAATGATGAAATCAGTGATAAGACATTATTGTAAACAGATAACTATAAAGCACAAATGAGTATTACAAAGACAGGTCATATGGTTGCATGCATTGTTGTACATTCAGTAGAATGGAATATTCTGTTAGGTAGTGTATTTAAAAAAAATAACAAAGTTAGATTGGGTCCTAGGTTTAACATTTATGTGATATAATTGTGAGTAACATTTTGGATATACAATTTATAAGGTTCAGTTATTCAGTATTTATTTGGTTTTGAGTAAGTGAACTTTGAGAAGATACTTGAATTTATAAACAGGTAGTGTTTCTTTTATATTTACAGGTAATGAATTCCAGATTTTAGGGCCTTTTATGTGCATTGAGTTTTTGCATAGCGTGAGATGGACACGAGGAACATCAAAGAGTGATCTGTGCCTTGTGTTATGGTCATGTGTTCTGTTGAGGTTGGCAAGGAGATGTTTGAGGGGAGGGTTAATATCAGAGTTAAGTGTTCTATGTATGTAATAGGTGCAATAATAAGTATGGATGTTTTGTATGGTGAGTAGGTTGAGTGTTTTGAATATTGGTGGAGTGTGTTGCCTGTAGTGAGAATTTGTTATCATTCTAACTGCAGCCTTTTGTTGGGTAATTAGTGGTCTGAGATGGTTAATTGTTGTTGAGCCCCATGCACAAATTCCATAGGTGAGATAGGGGTAAATAAGAGAGTGATAAAGGGCCAGGAGGGCTGACTGTGGAACATAGTACCGTATCTTCGATAGTATGCCTACAGTCTTGGAAATTTTCTTAGAAATTTGTTGTATATGTGTATGAAATTTGAGTCTATTATCGAGGTGGATTCCTAAGAATTTTCCCTCTGTTAGCTTTGTGATAGGTGATCCGTTTATCGTTATGTTAAGAGGTACATCTGTAGCTCTGTTACCAAACTGAATGAAGTAGGTTTTGTCAATGTTTAGTGTAAGTTTGTTAGTCCTCATCCAGGTAGATATTTTCTGTAATTCGGTGTTTACAGTATTGGCTAGCGTGACTGGGCTCGGGTGAGAGAAGACGTATGTAGTGTCATCTGCAAAAAGTGTGGGTTTGAGTAATTGCGAAGCATTTGGTAGGTCATTTATGTATAGGAGAAAGAGAAGAGGGCCAAGGACACTTCCCTGTGGGACACCAACTGTAATTGGTTGTGCGGAAGAGCTTGCCCCATTTGCGTACACATATTGGCTTCTGTTGCTGAGGTAAGACTTGGGGTAGTTGAGGGAGTGCCCTCTAATACCATAGTGTGACAATTTTACGTGGAGCAAGTCATGGTCAACTGTATCAAAAGCTTTACGTAAGTCAATGAAGATCCCCAGTGGGACTTCTTTTTTCTCTATTGCAGTGTATATATGTTCTAGCATGTGTATAATAGCATCATTAGTATTTTTATTAGGCCTGAATCCAAATTGGCAGGGGTTGAGAATGTTTTGGGAGATGAGGTAGGAGTAGATTCGTTTATGAATTAATTTTTCGAAGATTTTTGAGAGAGGGTGTAAATTGGATATTGGCCTATAGTTATTCAATTCTGGTCTCCTCCTTTATGGATCGGGGTGACCCTTGCTATTTTGAGAACTGTAGGGAAGGTGGAGGATTCAATGGATTTGTTAAAGAGTGTTGCAATGATTGGTGATAGTACTTGTGACGCTTTTTTGTATATAAAGGGTGGTAAGGTATTTAAATCTCCTCCTGCCTTGTTTTTCAGTGCGTTGATAATAAGGGAGACTTCGTATGGGTTAGTCGGAGCTAGGAACAGTGTGTTCGGGTAGTTGCCAGTGAGGTAGTCATTTGGTGGGGTATCTGAGCTTGGGATTTTATTGGCAAGGTTTTGACCTATAGTGGAGAAGAAATCATCGAGTCTGTTTGCTGTTTCTGTTGGTGGGAGTTGGGGTTCATCTGATTTTGCTAATTTTATTTCGCTATGTCGTGATATCTTTTTTGTTCCCAGAATTTCTGATAGGGTCTTCCAGGTCTTTTTTATATCACCTCGTAAGTTGGATAATCTGTTCTCATAATACAATTTTTTTGCCCTTCTTATCAGGCTGGTTAGGATTGACGAGTAACGTTTTGTTTGGTCTCTGGTTATGTGACCCATTCTGTACTGTTTTTCATATCGGTGTTTTGTATTTATGGATTTGAGAATGCTGGGTGTTAGCCAGGGACTGTTCAGTCTCTTAGCTGTCATCTGTTTAGTTTTTTTAGGGCAGTGCTTGTTATAAAGGTATTGGGTCTTTTTTAGAAAATTATTAAAACATTCGTCAATATCTGTATAGATTTCTAGCTCAGTGTGCCAGTCAATGTTTGTTACTGCTGTTGTGAAGTTATTAATGGCTGCCTCATTGTGAAGTCTGAAGGTGACTTTAGTAGTGTCTTGGGGTATTTTACCAAGAGTTGTTATGAGGAAAGTAGGGTAGTGGTCTGTGGTATTATCTGTAATTATGCCTGATTTTAAAGGGGATATGGTGTTGGTCCAGATGTGGTCAAGTAGGGAAACACTAGTCTCTGTAACTCTTGTAGGTTTTGTTACTGTTGGTAGCAACATGCAGTTACTCATTGTGTTAGCAATTGTTTCTTGGTGTTCGGTCTGTGCGAGTTGATTTTAATGGAACTAATGTGTGAACGTATTTGAGTGCGCGTGTTGGAGAGTTATTTATATAGTAACCAGCACTTTTATAATAAAGTTAGGTACATCAGCAGTATGCTGTTACCCTTCTATACGAGTTACATAGTGGGAGCAAAACCTGTTGTTCCGGTCATACTCCACCACACGGAAAGAGATTCATACGCTGTATCGGGTAATTCTCTCAAGGTTCCTTAATGCCGGTGAGGGGCTGTTAATCTAAGGAAGTAGACCTGTACTTTATTCACCCAGGCGTTGTATGATCTCTGCTGGTTTATCCCTTTCTTTGTAGATGAATGGTTCAGAGAACCGACATGTTGATAAATTAGACACATGTGCAACTCTTGGGTATCTTTATTGAGGAAACGTTTCGCCACACAGTGGCTTCATCAGTCCATACGTAGGAGAAACTTGAAGAACAGGAGGAGAATGAGGTAATCAGTCCCTCAACCTTGAGTCGGTGTGTTCAGTCCATCAATCTTGAATAGAATACGGCATATGAGCCGAGAAGCAGCTTATAAACCGTATGGCAGGAGAGGTGCAGCAGTCATAGGTGGTGTCACATTTGTTCAATGTGGAAGTAGGTCGTGCCCAAGAATTAGGCAAGCGAAGAATTCCTAAGTATTAAGATCCCAAGAAGTTGCAGTGTCTGACAGGTTTGTAGATGAATGGTTCAGAGAACCGACATGTTGATAAATTAGACACATGTGCAACTCTTGGGTATCTTTATTGAGGAAACGTTTCGCCACACAGTGGCTTCATCAGTCCATACGTAGGAGAAACTTGAAGAACAGGAGGAGAATGAGGTAATCTGTCCCTCAACCTTGAGTCGATGTGTCCAGTCCATCAATCTTGAATAGAATACGGCATATGAGCCGAGCAGCAGCTTATAAACCGTATGGCAGGAGAGGTGCAGCAGTCATAGGTGGTGTCACATTTGTTCAATGTGGAAGTAGGTCGTGCCCAAGAATTAGGCAAGCGAAGAATTCCTAAGTATTAAGATCCCAAGAAGTTGCAGTGTCTGACAGGTTTGTAGATGAATGGTTCAGAGAACCGACATGTTGACTCAAGAAATCGTAATGACACGATTGCAAACAAACCATACCCCCGGCCGGGATTAAACCCGCGGTCATAGAGTCTCAAAACTCCAGCCCGTCTTGTTAGCCACTAGACCAATCCCGGCCGGGGGTATGGTTTGTTTGCAATCGTGTCATTACGATTTCTTGAGTCATGTTGACGGCAGTGAAGGGACTTGAGCTAGAGTTCGTCACGGCCATGCTAGCTGGAGATTCGTCTGTAAAAACTTGCATTTGTGGTCACAGAGGTGCCTGTGCTAACCTTCCTATGGTGTAGAAATATACCTAGTTGGATGAATCTTATTGTGGCTAGCTGGTCTAGTGGCTAAGGCGACGGGCTGGAGTTTTGAGACTCTATGACCGCAGGTTCAATCCCGGCCGGGGGTATGGTTTAACCGACATGTTGATAAATTAGACACGTGTCTAATTAATCAACATGTCGGTTCTCTGAACCATTCATCTACAAACCTGTCAGACACTGCAACTTCTTGGGATCTTAATACTTAGGAATTCTTCGCTTGCCTAATTCTTGGGCACGACCTACTTCCACATTGAACAAATGTGACACCACCTATGACTGCTGCACCTCTCCTGCCATACGGTTTATAAGCTGTTTCTCGGCTCATATGCCGTATTCTATTCAAGATTGATGGACTGAACACATCGACTCAAGGTTGAGGGACTGATTACCTCATTCTCCTCCTGTTCTTCAAGTTTCTCCTACGTATGGACTGATGAAGCCACTGTGTGGCGAAACGTTTCCTCAATAAAGATACCCAAGAGTTGCACATGTGTCTAATTTATCAACATTATCCCTTTCTCATGAATGTAATAATGTATCAAGTAATATGTTAGCCTGAGCTGGAAGACTTGAGTAGGGTGATGAAGATAACTTGAAGCATTCCATTATAGGTATAGCAGTCGAATGCTCTCATAAACTCAGTGTGTTCTTCAATAATATAATCAGTGATAAACCTGAAAGGGTCAATGTCGGAACATGCAGAGGTTAGGAACGAGTGAAGGGATAGGAGTGTACAAGGGTAAGGGTCAATGGGGTAGTGGAAAGTGCTAAAAGTAAAATTAAATCAGTTATTGCGCTAAGTTTTTGTTAGTCAGAGTCTGCGTCGAAGATGGGACTTTCAGGGATGAGGTCAGTGTGCAGGGGGCATTGGCGACATAGGAAGTGAATTCTGCATGCCCACTGATAGGTCGGACAATTTATTAAGATATGGTGAACTGACAGTGGAACCTGGCAATCCTTACAGACCAGAGCCGGGCGTCTTTCCATGAGGTGTCAGCGAATGGACATCTCATGCCTAGGCCAATACTTACATTATTATTATTATAATCAAAAAGAAGCGCTAAGCCACAAGGGCTATACAGCGCTGCAGGGCAGGAAGGAAGCGAGGGCATCAGGTGGCAAAAGGGAGGTGGATGAGTAATAGGTTACAGATAACAGCGAAGCAGTGGATGGTGAAAGGGTAAAGGGCAGCAAGAGACTGAGCTAGAAAGGGCTGAGGGGAGTGCATAAGGTATCATCATCAGAGTTTGTGGAGTAAATCAGTCGTTATCAAGAAGTCAGTGAGAGAGGATTAAAGGAGGGTCCATCAGCAAGAAGGGAAGGTAAAGAGAGAGTAGTAGAACGAGGACGGCGTTGGAGGTAAATTCTGCGTGCTCGTTGATAGAGAGGGCAGTCTAACAATGTGGCTAATCGATACTGGAACTTGACACTGCTCACAGAGAGGTACAGGGTGCCTCTCCATGAGATACCCGTGAGTAAGACGAGTGTGGCCAATGCGAAGACGGGAGAGAGTGGTCTCCCAACCATGGCACTCATGACAAGAAGACGGCCAATAACCTATGCTTGGTTTAATAGAATGAAGTTTGTTACCAAGCAGAGTTGACCAACGTTGTTGCCAACGGGCATGAAGGTGGGTAGCTATTGCAGCAAAATAGTCCAGAAATGGAACACCTCTATAGGAAATTGGTAGGTCACGTACTGCTGACCGCGCAGCAGTGTCTGCCTGTTCATTGCCCTGTACGTCGACATGACCAGGGACCCAACAAAAAATAATATCTTTATGCTTCGTAGAGATACGACGTAGCCAAAGTTGGATACGGAGAACTAGGGGGTGAGATGTATCAAATTTTCGTATAGCCTGTAGAGCACTAAGGGAGTCTGAGGCTACCACAAATGACGACACAGGCATAGATGCGATACGAATAAGTGCTGCAAGAATGGCATACAGTTCAGCAGTAAAAATGCTAGCCGAAGATAGTAAATGCCCCCGCACGACGCTGTCCAGAAACACTGCTGCGAATCCGACGCCGTCTGAAGACTTAGAGCCATCGGTGTACACAGCGGTGCCATGAGAATGGGAGTGGAAGTGATCAAGAAAAAGAGAGCGGGAAGCCACCGTAGGCAGTTGAGCTTTCGAGCAAGGGAGTGAGAAAGAGCAGACCCGAACAGCTGGAACTTCCCAGGGGGGTAGGGAAAAGTGAGATGCTACATGAACATATAAAGGTGGTAACTGAAGGGAAGACAAGAGTGAATGTAGGCGAAGAGAAAAGGGACGGAGCAAACGGGCGGCGAACGAATAAAGAATGTCTACTAATATCGGTGACCATTCTATAAATGGAAGGATTGTGTAGATTGTGAGAGCGTACATAGTAGCGAAGGCAATGGGCATCACGGCGATCAGACAAGGATGGAACATTCGCTTCTGTATAGAGGCTCTCAACAGGGGAAGAGCGAAAAGCACCAAGGCACAAACGTAATCCTTGGTGATGGATAGAGTTAAGGCTAGAGAGAGTAGCAGGAGAGGCCGCGGAATAAATCTGGTCACCATAATTGAGTTTCAATAAAACGAGGGCTGAATGTAGGCGAAGCAGAGTTTGACGATCAGCTCCCCAGGAAAGATGAGCAAGGGTTTTAAGAAGGTTTAGCCGGCTGTGACAAGTTGCCTTCAGAGAGGTAATGTGAGGTTTCCAGGATAACCTACGGTCAAAGAGAAGGCCTAGAAACCTGACTGTATCACATTCGGGGATACGGGAGCCATAGAGATACAAAGGATGATCGGAGATAACAGAGCGTCTAGTGAAAGTAATTTGGTGAGTTTTGGTACTTGAAAATTTAAACCCATGCGTGGTGGGCCAAGTGGAAACACGGTCGACCGCATGCTGGAGAGAAACTGCAATGAGATGACAGTCAGCGCCTGCACAAGCAATAGCGAAGTCATCAACATAGAGTGATGACCAAATATTGGGTGGAAGAACAGAGGCTAAATCATTTATAGCAAGGAGAAAAAGTGTTGTGCTTAGAACACATCCCTGAGGGACACCTTCAGCTTGGACGAAGTCCGGGGAAAGAACATTATTGACTCAAACACGGAAATGTCTGTCAGTTAAAAAGTTCTTAAGGAAGGATGGTAGATTGCCTCGGAGGCCTAAGGAATGGGCCTGGGCCAAAATATTATACCTCCAAGTTGTGTCATATGCCTTCTCAAGGTCAAAAAATATGGCAATAACTGAGTGATTATTCGCAAAGGCATTACGAACATACGTTTCCAAGCGTAGTAAGGGGTCTATGGTAGAACGACCCTTACGAAAGCCATATTGACTAGCGGAGAGACTGTTGTGTGTCTCTAAATACCACATTAAACGTCGATTTACGAGACGTTCCATCACTTTGCAAACTGCACTAGTAAGAGCAATGGGACGATAGTGGGAGGCATCATGTCCTGTAGTACCCGGTTTGCGGAAAGGGAGAACAATGGCAGATTTCCACAGCTGGGGAAGAACTCCTTGTGCCCAAATAAGATTGAAGAGGTGTAAGAGGACTACAAGGGCTGACCGATGTAAATGTTGTAACATACGAATATGAATGTCGTCAGGCCCAGCTGCCGATGATCGGCAAGCTGAGAGCGTTGCCTCTAGTTCTTGAAGTGTAAAAGGCACATTATACTGTTCTTCTCTGAGAGAAGAAAAGTCCAAGGGTACTAACTCTCTGGCAGACTTTGAGGAAAGAAACGAGGGGCATAGATGGAGCCCCCAGGAAATAAGGACCAGATGTGTACCAAGTTCAATGGCAACGTCGAGAGGGTTTGCTACATCAACACCAGCGACCCGTAGAACAGGAGCCGGGTCAGGAGAGTATTTACCACTCAATTTCCTCACTTTTTTCCAGACTGCACTCATAGAAGAAGCAGAGGTGATGGTGGAAACATAGTCTCGCCAACAAGTGCGTTTAGCTTCACGGATGACACGGCGAGCGATCGCACGCTTTGCTTAAAATCAAGAAGTCTCTCAGCGGTTCTATTGTACCGGTACCTGCCCATGCAGCGCGTTTCAAACGTACTGCACGAGCACAAGCAGGAGACCATATAAGAACATAAGAACATAAGAAAGGAGGAACACTGCAGGAGGCCTGCTGGCCCATACTAGGCAGGTCCTTTACAATTCATCCCACTAACAAAACATTTACCCAACCCGATTTTCAATGCTACCCAAGAAATAAGCTCTGATGTGAAAGTCCCACTCAAATCCAACCCTTCCCACTCATGTACTTATCCAACCTAGATTTGAAACTACCCAAAGTCCTAGCCTCAATAACCCAACTAGGTAGACTGTTCCACTCATCAACTACCCTATTTCCAAACCAATACTTTCCTATGTCCTTTCTAAATCTAAACTTATCTAATTTAAATCCATTACTGCGGGTTCTCTCTTGGAGAGACATCCTCAAGACCTTATTAATATCCCCTTTATTAATACCTATCTTCCACTTATACACTTCGATCAGGTCTCCCCTCATTCTTCGTCTAACAAGTGAATGTAACTTAAGAGTCTTCAATCTTTCTTCATAAGGAAGATTTCTGATGCTATGTATTAATTTAGTCATCCTACGCTGAATGTTTTCTAACGAATTTATGTCCATTTTGTAATACGGAGACCAGAACTGAGCTGCATAATCAAGGTGAGGCCTTACTAATGATGTATAAAGCTGCAGTATGACCTCTGGACTTCTGTTGCTTACACTTCTTGATATAAATCCCAGTAATCTATTTGCCTTATTACGTACGCTTAGGCATTGCTGTCTTGGTTTAAGGTTGCTGCTCACCATAACCCCCAAGTCCTTTTCGCAATCTGTATGGCTAAGTTCTACATCATTTAATTTATAAGTACTAGGGTTATGGGCACTCCCAAGCTTCAGAACCTTGCACTTATCTACATTGAACTGCATCTGCCACTTTTCTGACCAAGAATAGAGTTTGTTTAAATCCTCCTGAAGTTCCCTAACATCTACGTTTGAATCAATTATCCTACCTATCTTTGTGTCATCGGCGAATTTGCTCATATCACTAGTAATTCCCTCATCAAGATCATTGATATATATTATAAACAACAACGGGCCCAAGACTGATCCCTGTGGAACGCCACTTGTTACAGATCCCCACTCGGATTTAACCCCATTTATGGACACTCTCTGCTTCCTGTCAGTGAGCCATGACTCGATCCACGAGAGCACTTTTCCCCCAATGCCATGGGCTGCCACTTTCTTTAACAGTCTATGGTGCGGAACTCTATCAAAAGCCTTACTAAAATCTAAGTAAATAATATCAAATTCTTTATTGTGGTCAACAGCCTCAAAAGCTTTACTGAAGAAAGTTAATAAATTAGTTAGACAAGACCGGCCTCTTGTGAATCCATGCTGAGTATCATTAATCAAGCTATGCTTATCGAGATGGCTTCTTATAATCTCAGCTATAATTGACTCTAGTAATTTGCCTACAATTGAGGTCAGGCTTATTGGGCGGTAATTTGACGGTAACGACTTGTCCCCTGTTTTAAAAATAGGAGTTACATTAGCCATCTTCCACATATCAGACACTACACCTGTTTGAAGAGATAAATTAAAAATATTAGTTAATGGTTCACAGAGTTCCATTTTGCATTCCTTAAGAACCCTTGAAAAAACCTCATCAGGACCCGGCGACTTATTTTGCTTCAGTCTGTCTATCTGCCTCACAACCATCTCACTAGTGACTGTGATGTTACATAATTTATCTTCTTCTAGCCCACTGTAAAAATTAATTACTGGAATATTGTTAGTGTCTTCCTGTGTAAAAACTGAGAGAAAATAATTATTTAAAATCAAGCACATTTCATTCTCATTGTCAGTAAGGTGCCCATAGTTATTTTTAAGGGGACCTATCTTATCTCTAACTTTTGTTCTATAGACCTGGAAAAAACTTTTTGGGTTAGTTTTAGAATCCCTAGCAACTTTAATTTCATAGTCCCTTTTAGCTTTTCTTATCCCCTTTTTAATGTCCCTCTTAATGTCAATATACTGATTCATAAGATGACCCTCACCTCTTTTGATATGCCTATAAATTCCTTTCTTATGCCCTAGTAGATATTTGAGCCTATTATTCATCCATTTTGGGTCATTTCTATTTGATCTAATTTCTTTATATGGGATAAACGCTCTTTGAGCAGCATGTATAGTGTTCAGAAAACTGTCATATTGATAGCTCTCTTCGTTACCCCAGTCAACAGATGATAAGTGTTCTTTAAGCCCATCGTAATCTGCTAAGCGAAAATCTGGGACTGTTACTGAGTTATCGCTACTATCGTACTTCCATTCAATGCTAAATGTAATTGATTTGTGGTCGCTAGCACCCAGTTCCTCTGAAATTTCTAAATTATTAACAAGGGATTCATTGTTTGCCATAACTAAGTCAAGCAGGTTATTTCCCCTTGTAGGTTCTGTCACAAACTGCTTCAAAAAACAATCCTGAAATACTTCTAAGAAGTCGTACGATTCTAAATTCCCAGTCAAGAAATTCCAATCAACATGACTAAAGTTAAAGTCTCCTAGAATTACTACATTATCGTGCCTTGTGGCCTTAACAATTTCCTCCCATAGTAGTTTCCCTTGGTCCCTATCTAAGTTAGGGGGACGGTATATCACTCCTAAAATCAGTTTTTCATGCCCCTCTGAAAATTCTATCCAAACAGACTCTGTATGTGTTACTTCAGACTTAATACCCGTTTTTATGCAACAGTTCAAGCGATCTCGGACGTACAATGCCACCCCACCCCCCCTCCCAATACTTCTATCTTCTTGGAACAATTTAAAACCCTGAATATGACATTCCGCAGGCATGTCCCGACTTTTTGAATTAAACCACGTCTCAGTTAAGGCAAATACATCAATGTTACCTACACTAGCAACTAATCTCAACTCGTCCATCTTATTCCTAGCACTACGGCAATTAGCATAATAAACATTGAAAGACTCTCCTTTCACTTTACCCTTCCTGCTCATTTCTATTTTTCTACTAAACCTATTACCGTCTTTATCACCCAAGGTCCCTGGCTTTTCAATATCTATCTCGTTCTTATTATTACTAGTTCCCCTAGAACTCGTAATATTACTACACTGGGACTTCACTGTTTTCCTGCCAAAACCCATACCACTAACTATTCCTAGTTTAAAGTCCTAACTGCTCCCTCCACTGCAGTTGCCAGTGCTCCCACCCCACACCTAGATAAGTGAACCCCATCCCTAGCATACATGTCATTTCTGCCATAGAAGAGGTCCCAGTTGTCAATGAATGTTACCGCATTTTCCTTACAGTATTTGTCCAGCCAGCAATTGACACCAATTGCCCTGGACAACCATTCACTTCCAACTCCCCTCCTTGGCAAAATACCACATATGAGAGGGTTCCCACCCTTACTTCTAATTATTTCTATTGCTGACCTATACCTGCTAATCAGGTCCTCACTCCTACGTCTGCCAACATCGTTGCCTCCAGCACTGAGACAGATAATAGGATTGCTCCCATTACCTCTCATGATGTCATCCAGACGGCTAACAATATCCTCCATCCCAGCCCCAGGAAAGCAAACTCTCTGTCTCCTACTCCTGTCCTTCAAGCAGAACGCCCTATCCATATACCTAACTTGGCTATCCCCAACAACAACAATATTCTTACCTTCCTTAATGTCTTTCGTCGTGTCGTTCCCAGTAGTCAACTCACATTCGTCGGGTAGCACTGAGAATGTATTGGATGTTTCCACAACAGTTTCCACGGCAGTCTCTTTCTTCTTCATCGTTTCTACCTTTCCATTCGTCTTCTTGATCGTCAACTTCTTTCCCTGCTGTCCAGCCACTGACCAGTTTCCCTTCTTGACCTGAGGACTCAAAACAGGAGGACTACTACGAATCTTCTTGTTCTCCTCGGTCAATCGCCGAATTTCCAAATTCGCCAACCTCAATTCTTCCTTAAGCTGTTGGTAAAGTTGCTCGATGGAGGGCATCTTGCTTCAATTCTAGAGAGCGCGCAAACAGGTCTTCACAGAGCCAAGTACACGTCAACACTGCGCAAATGCCAACTCAATCAGGAGCTACTGCGCAGCACGTCCGCACGGCCCAATAGCGATGCGTACTCGTATGAGTACGAGGATCAAAATGGGTGGGAGTACCCGTATTTAAAACATGGAGGGGGTGAGAGGCGAGAAAAGCCTCCAACTGGACGCCACGTGAGTCACAATGAGACCCCCCCCAGAGGAAATGGTGGGCATTAAAATCACCAAGTAACAGAAGTGGTAGTGGTAAGGATGAAACAAGAAAGGCAAAGTCTGGGATAGAAAATGCTCAAGAAGGAGAGAGATATAAAGAACATATTGTAAACCACTTATTCAAGTGGATATGGGCTGCAGTGTAATGCAGCGAGGTATGGACAAATAGTTCGCAGTATGGAATATCATTGCGTAGAAGAAGGGCACTTTCATTAAAGGTCCCATCTGAGAAAGGATCCGAAGAATACAATAAATTATAGCCTGAGATAGGTTGGAAAACAGCCGAGTGTAATTTTGGTTCTTGTAAGCAAGCACCAACAGGGGAAAACCTGGAAAGCAACATCTGAAGCTCACCCCGATTACCCTTGAGGCCGCGGATATTCCACTGTAAATAGGCCATGATTGGCGATGAAGAAAATACCAGGAATCTGTAGGTAAAGGCACCTAAGGACTAGAGGTTAGAAAAGTCAACGTGTGGTGGCATTGGAAGACGTTCAAGCAGCGAAGGAACGGAGCGTTGCAAAGAATGGGGTTGTGAAGATGGAGGAGAGGGAAGAGAAGGAACAGGAAGTGAATCAGTGTCCATTGAAGGTTTAGTCTCTGCAATATATTCTGAAATGGCTTCAAGTGTTTCTGAATTCAAAGATGTATGGGGGACCATATTGGAGATAGAAGGAGGAGGGTGAGTAAAGATTGGGACAGTAATGGACTGTACCAAAGTAGAGGGGGAGGGAAGAGTGTAAGGGACTGGAGATGAAGTGTGGGGGGGGGGACAGAAGAGGCAGAAACCTGGGAGGTGGCAGAAGAGGGAGAAACTTGGGAGGGGACGGGGGTGGGAGGCATAGTACGAGGAGGAGGGTGAATCTCCACACTTGTAATAGAGCCAGAGAGAGGGGAAGAACTAGGTACAGAGACTGGAAAGGTAAAGTGTGGAGGTGGAAGAAGGGAAGGAAGGGGCAAAGAAGATTTGAGTAATGTGGATTTTTTGGACTTCTGAGAAGTAGAGGGGCGATTGGTATTAGGTGTCGTACGAGGTCTTGTCGATACTGGGGCTTGTGAGGAAGGACACGAAGATGTGAGAACAGACTGAGTTGTAGTCGGGACATCAGAGCCAAGGACAGCAAAAGGATTAGATGCCGGAGTGGCTATGGGAGGGGTAACAACAGAGGAGGCTGCAGAAGATGGGACCCCAGAAGTGGGGGGATGTTTGGAAACACGAGAATAAGAAACACGGGGTAGTCTCCCTTGGAGGCGGAGATGAGTAACTGCCATAGCATAAGGGAGACCTTCTGCCTCTTTGAGGCAACGGATTTCACGTTCATTTAAGTAGACTTGGCAACGACGGGAGTATGAAGGAGCTTCATTACAATTAAGGCAAGATGGAGGTTGACTGCAAGATGTATTAGAATGGTCGTCGGCACCACAGACTGGGCATTCAGCCATAGATCTGCAATATTTCGCTGGGTGACCAAAACGCCAGCAATTTCTACACTGTTGCGGTGTAGGTATCACCTTTCGAACTTGTAACCGATGTCCCGCGACATATACAGAGGACGGGAGTTCTCGGCTGTCAAAAGTTAAACGAGCCACATTGCAAGGGTAACGTCTCCGCCCCCGGGCAGGAAGGACATAAGTGTCTACTTTGAGGATTGGGAGATCCTGGAGTTCCAGCTGTTCAAGAATGTCATTGCCACATGACTGGAAATTCTGTTGGACTATGGTATGGGGCAGAATTGAGAGAAAGATGTTTTTCAATAGTGATAGGAGTAGTATCGATATTCAAAAGGAGAGAAAGATCATGAGCTTGGGTAGCATTCTGGACAGTGACGATGCGCGTACCGCTTGTGAGAGCATGAAATGAAATATCTCTACCAACATGACGCAGGAGCGCTTTGCCAATACTATGGTCAGAAAGGTAGGCAGAAGAAGAAGTCGGTCTTAAAGTAAAGAATTTAGTCCATTGTGTGGTCCGAAACTGAGCATGGAGAGGGAGTGCTTGACGTGTCGGTCTTTTCCGAGTAGAATGGGAAGGTAACGAAGGAGCATCATCAGGAGATTGACGCTGGCGTTTAGGAGTAGGACCGGAGTTGGTCCGGCGTGAAATGGGCGGGCGATTCGAAAATTGCCGTACTGTAGAGGGAGAAGCCGGAAGCATAGTCAAAGGAGAGCGGAGTTCAGACAAATCGAAGGAGTCAGTCGAAGCCCCGGTACCTGAAGCGGGTGAGGAAACAGCACCAGCAAGAGGTACAGGGGCATCAGGAGTGTCCAAAGAGTGGTCTAAGCACAAGGCAGGGTCAGAATGGGGTGCAGTATCAAGAAGGGGCCCAGGGGTAGTGGGTTAATGGATTGGGTTCTCCATGGTTAGGTTACTCCTTTGCTTTTTGTTTTTAAGAAAAAAAAAGAAAGAAGAAAAGAAAATAAAAATAAAAAAAAGAATAGAAAAAAGGGGGAGCGGGGAGGAATAGTTCCCAGGAGGAATGAAAGGGCCAGAAATCTCCCTCCGCGCCCAAGAGGACCTCAGCACCGCTAGTTGCGCAGATGCAGCATGGAACCCATGCCATACCCTACCCTTCATGCCAGTAAACCAGCAATCCAGGATAGCAACCTCACATCTGCCGAGCTACCTCGGTGGACAAAAGAGAGGGCGGCCGGATATCTGCCACAAAGCATACCTCCTTCGGCCACCACCCCCGGAATCCGAAAGGTGGCTTTCAGAGATACACCCGTCGCCCGAAAGACACCCAAAGCTACTCCGGGATACCCGAGAGGGATCGGGACATTCCCAGGCGATCCAGATTCCATGGCAAACTACGCCACCGCCAAGAACCTCAACGGAATGGGATGGACCCTGGTGTCCTTTCCCCTACCTAGGAACTAGCGTGCCTGTGGGAGAAATCCCAAAGGCCAAAAAGAGGAAGGGCAAAAGGGAGAGGTGGGGAGGAGGAGGAGGAGGAGGAATGGAAAAAGGGGAGGATGGGATAGGGGAGGGGAGATTGGGGGGTAATTAGGTTCGGTCTGAGGAAGAAGACCGACAGGTCAAATTCCTCAGACCAAGAGCCTCTTCACCACGCCAAGGAGCCCCCCTTGAAGAGGCCAGTACTTACAAGAGAGACCAATTTATTGTAGACCAGTTACGACTATGGTTTCGCCAGTAGTTGCAAAGTTGTCGAGTTACTGAAAAATAATCCGAATAATCCTTTGCAAAATTTGGAGGTCATGAGCAGCTGACCAAGAGGCTGACCTGTTTGTTACCCCAAAACATCCGCGTGTTCAGGAACCCAGCAAGAAAACGTCATCTGTGTGTTTACTAGATATGTGGCGTGTTCATAAAGTTGATAATTTTGTCTTGGCAGTGTTGACTCAGTCTTCTTGTTATACACACAAAAAATGGACCATCTTAGCTTGAGCTTATATTCTGATTACCGGTGCACTTGCACATACACTTGTACACTCTCATGTACATATATGGGAATGCCGTATAGTACTTTCATCAGCTTTTGATGAAACGTCTCTTCTCACCTATTTGGGGTTGCAGGGGTCGAGTTTTAGGCTCCTGGCCCCGCCTCTTCGCTGACCACATGGCTGTTGAAACAGTGACTTATAGATGTTGAAACAGCTTAACTCACATCTGTTGATGATGAAGTAGCTGACTCACACCTGTTGATGAAACGGCCGACTCACAGCTGCTGTTGATGAAATGGCCGACTCACAGCTGCTGTTGATGATGAAATGGCTGACTCACAGCTGCTGTTGATGATCAAACGGCCGACTCACAGCTGTTGATGAAACGGCCGACTCACAGCTGCTGTTGATGAAACGGCCAACTTACAGCTGCTGTTGATGGAACAGCCGACTCACAGCTGCTGTTGATGTTTGAAACAGCCGGCTCACAGCTGCTGTTGAAACGGCCGACTCACAGCTGCTGTTGATGAAATGGCCGACTCACAGGTGCTGATGAAATGGCCGACTCACAGCTGCTGTTGATGATGAAACGGCTGACTCACAGCTGCTGTTGATGATGAAATGGCCGACTCTCAGCTGCTGTTGATGATGAAACGGCTGACTCACAGCTGCTGTTGATGAAACGGCCGACTCGCAGCTGCAATTGATGAAACTGCCGACTCGCAGCTGCTGTTGATGATGAAACGGCTGACTCGCAGCTGCTCTTGATGAAATGGCCAACTCACAGCTGCTGTTGATGAAACAGCCAACTCGCAGCTGCTGTTGATGAAACGGCTGACTCACAGCTGCTGTTGATGAAACGGCTGACTCACAGCTGCTGTTGATGAAACGGCCAACTCATAGCTGCTGTTGATGATGAAATGGCCGACTCATAGCTACTGATGATGATGAAATGGCCGACCCACAGCTGTTGGAACATGTAAGTCACACCTGTCGGTGATTTGTAATTAATCAGTCAACTCCCTGCTGTTTTGACCTCATAGCATGACTCGAGACAACTTTTGGTGCATATGACTATGAATTAGTAATAATAATAATAATACTTTATAAAACTGGGATGTTTAAATGTGCGTGGATGTAGTGCAGATGACAAGAAACAGATGATTGCTGATGTTATGAATGAAAAGAAGTTGGATGTCCTGGCTCTAAGCGAAACAAAGCTGAAGGGGGTAGGAGAGTTTCAGTGGGGGGAAATAAATGGGATTAAATCTGGAGTATCTGAGAGAGTTAGAGCAAAGGAAGGGGTAGCAGTAATGTTAAATGATCAGTTATGGAAGGAGAAAAGAGAATATGAATGTGTAAATTCAAGAATTATGTGGATTAAAGTAAAGGTTGGATGCGAGAAGTGGGTCATAATAAGCGTGTATGCACCTGGAGAAGAGAGGAATGCAGAGGAGAGAGAGAGATTTTGGGAGATGTTAAGTGAATGTATAGGAGCCTTTGAACCAAGTGAGAGAGTAATTGTGGTAGGGGACCTGAATGCTAAAGTAGGAGAAACTTTTAGAGAGGGTGTGGTAGGTAAGTTTGGGGTGCCAGGTGTAAATGATAATGGGAGCCCTTTGATTGAACTTTGTATAGAAAGGGGTTTAGTTATAGGTAATACATATTTTAAGAAAAAGAGGATAAATAAGTATACACGATATGATGTAGGGCGAAATGACAGTAGTTTGTTGGATTATGTATTGGTAGATAAAAGACTGTTGAGTAGACTTCAGGATGTACATGTTTATAGAGGGGCCACAGATATATCAGATCACTTTCTAGTTGTAGCTACACTGAGAGTAAAAGGTAGATGGGATACAAGGAGAATAGAAGCATCAGGGAAGAGAGAGGTGAAGGTTTATAAACTAAAAGAGGAGGCAGTTAGGGTAAGATATAAACAGCTATTGGAGGATAGATGGGCTAATGAGAGCATAGGCAATGGGGTCGAAGAGGTATGGGGTAGGTTTAAAAATGTAGTGTTAGAGTGTTCAGCAGAAGTTTGTGGTTACAGGAAAGTGGGTGCAGGAGGGAAGAGGAGCGATTGGTGGAATGATGATGTAAAGAGAGTAGTAAGGGAGAAAAAGTTAGCATATGAGAAGTTTTTACAAAGTAGAAGTGATGCAAGGAGGGAAGAGTATATGGAGAAAAAGAGAGAGGTTAAGAGAGTGGTGAAGCAATGTAAAAAGAGAGCAAATGAGAGAGTGGGTGAGATGTTATCAACAAATTTTGTTGAAAATAAGAAAAAGTTTTGGAGTGAGATTAACAAGTTAAGAAAGCCTAGAGAACAAATGGATTTGTCAGTTAAAAATAGGAGAGGAGAGTTATTAAATGGAGAGTTAGAGGTATTGGGAAGATGGAGGGAATATTTTGAGGAATTGTTAAATGTTGATGAAGATAGGGAAGCTGTGATTTCGTGTATAGGGCAAGGAGGAATAACATCTTGTAGGAGTGAGGAAGAGCCAGTTGTGAGTGTGGGGGAAGTTCGTGAGGCAGTAGGTAAAATGAAAGGGGGTAAGGCAGCCGGGATTGATGGGATAAAGATAGAAATGTTAAAAGCAGGTGGGGATATAGTTTTGGAGTGGTTGGTGCAATTATTTAATAAATGTATGGAAGAGGGTAAGGTACCTAGGGATTGGCAGAGAGCATGCATAGTTCCTTTGTATAAAGGCAAAGGGGATAAAAGAGAGTGCAAAAATTATAGGGGGATAAGTCTGTTGAGTGTACCTGGTAAAGTGTATGGTAGAGTTATAATTGAAAGAATTAAGAGTAAGACGGAGAATAGGATAGCAGATGAACAAGGAGGCTTTAGGAAAGGTAGGGGGTGTGTGGACCAGGTGTTTACAGTGAAACATATAAGTGAACAGTATTTAGATAAGGCTAAAGAGGTCTTTGTGGCATTTATGGATTTGGAAAAGGCGTATGACAGGGTGGATAGGGGGGCAATGTGGCAGATGTTGCAAGTGTATGGTGTAGGAGGTAGGTTACTGAAAGCAGTGAAGAGTTTTTACGAGGATAGTGAGGCTCAAGTTAGAGTATGTAGGAAAGAGGGAAATTTTTTCCCAGTAAAAGTAGGCCTTAGACAAGGATGTGTGATGTCACCGTGGTTGTTTAATATATTTATAGATGGGGTTGTAAGAGAAGTAAATGCGAGGGTCTTGGCAAGAGGCGTGGAGTTAAAAGATAAAGAATCACACACAAAGTGGGAGTTGTCACAGCTGCTCTTTGCTGATGACACTGTGCTCTTGGGAGATTCTGAAGAGAAGCTGCAGAGATTGGTGGATGAATTTGGTAGGGTGTGCAAAAGAAGAAAATTAAAGGTGAATACAGGAAAGAGTAAGGTTATGAGGATAACAAAAAGATTAGGTGATGAAAGATTGAATATCAGATTGGAGGGAGAGAGTATGGAGGAGGTGAACGTATTCAGATATTTGGGAGTGGACGTGTCAGCGGATGGGTCTATGAAAGATGAGGTGAATCATAGAATTGATGAGGGAAAAAGAGTGAGTGGTGCACTTAGGAGTCTGTGGAGACAAAGAACTTTGTCCTTGGAGGCAAAGAGGGGAATGTATGAGAGTATAGTTTTACCAACGCTCTTATATGGGTGTGAAGCGTGGGTGATGAATGTTGCAGCGAGGAGAAGGCTGGAGGCAGTGGAGATGTCATGTCTGAGGGCAATGTGTGGTGTGAATATAATGCAGAGAATTCGTAGTTTGGAAGTTAGGAGGAGGTGCGGGATTACCAAAACTGTTGTCCAGAGGGCTGAGGAAGGGTTGTTGAGGTGGTTCGGACATGTAGAGAGAATGGAGCGAAACAGAATGACTTCAAGAGTGTATCAGTCTGTAGTGGAAGGAAGGCGGGGTAGGGGTTGGCCTAGGAAGGGTTGGAGGGAGGGGGTAAAGGAGGTTTTGTGTGCGAGGGGCTTGGACTTCCAGCAGGCATGCGTGAGCGTGTTTGATAGGAGTGAATGGAGACAAATGGTTTTTAATACTTGACGTGCTGTTGGAGTGTGAGCAAAGTAACATTTATGAAGGGATTCAGGGAAACCGGCAGGCCGGACTTGAGTCCTGGAGATGGGAAGTACAGTGCCTGCACTCTGAAGGAGGGGTGTTAATGTTGCAGTTTAAAAACTGTAGTGTAAAGCACCCTTCTGGCAAGACAGTGATGGAGTGAATGATGGTGAAAGTTTTTCTTTTTCGGGCCACCCTGCCTTGGTGGGAATCGGCCAGTGTGATAAAAAAAAAAAAAAAATAATAATAATAATAATAATCTTTATTTACTACATGTACATGGTATACAGGCCTAGCTGACATCAATGACATACTACTGTATAGAAGCCCCTTGTTATGCTGAGCATTTCGGGCAAATTAGGTCAGTGTCCCAGGATGCGACCCACACCAGTCGACTAACACCCAGGTACCCATTTTACTGATGGGGAATACAGACAACAGGTATATTATTATTATAATCAAAAAGAAGCGCTAAGCCACAAGGACTATACAGCGACAACAGGTATAAAGAAACATGTCCAGTGTTCCTACCCTGGCTGGGAATCGAACCTAGGCCCTCACCATGTAAAGCGAGAGCTTTAGCCACCAGAGCTTTTATCAATCTAATACTGAACCATAGGTATGGACCTTTTATAGTGGAGCCAGTGGAAAAGGTGGAGTAATATTATGGTGACGTGGGTAGGACCCACTAGTATAAGTAGGTCAGGTCAATAATTGTAGACACATCATCAATCTAGTATGTATTAGAGCCAGTAAGAGTAGAGCAGTGCCGAAGCTGTAGCAGTCACATTTGGGTGGGACTCACGAGTGGAAGCAGGTTATGCCAATAAGGTGGGCCATAGATTTATCAATGTAAAATCTTAATATTCTTTGTACCATGATTCCATGGTGTTGACATGTCAGAAAAGTATCTTTAGATCATAGGTGTATAACACTGATAAGTTCATGGATAAGACAGGCATCTTATTCATCAACTTGGCATTATTCTAAAACACAGCAAAAGTGCTATTGAATAATGGTCAATATATTTCCTATTTTAGTCCCTTTACCTTAGTGGGAAACAGCTGTAAAAAACTATTTAATGGAAATTCTGTAGTTGAGAAATAAGAATGTGTAGCCCAAGTTGCTAGTGGTTATATGTTCATATGCATATTTGGGATTATTTGAAGTTCTTAATTTAGTGCCATTTTTTGTGTACAGTGTATACAGAATTAATAATCCAGATAATCATCAATGTCTTCTCCCCAGAGAGCATTGGAAGTCAGCATCGGTCGGGTCAGCACCGTCTTAGGTCGCTCTTATCAAGCAGCAGGAGAGTTCTCACAAAACCTAAGCGAATGCGTTTCTCTGGATCCTCAGAACGAAGAACACCCTGGAGGATGTCTCAAGCATCTCCATCCTCCACGTCTAGAGACAATCCAGATTCAGTGACTTCACCCAAAGAGAGAAGATCCCTATCATTAACCTCAAACATGAGGAAATCAGCAAAGTTTATGGCAACAAGTAAGAAAGGGAGCACATCAGCATCACCTCTACCTTCATCACCAGCCAGGGCTGTGAAGTCACTAGTGATGAGAAACATACATAGAACTACTGGAAAGTCAAGCAGGAGCAGTGGATTTGCTTTAACACCAGAAACTACTGCCTCTTTTGCTGTTTGTCCCAGTGATACAGCTGACTCGAGGGAACCTCAAGCTGTCTCCCCACCACCATATTCAGCCTCCCCAGCATCAACTTCTAGTTCCCCCTGCCAATCAGTGAGGCCCAAAGAACGTAAAAAACAAAAGACACGCCTCAAGAGTAAACATCATACAGGGAGCACAGATTCAGTTATGTTGTTAAGTGATGACACAACAGAATAATGGTTGTAGAGCTATACACAGTATTATCGTGTTTGGTGCTGGTGTTAGTCACAAGCAGACTAAGAAACTGCTTAGGGTCTTAAGCAGCTCAAGGGAAGCCACTTTTCGCATTTTTATTACCGAGTACCTATATTTTGAGCATTTGAGCATTTTTAAAGCTTAAGTACAGGAATATACTTAAAAAATAATTAGAAAATTCAACTTGTATTGAAAATGGGCTATCTTAATAATTTAAATGTATGTTGTACTCAAAGAAAAACTCAAAAATTGTTTCTGCTTAAGGTCCCTTTCCTTCAGTGGGCTAGTATCGCATCTGGCTTGGCTCACTTATGCATGTCATAACATCAAAAAAAATTAGGTGAGGTACTTCAGTACAGCCTCTCCTCACTTAGTGACGTACTCGTTTACCAACACCTCGGACTTAACGACTGGCTCTCTGACCAGTATTCATACCTAAGTGTATATTAAGAGCTGATTTCCTCTATTCTTTTTATTTCAGTATACAGTACACTACTGTATAAACATTTAAAAATATACCAGAAATGTTATAAATGGTGCAGAGGTGACATTAAAACAATATCGAAGATGGTTGACACAAACTCGCTACCATTATAGTATGCTCCTCACTTAGCGAATTCGTTTAACGATGTGGTCTTAGAAACAGAGCTCCGTCGTTAAGTGAGGAGAGGCTCTACTGTATTTTGCAAAGTGATAAAACTTGTGTTGTTGAAATATGATGCAAAGGGTTTTTCTTTAGGGTTTTATTATTGATGGTAGACTTCCAGTAATAATCCAACTAATTACACGCATTTTTATATTAAAAAGAAGCTCTAAATCCACGTGGGTCATGCTGCATTGCTGTAATGAAAATGAAGTTCTTTTTTAATACTGACATTAACATGGAATAGGTTCTTGCAAGACAAAAATTTAGGAATAATACAAACTGTACAGTATATACATCTTGTATTGTTATGAGGAATAAGTAGTTTACACCTGTCCTCCAACCCTCAAGTTATTTTTCTCAGTGGGTTGCATTGTGAGACACATGGGTTTGGTGTTTTTTTTGTAATAATAATTTTCTATATGGGTATGTGTACTTCATTACATAGTAATTTACAGTGGTCTCTCAAGTTATGATATTAATCCATTCCAGATGTATCATATCTCCAAAATATCGTAACTCAAACCCCAAAGTACATGGTATTATGGCAGTTCATTCCAAGATGCCAGAATATACCCAACCTTCCCTTGAATTATTTTTGTTTAAGCACTGGGGGTTTTCTGAGAGATAAGTATAGGCTGCAGTTTGAAATATCCAGAGGCACTGGCATCCAGCAGCAGAGTAAACCTGTCTTTCATAGGCTTTTGCCCAGGTGAAGTGACAGGATAGGGCAGAGGAGGCAGGGCAGGGCAGGGCAGGGCAGGGCAGGGCAGGGCAGGGCAGGGCAGGGCAGGGCAGGGCAGGCAGGCAGGCAGGCAGGCAGGCAGGCAGGCAGATTGGTAAAGAATTGTAAACTTAACAATTACACTTGTTGCTGTCTCCCAGTCCACATCGGGTTCATGTACGGTCTCCCCTCCCTCATCCCTACCCAAAAATTCCTTCCTCCCACTCCCAATACACCCTTCGCCATCTTTCCATTTAAGATAGCAAGCAGACGGACCACAGCATACACAGCAGGTAGGGCAAGGAAGAACAGGCAGGCAGATTGGTAAAGAACTGTAGACTTAATATTAACACTCTCGTTGTCACTTGTACCAGATGCGGATGGTAGGAGACATGTATGGTCTCACTCCCTCCCACCATCACTCCATTTAAGACCTTTCTACCACCCTGCCTTGAGGCCCATCCACACCTGCCAGCCATCATATACATAAGGTATCAACTCAAAACCAAATTTCTTTGAGAGCAAATCGTAACTCAGAATTGTCATAACTCAAGGGACCACTGTATTTATTTTCATGGGGAAATGTTAAACCAGTTGGCAGCATAACAGATTAATCCTTAAATTAGCAGATTGAAACTTATAAAAACAAAAGCAAAATTAAATTAAGATAATGAGCAAGTCGCACATGCAACACGTATGTCTTTGTTGTCGAAACATTTCGTTTGTGCAGCAAACTTTAGTAGAATACAGGTGATTAAAAAAATGGATACAGTAGACATGGAGAGGTCATTTTGAGGTGGTCAGTCCCTTAGCTAAGGGACTGGCCACCTGTTACAAAGGCTAGGGACTGATAACTTCAAAAATATGTATCTCTATTTTATTGTCTCCAGTGTTATAATTGCAAGTATTAAACTGAACAAGCCTGCTGCACAGTGTTTAGACAATGGAGATACCTAAGTGCTGCACACGTTCATTAATCATCAGTTTGTTAGTATTGTTTACCATTTATAAGAATTAAATTTTAAAATACTTTAGTACAATTTTTTTTATTTTTGTTATAAATCAGGCAATATATAATTTATATGCACAAGAGTAAATCTAAAGAATATTTTAATTGTCTGTTTATATTTCATTACAAATAAGTGTTTTGAAAGAAGTACATTACACCTCACTATGATATTTATATTAATGGGAATTGCTAAACCTGTGTACAGGATTACACAGAGCCTTGGGAATGGGAGTTTGTCCCAGTTGTAAACCCTCAGTTTAATGAACTTCAGAAATACAGGACAAAATCCACTGGGTCGGTTGATTTAGAAACAGCTGACAAAGTCTGTTGATTACAGATTTGTCCATTATGGTAATGATTATGGCAAAATGATCTAGTCTCTGTCCACTGCCACTGCCATTACTATTCACCCACTCCCATATTAGTTCATTAAATAGAGGGTCTACTCAAGAGCCCTTTACTAGCATGAAGATCATCCCTCATAAAAACAAAATTTATTTATTATCCACTCATGATGCAGCAGATAGTACTGTTCATTACTTACACAATTTCAACACAAACTTTTTACTGAACTGTACAGGCTACTCGACTAGCATTTTTACCTCACGGAATTAGTGTATTTCTAGCTGCTTCCAACTACATGACTTGAGACAATATGTATCTGCTCAATTTTTTTTTTCTACACCAATTTGAAATGTAGTAGGCTATGTTATTAAGCCATATTCTTGAGACGTAAGAGCTTAACCCGATCTTCCGCCTTAAAAATTATAAACTGAATATGAGGGGCATGTATTTGCTACCAGAAATAATGTATACAGTATATAGTATTGATTTTGTATTACTTAGATGAAGCAATGACATTACATAGAAAATAACTTTTGAAACATTACAATATGTCACACTAATTTACAGATGCTCTTCTGTTATTTGACATTTCAAGCTAAAGCTTTAGTAGTTCTTGCTAAATCTGATCTCGTGTGTGTGTGTGTGTGTGTGTGCGCGCGCGCGCTTTGAATCACACTTCAGTGCCACCTAATGGTCTGTGCCTTTCTCTCCATCTCTGCACTATCCTTTTGATAAGTATTACATATTTTGCTATTCTTAGTCTTTACCAGTTAAGCAAGAAAAACATTAGAGTTGTGGCCTATACAGGATTAGCGTTTGTTTTTAATACTTTTTGATACAATAACACAATACTGTAATAAAAATGTAATCTTGCTTACCAGGTACGTGTGCTCACCGAGAGCAGTTCTTATTCGTACCACATTCTAGTTTGTCGCTGCAAACAGCTGATGACTGCTTCATAATTCACCCAAAAATTCAATAGAATTCTTAAGTGTTTCAGCTGAGCCTTCAAGAATCTTCTTAAACCTTAAAGGTATAGTATTTAAACCTTATGGCAGAAGCTTAGTGATTACCCATAATGATGATAAAATAATAAAATATTAAAGATTCAAATGAATGGAAAATTTTTCTAGGATGGGATACTTGGAAAAGAAACAAAGTTAAAGATGCATTATTATTATATTAAGAAATAGGCACTAAACCTGTATGGTCATACAGCACTGTTAAGACGTATAGAGAACTAGAAAAATGGAAGAAAAACTTTGTAACCACAATAGTAATTCAAGTCATTGACAGTCTTAGATTACATATTCATTGTGAGTGTACATTTTTACTGAAAAGTTTTATATTAAAAAAAAAAAAATAGCATCACAGGTATTGATACATGTTACCAAAGTTCCTCTCTGTCCATAAGATCACAAAGATGCTAGAATCCATGGTAAAAAGATATTAGTAATGAATCTACCTACTCCTCATTTTCTCATAAGTATGAAAGATGTATTTCTTGGAAATGGTATATGTGAACAGGTATGGTGGCATATTTTTATTATATTCCTGGGGAAATGCTGAACCAACAAGGGTCAAACAGCACCTTGGGAATGGGAGTTAAACAAGTTTGATCGAAGGGGGTGGTAGCTCCAGTTTCTTGAATCAAGAGTCCTTCACCAGAATCGAGGCACCCTTCAAAAGACAAGTTACATAGCCTATTCTCCAATGTTGTAATATTTATTCACTAGTCGCTATCAAGTAAAAATTTTAAGGTATTTGTTGAAGAAATATCAAACTTTTAAGATGCTGGATGTATTTAGCATAGGTTACATAAAGGATCAGCGCCTCAAGATACTGGATGTACAGTACAAAGCATATAGAGCTTAGAGGCGTTATTTTGCTCAAGGTAAAGATACACAAAACAAACTTTAAACTTGCTGTGAATACTACCAGACAAACATAGGTATGGTACTCTAACAGTGTATTACTTTCTCTTAATTTACATTGTTAGAAAAATGGATGCTTTCAACTACACACATTACACTGCAATGAACTTGCATGGTAGTGTTCAGTGTAATTCTTGTAGTTTTCATGTTTATGGAAACTGGTTTTGCAAGTTTACTCCAATTTACCCCACTACCCTATCATGAAAGTTTCTAGTTATAATTTGTCAAACAGCAAACATACTAGCAGTTTTCCAAGTAGCGATCATAACCTCTCTTGACAATTCACAATTATAATTCAGTGTCTGTCCAGTCAAGAGATTACTATATTGTTAATTTTTACCTTTGTGTTGCACACAAAAAAAATGCACTGCTGTGGTATAAGTTACTTGTAGAAAAATATAGTGTATTTTTTTGGTTAAAGTATCCTTCAGGGAAAAAACTAAGCAGTTTACTGTAGGTATTCTGTATCTGGCTACCCTGAACATTATGTATTTGTTCAGTCTCATGACTTCATAGTGGCCGAGGATGGACCAAAATGTCGTTATTCATTCCAAGCTTGTTGTGAATTAAATATTGTTGGCCTGTATTACCCTGGGTTAGGTAAGGCTTACCTAATCTGTAATCCGCTAGTACAGTTTGAACAAACAGGTATTTAAGTTTCTATTGCCGATTCTCGCACAATCAATGTTTGCAGCATTATAGATTTTTATGGTAAAATTTAATTTTAACGTGTTATAGTATATATTTTACTGTGAAAAATAACTTGACTCAACAATATGAGGACATGCAAAAAATTAAACTGATTTCATAGTTTATTTTTATCTGTCTTTAATTAAAAATGTTTAAAATGTTGTACAGTATATAATTTTATTGTTTTGTACCTCATTTCGTGTGCTATAACAAGAATAACAATTACATGTATTTACATTAATAAATGCATTTATTACTCACCCTTTGTAGTCTGCTTGGGATCAGTATATGACTGTAAATAAAAAAATATATATACTATGCATATAAACATTTAAGCTTTTATTACATATATTTCACTGTATATAAAACATCTTATGGTCCTTTCAGTATCTGATGCCTCATGGAATAAAACACATATCTTGTTTCAAAGTCATTATTTCTGTAGCATGCATTAAATTTTTAATAAATTACTTTATCTGGAAACAAAATCTCTCTACATACCTTATATACCTCCACAGTTAGGAATTTGAGACCTGTAAACCTTGACTAGACATAATCAAACAGCAATAATAATGTTTGATGGAAAGTGTTTAACACCAAGGAGATCATTCACCTTTTCATGGTACGATGGGATATACATCCATAGTAAAAGATAAAAGTTGTACCAGTAATGTTCAGTATAAACAGAAACATACAATGGGATATTTAACAGGTTTGTAATTCAACCACATGACAAATCAGAGTACAACACACACTAAGCATAGCAGAACATTAAAGGAGAGGTTCAAAATAGTCTGCATGCTCTCGTATATACTGTACTAAATATTTATTCAATTATGTTGGATTGTCTGGGTAATGTTATAGTTCTCACTGGCACAGTATGTCATTCCATGAGATGACCATGGGCAAATTGAATGTAAAACCAACAATGAAGTGTGGATGATTAATAATCTAAGTGGGATTTGAATAAAATGGCTTATTACTAACCCTCAGTGTTGCCTGCAATCCCAAGTATCTTGTCAAAGCACATTCTAGTAATGATTCATTTTACATGCAAATCTGGGTGGATCCAATGCGACATAGTACTACTGGTTCCAATTGTGCAAATTTTCAGATGAGGGGGGGGGAATTAAAACGAGCCCACTTTAACATTGCTAGTGTTATTCATCATTATTCTTGCCACTCTGCTATATCAGGTGATGCACAGGTATCTGCTGTATTTAATTCGGACTTCCTCTTGACAGTATCTTTTCTAACAATCTATTTTCACAAATGATTAAACTTGACTGGTATCAGTGTTTTGCAGTGAGCTATAGTATCCATGTCCTTGTGTAATACTTTTATCTTCAACATTCTCTTCTATAACACAGTAAATATGATGAAGGTGCATACAATGAGCCTGGAGATTTTAGTGCAATTTATTCACCTCAATGAATTTGGGAGAGGAGGAAAGTAAAGACTGCATGAAAACAAGAATTACTTCTGGTTTGGCAGAATAATTATAATTAAATTAAGTGCTGAACTTCAAAGGGCCATACAATTCATAGCATTACTAAATTCCTTACATGCCAATATGTCCATCATTACACTAACTGAAACCTGGCTAAAGCCTGATAGTACAGATGTCTATGCCATTCCTGGTTACACAGCCATACACAACTGTAGGCCAGACCAACAAGGGGGTGGCACAGCCATATACTACTCAGACCAACTAGAATGTATCACTAATACTTGCACAAGGGATGAACATGGGGAATATATAATAGCTAAATTCAAATCCAAATACAGTGGACCCCCGCATAACGATGGCATCGCATAGCGATTTTTCCGCATAACGATTACTTTTATCGCAAAATTTTTGCCGCGCATACCGATTAAAAACCCGCATACCGATTTTCGTCCGAGACGCGTCCAATGTGCCCTCAGCCAGCCTCACATGTGCCGCTCCGTCCCATTGTTTACCAGCCAGCCTCCGCGGTAACATCCAAGCATACACTCGGAATATTTCGTATTATTACAGTATTTTCGGTGCTGTTTCTGGAAAATAAGTGACCATGGGCCCCAAGAAAGCTTCTAGTGCCAACCCTGTGGTAAAAAGGGTGAGAATTAGTATGGAAATTAAGAAAGATTTTGAAGGGTTTGGGGCTAACCCTGAGAAGCCTATGCCAGTTGTGGAATCCATTGTGCCTACTTCAAAGATTAAGGAAATGTGTGCAGAGTGGGTTGAACTGCAAACCTTTATAGATGAAAATCACCCTGACACAGCTGTTGCAAGCCGTGCTTGTGACTATTTCGATGACAATGTTATGGCCCATTTTAGGAAAGTCTTGAAGGAACGGGAGGTACAGAGCTCTATGGACAGATTTGTTGTGCGACAGAGGTCCAGTGACTCTCAAGCTGGTCCTAGTGGCATTAAAAGAAGAAGGGAAGTAACCCCAGAAAAGGACTTGCTACCTCAAGTCCTAATGGAAGGGGATTCCCCTTCTAAACAGTAAGAAGATAATGCTCTCCCCTCCTCCCATCCCATCAATCATCACCAGATCTTCAATAAAAGTAAGTGTCATGTAATTGTGCATGCCTTTTTCAGTTTGTGTGTATTAAAATTAACATTTCATGTGGTAAAAAAAAATTTTTTTCATACTTTTGGGCGTCTTGCACGGATTAATTTTTTATTATTATTTTTTATTATCACACCGGCCGATTCCCACCAAGGCAGGGTGGCCTGAAAAAGAAAAACTTTCACCATCATTCACTCCATCACTGTCTTGCCAGAAGGGTGCTTTACACTACAGTTTTTAAACTGCAACATTAACACCCCTCCTTCAGAGTGCAGGCACTGTACTTCCCATCTCCAGGACTCAAGTCCGGCCTGCCGGTTTCCCTGAATCCCTTCATAAATGTTACTTTGCTCACACTCCAACAGCACGTCAAGTATTAAAAACCATTTGTCTCCATTCACTCCTATCAAACACGCTCACGCATGCCTGCTGGAAGTCCAAGCCCCTCGCACACAAAACCTCCTTTACCCCCTCCCTCCAACCCTTCCTAGGCCGACCCCTACCCCGCCTTCCTTCCACTACAGACTGATACACTCTTGAAGTCATTCTCTTTCGCTCCATTCTCTCTACATGTCCGAACCACCTCAACAACCCTTCCTACGAATTCTCTGCATTATATTCACACCACACATTGCCCTCAGACATGACATCTCCACTGCCTCCAGCCTTCTCCTCGCTGCAACATTCATCACCCACGCTTCACACCCATATAAGAGCGTTGGTAAAACTATACTCTCATACATTCCCCTCTTTGCCTCCAAGGACAAAGTTCTTTGTCTCCACAGACTCCTAAGTGCACCACTCACTCTTTTTCCCTCATCAATTCTATGATTCACCTCATCTTTCATAGACCCATCCGCTGACACGTCCACTCCCAAATATCTGAATACGTTCACCTCCTCCATAGTCTCTCCCTCCAATCTGATATTCAATCTTTCATCACCTAATCTTTTTGTTATCCTCATAACCTTACTCTTTCCTGTATTCACCTTTAATTTCCTTCTTTTGCACACCCTACCAAATTCATCCACCAATCTCTGCAACTTCTCTTCAGAATCTCCCAAGAGCACAGTGTCATCAGCAAAGAGCAGCTGTGACAACTCCCACTTTGTGTGTGATTCTTTATCTTTTAACTCCACGCCTCTTGCCAAGACCCTCGCATTTACTTCTCTTACAACCCCATCTATAAATATATTAAACAACCACGGTGACATTAATTTTATTTCCATTATTTCTTATGGGGAAAATTCATTCGCATAACGATTATTTCGCATAACGATGAGCCCTCTTGCACGGATTAAAATCGTTAACCGGGGGTCCACTGTACCTACAAAAACCTCTCACATTGATAAACATTTACAGAGTTCCACAGTCAAACATTAGCCAATTTAGTCAAAACCTAGGAAGTATGATAACTGATGCACGCATGAACAAAGATCACTTACTACTCTCAGGTGACTTCAATATAAATCTCCTGCAAGACCAGGACCCACACGTTACTGAATTCACAAACACAATGAGTAACTGTATGTTACTACCAGCAGTAACAAAACCTACAAGAGTTACAGAGACTAGTGTTTCCCTACTTGACCACATCTGGACCAACACCATATCCCCTTTAAAATCAGGCATAATTACAGATAATACCACAGACCACTACCCTACTTTCCTCATAACAACTCTTGGTAAACTACCCCAAGACACTACTAAAGTCACCTTCAGACTTCACAATGAGGCAGCCATTAATAACTTCACAACAGCATTAGCAAACATTGATTGGCACACTGAGCTAGAAATCTATACAGATATTGACGAATGTATTAATAATTTTCTAAAAAAGACCCAATACCTCTATAACAAGCACTGCCCTAAAAAAACTAAACAGATGACAGCAAAGAGACTGAACAGTCCCTGGCTAACACCCAGCATTCTCAAATCCATAAATACAAAACACCAATATGAAAAGCAGTACAGAATGGGTCACATAACCAGAGACCAAACAAAACGTTACTCGTCAATCCTAACCAGCCTGATAAGAAGGGCAAAAAAATTGTATTATGAGAACAGATTATCCAACTTACGAGGTGATATAAAAAAGACCTGGAAAACCCTATCAGAAATTTTGGGAACAAAAAAGATATCACGAAATAGCGAAATAAAATTAGCAAAATCAGATGAACCCCAACTCCCACCAACAGAAACAGCAAACAGACTCAATGATTTCTTCTCCACTATAGGACAAAACCTTGCCAATAAAATCCCAAGCTCAGATACCCCACCAAATGACTACCTCACCGGCAACTACCCGAACACACTGTTCCTAGCTCCGACTAACCCATACGAAGTCTCCCTTATTATCAATGCACTAAAAAACAAGGCAGGAGATTTAAGTACCTTACCACCCTTTATATACAAAAAAGTGTCACAAGTGCTATCTCCAATCATTGCAACACTCTTTAACAAATCCATTGAATCCTCCACCTTCCCTACAGTACTCAAAATAGCAAGGGTCACCCCGATCCACAAAGGAGGAGACCAAACAGAGTTGAATAACTATAGGCCAATATCCAACTTACACCCTCTCTCAAAAATCTTCGAAAAATTAATTCATAAACGAATCTACTCCTACCTTATCTCCCAAAACATACTCAACCCCTGCCAGTTTGGATTCAGGCCTAATAAAAATACTAATGATGCTATTATACACATGCTAGAACATATATACACTGCAATAGAGAAAAAAGAAGTCCCACTGGGGATCTTCATTGACTTACGTAAAGCTTTTGATACAGTTGACCATGACTTGCTCCACGTAAAATTGTCACACTATGGTATAAGAGGGCACTCCCTCAACTACCTCAAGTCATACCTCAGCAACAGAAGCCAATATGTGTACGCAAATGGGGCAAACTCTTCTGCGCAACCAATTACAGTTGGTGTCCCACAGGGAAGTGTCCTTGGCCCTCTTCTCTTTCTCCTATACATAAATGACCTTCCAAATGCTTCGCAATTACTCAAACCCACACTATTTGCAGATGACACTACATACGTCTTCTCTCACCCGAGCCCAGTCACACTAGCCAATACTGTAAATACCGAATTACAGAAAATATCTACCTGGATGAGGACTAACAAACTTACACTAAACATTGACAAAACCTACTTCATTCAGTTTGGTAACAGAGCTACAGATGTCCCTCTTAACATAATGATAAACGGATCACCTATCACAAAGCTAACAGAGGGAAAATTCTTAGGAATCCACCTTGATAATAGACTCAAATTTCATACACATATACAACAAATTTCTAAGAAAATTTCCAAGACTGTAGGCATACTATCGAAGATACGGTACTATGTTCCACAGTCAGCCCTCCTGGCCCTATATCACTCTCTTATTTACCCCTATCTCACCTATGGAATTTGTGCATGGGGCTCAACAACAATTAACCATCTCAGACCACTAATTACCCAACAAAAGGCTGCAGTTAGAATGATAACAAATTCTCACTACAGGCAGCACACTCCACCAATATTCAATACACTAAACCTACTCACCATACAAAACATCCATACTTATTACTGCACCTATTACATACATAGAACACTTAACTCTGATATTAACCCTCCCCTCAAACATCTCCTTGCCAACCTCAACAGAACACATGACCATAACACAAGGCACAGATCACTCTTTGATGTTCCTCGTGTTCATCTCACACTATGCAAAAACTCAATGCACATAAAAGGCCCTAAAATCTGGAATTCATTACCTGTAAATATAAAAGAAACACTACCTGTTTATAAATTCAAGTCTCTACTCAAAGATCACTTACTCACCCAAAACCAAATAAATACTGAATAACTGAACCTTATAAATTGTATATCTTAAATGTTTCTCACAATTATATCACATAAATGTTAAACCTAAAACCGAATCTAACTTTATTATTTTTTAAATACACTACCTAACAGAATCCTTCATATGACCTGTCTTTGTAATACTCACTTGTGCTTTATAGTAATCTGTTTACATTAATGTTTTATCACTGACTTCATCATTGCTTAGTTAATCTTAAGTTAATTTTAAGCCAGCCCGTAATGCTATGCATAGTATAAGTGGCTTTGGCATACTGCTCTTATCTGTATTTTTTTTTTTGTACCTCTGTATGTGTGCACAAATTTATAATAAATAAATAAATAAATAAAAGAGGAATGTGCTAAAGGAGGAATAAGCAGAGGTTAGGAGGGAGTGAGGGGCAAAAAGAGTGCAAGAGAAATTAAAATTAAAGTTATTTTCTTTTAAAAAGTTAGCGTCTGCATCAAAGGCGGGACTTTCAGCAAGGAAGTCTATGTACTGAGGGTGGTGATGTCTGAAGTAAATTATGCGTGCCTGCTGATAGACAGGACAATCTATCAAGATATGATAAACTGAAAATGCGACCTGAAGAGGATGTCCAGAAACTGAAATGTGGTTTGACAGGAAACAATATATTATTGTACAGTCTGGCTTGGCAGATGTTCTGACAGAACATCCGTATGATTTCTCAAATGCTACTTGAATTTTCATCATCCTGTACAGCATTCATTAAGATGAGGGAGAAATCTTTATTAACCCTTTGAGGGTTTCGGACATACTAGTACGGCTTACGCGCCGGGGTTTTTGACGTACTAGTACGCATAAATTCTATCGCCGTCAAATCTCGCGGGAAAAGGCTGGTAGGCCTAGATGTGAGAGAATGGTCTGTGTGGTCGGTGTGTGCGGTAGAAAAAAAATCTGGGACCCAGTGGTGCACTGTGGGAATGCCATCTTAGTAAACAATGTCCACCATGCCTCGCGGTAAGAAGCTCCTCACTCCTCGGCGAATTGGGACACTTTTGTTCCCCAGTGACAGTTCTAATACAGATGGAAGTGCCAGTGAAGATGAGTTTCAAGGTTTTGGTGAGGTTTTGACCGAAACTAATGATCATAATATCGGTAATAGTGAGGAAAACCCAGACGACCCTCAGCCTTCCACCTCTGGTGCTGGGCCGTCTTGTTCACGTTCAGTTGTACCAGAATCCAAGAGGAAACTTCTATTTTCCCAAATCCCAGACTCAGATGAGAGCATGTGTGATGATAGTGATAGTGAATATGAACTACAAGCTCTTCAAACTAGTTCCAGTAGTGATAATGAAGTGCAATATTCCCCAGTGAAGCGTCAGTATATACGACGATATATGCGCTCTGGTAGTTTGCCATATGCTATTCCAAGGGGAAGGAGTGCATCTCTGAGTACATCCCGTGGCTGTACAACAGGAACAGACAGTGAAAATGACGATGATACTGTTGCAATTGGGATGGAAAATGTGTGTGGTGGTAGTGGTGCTGGCGGTGAGGCACCAGCAGTGGGCCATGCTGCCACCCACGTTGCTGCCTCAGCTGATCTACGACAAAGGCCACCATCCCCCACCCACCCACCACACCAGCCTCCATAACCACAACCTCCACAACCACAACCACCTGTCATTGTCCAGTACCCACCAGCAGACCGCACCTGGGATTGGCAGGAAGCTGTCAATTTTGTTCCAAATCCCCACCAGTTTGATGACACCCAAAGTGGAATACGGCCATCTTGTACACTTGGGAACAATGCCACTTAACTGGAATGTTTCGAGTTATTCTTTGACGAACCCCTGATGGAAAGTATTGTCATGGAAAGCAACACATACTACGAGTACACAATGACAAACACATTACTTTCACCAAAATCACATCTACACCAGTGGAAGGAGGCAACTGTGACTGAGATGTATCTTTTCTTTGCCACAATAATGCTTATGCCACATGTGTATAAGCACAAAGTGAAATCATACTGGTCAACAAACTGCCTGATTGCAGCCCCAGGTTTCAGTGATATAATGCAAGTGAATCAATTTGTGCTAATGTTACGTATGCTTCACTTCTCAGACAAAACCAGGCCTGACAGAACTGACAGGTTATATAAGATTAGGAATGTGTTTGTGTATCTGAAAGAGAAATTCAGTACGCATTTTTATCCCTTCAGGAAGCTTGTAATTGACGAGTCTTTGATTCTGTTCAAAGGAAGACTCTCTTTCAAGCAGTACATACCAAGCAAGAGGAAACGCTTTGGTATAAAGTTGTTTGTGCTTTGCGATTGTTACAGTGGTCTGGTATTGGATATTATTGTGTACACTGGAAGTTATACATTGCAAAATACCAGGAAGTTATTGGGCATCTCAGGTGATGTGGTTAGAACAATGATAGAACCATACCTTGGTAAGGGGCATATATTATATACAGATAACTGGTACACAAGCCCCTCACTCTCTGATTTTTTGCGAGTGAACATGACAGATGTGTGTGGCACAGTGCGTGCAAATCGGAAACATATGCCCAGGTTTCACACTGGCACTCGTAGATGTGAGGTGCAGGAGTTTGCTGCCAATGACATCATGGCATTTCGGTGGCATGACAAACTAGATGTCACACTGTTGTCATCAGTTCACCCTAATGAAATGGCAGACAGTGGCAGGCAGCATAGAGAGAGCAATGAACCCATTCTAAAACCTGCAGCTGTGATTGATTACACCTTCAACATGCGTTCAGTGGACAAATGTGACATGCAGATTGGGTTTGCTGATTGTGTTCGCAAGAGTTATAAGTGGTACATCAAACTGTTTTTCCATCTTCTGGACATTTCCATGCTCAATGCTTATATGTATAAGATGAGGACCAGAAACAAACCACAGTATGGCGAATTCTGTTTGTCTGTCATCAGACAAATAGTATTCATGTACCAAGGAACAGCACCTGCAATTGACCGCCCACCAAATTATCAACAACTACATGCTCGTCTGAAGCATGGTGATCACTTCCTGGTAAAAGTGCCTGCTACTGCTTTCAAGAAAAAGGCTCAGAAGAGGTGTTACGTCTGTACACATACAAAAAAACGCCCACAACAATGCAGACACACTCGTTTTATGTGTGAGGAGTGTAAAACACCACTGTGCATGACACCATGTTTCAAAGAGTTCCACAGGCTGCAGAACTTCTAGAAACATTCCCTGTGACTGTATATGTGTATATAAAATATAGAAAAATAGTAACAAACAACATTTCATATCGTTTGTTTGTGTAAATATTTTCTATAAACAAAATAATGACAACAGTGTTTATGCCCTTATTGTGTAGTATTGAAAAAGAAATAACTTACAAAATACTGATCATGTTGGCCTCAGAGGCCATAAAAGTTACTCAGAAAAAGAAAAATTGAAAAATAATTGAAAATAGTACATAAAAAAGTAAATAGAAAAATACCGGGTGACGGCAGTCGACGATGTTACCAGATGTTGTTCAATTTTGGCAAACTTCACGCCTCCATATCTCGGCAAGTATTGACGGTAAAATTTTTTTGTTTAGCCTATAATGTTTAGAAAAAAAAAAAGCTATTTTTTCATAAGAAAAATTTTTTTTTTTTTTTTTTTGAAATTTGGCCGACCCTGAGAACGAGTTTCTGAGAGGGCCTGTCGACCCTCAAAGGGTTAAATTAGTCAGATCATCTCATCAGCCATAAAAGTACTGCACATTTTCTACATTCATAGGGGTGAATGCTGAGCTTTTAAGGATCATAAATTATTATTATTATAATCAAAAAGAAGCGCTAAGCCACAAGGACTATACAGCGCTGCAGGGCAGGAAGGAAGCGAGGGCATCAGGTGGCAAAAGGGAGATGGACGAGTAATAGGTTACGGATAACAGCGGGGTAGTGGATGGTGAAAGGGTAAAGGGCAGCAAGAGACTGAACTAGAAAGGGCTGAGGGGAGTGCGAAAAGTATCATCAGAGTTTGTGGAGTAAATCAGTCGTTGTCAAGAAGTCAATGAGAGAGTCAGGATTAAAGGAGGGTCCATCAGCAAGAAGGGAAGGTAAAGAGAGAGTAGTAGAACGAAGACGACGTTGGAGGTAAATTCTGCGTGCTTGTTGATAGAGAGGGCAGTCTAACAGAATGTGGCTAATCGATACTGGAACTTGACACTGCTCACAGAGAGGAACAGGGTGCCTCTCCATGAGATACCCATGAGTAAGACGAGTGTGACCAATGCGAAGGCAGGAGAGAGTGGTCTCCCAACCTCGGCACTGATGACAAGAAGACGGCCAGTAACCTATGCTCGGTTTAATAGAATGAAGTTTGTTACCGAGCAGAGTTGACCAACGTTGTTGCCAACAGGTGCGAAGGTGGGTAGCTATTGCAGCAAAATAGTCCAGAAATAGAACACCTCGATAGGAAATTGGTAGGTCATGTACTGCTGACCGCGCAGCAGTGTCTGCCTGTTCATTGCCCTGTACGTCGACATGACCAGGGACCCAACAAAAAACTATCTTTATGTTTGGTAGAGATACGACGTAGCCAAAGTTGGATACGGAGAACTAGGGGATGAGATGTATCAAATTTTCGTATAGCCTGTAGAGCACTAAGGGAGTCTGAGACTACTACAAATGATGACACAGGCATAAATGCGATACGAATAAGTGCTGCAAGAATGGCACACAGTTCAGCAGTAAAAATGCAAGCTGAAGATAGTAAATGACCCCGCATGACGCTGTCCGGAAACACTGCTGCGAATCCGACGCCGTCTGAAGACTTAGAGCCATCTGTGTACACAGCGGTGGCATGAGAATGGGAGTGGAAGTGATCAAGAAAAAGAGAGCGGGAAGCCACCGTAGGCAGTTGAGATTTCGAGCAAGGGAGTGAGAAAGAACAGACCCGAACAGCTGGAACTTCCCAGGGGGGGTAGGGAAAAGTGAGATGCTACATGAACATATAAAGGTGGTAACTGAAGGGAAGACAAGAGTGAATGTAGGTGAAGAGAAAAGGGACGGAGCAAACAGGGGCGGCGAACGAATAAAGAATGTCTACTAATATCGGTGACCATTCTATAAATGGAAGGATTGTGTAGATCGTGAGAGCGTACATAGTAGCGAAGGCAATGGGCATCACGGCGATCAGACAAGGATGGAACATTCGCTTCTGTATAGAGGCTCTCAACAGGGGAAGAGCAAAAAGCACCAAGGCACAAACGTAATCCTTGGTGATGGATAGAGTTAAGGCTAGAGAGAGTAGCAGGAGAGGCCGCAGAATAAATCTGGTCACCATAATCGAGTTTCGATAAAACGAGGGCTGAATGTAGGCGAAGCAGAGTTCGACGATCAGCTCCCCAGGAAAGATGAACAAGGGTTTTAAGAAGGTTTAGCCGGCTGTGACAAGTTGCCTTCAGAGAGGTAATGTGAGGTTTCCAGGATAACCGACGGTCAACCAGAAGGCCTAGAAACCTGACTGTAGCACGTTCGGGGATACGGGAGCCATAGAGATACAAAGGATGATCGGAGATAACAGAGCGTCTAGTGAAAGTAATTTGGTGAGTTTTGGTACTTGAAAATTTAAACCTGCGTGGTGGCCCAAGTGGAAACACGGTCGACCGCATGCTGGAGAGAAACTGCAATAAGATGACAGTCAGCGCCTGCACAAGCAATAGCGAAGTCATCAACATAGAGTGATGACCAAATATTGGGTGGAAGAACAGAGGCCAAATCATTTATAGCAAGGAGAAAAAGTGTTGTGCTTAGAACACATCCCTGAGGGACACCTTCAGCTTGGATGAAGTCCGGGGAAAGAACATTATTGACTCAAACACGGAAATGTCTGTCAGTTAAAAAGTTCTTAAGGAAGGATGGTAGATTGCCTCGGGGGCTTAAGGAATGGCCCTGGGCCAAAATATTATACCTCCAAGTTGTGTCATATGCCTTCTCAAGGTCAAAAAATATGGCAATAACTGAGTGATTATTCGCAAAGGCATTACGAACATACGTATCCAAGCGTAGTAAGGGGTCTATGGTAGAATGACCCTTACGAAAGCCATATTGACTAGCGGAGAGACTGTTGTGTGTCTCTAAATACCACATTAAACGTCGATTTACGAGACGTTCCATCACTTTGCAAACTGCACTAGTAAGAGCAATGGGACGATAGTGGGAGGCATCATGTCCTGTAGTACCCGGTTTGCGCAAAGGGAGAACAATGGCAGATTTCCACAGCTGGGGAAGAACTCCTTGTGCCCAAATAAGATTGAAGAGGTGTAAGAGGACTACAAGGGCTGACCGATGTAAATGTTGTAACATACGAATATGAATGTCGTCAGGCCCAGCTGCCGATGATCGGCAAGCTGAGAGCGTTGCCTCTAGTTCTTGAAGTGTAATAGGCACATTATACTGTTCTTCTCTGAGAGAAGAAAAGTCCAAGGGTACTAACTCTCTGGCAGACTTTGAGGAAAGAAACGAGGGGCATAGATGGAGCCCTCGGGAAATACGGACCAGATGTGTGCCAAGTTCAATGGCAACGTCGAGAGGGTTTGCTACATCAACACCAGCGACCCGTAGAACAGGAGCTGGGTCAGGAGAGTATTTACCACTCAATTTCCTCACTTTTTTCCAGAGTGCACTCATAGAAGAAGCAGAGGTGATGGTGGAAACAGTCTCGCCAACAAGTGCGTTTAGCTTCACGGATGACACGGCGAGCGATCGCACGCTTTGCTTAAAATCAAGAAGTCTCTCAGCGGTTCTATTGTACCGGTACCTGCCCCATGCAGCACGTTTCAAACGTACTGCATGAGCACAAGCAGGAGACCACCAAGGCACGCACTTCTGAGAATGCCTGCCTGAGGTTTGGGGTATAGAATGAGAAGCTGCGGTATAAACTGACGTCGAGAAGATGTGTAGGAGCTCATCAATGGAGGATGAAGAAGGAACCTCACTAAAAGCAGTGAGGTGTGAGTAAAGATCCCAATTTGCCCGATCAAATTGCCAGCGAGGGCTACGGAAAGGTGGTGAATAGGAAGGAGAAGTAAGAATGATCGGAAAATGATCGCTGTCATGTAAGTCTGGTAGAACAGACCAGGTGAAGTCTAGTGCAGTGGAGGAAGAGCAGACTGATAGATCGATGCAAGAGAGAGTATGAGTACGAGGATCAAAATGGGTGGGAGTACCCGTATTTAAAACATGGAGGGGGTGAGAGGCGAGAAAAGCCTCCAACTGGATGCCACGTGAGTCACAATGAGACCCCCCCCCCCCCCAGAGGAAATGGTGGGCATTAAAATCACCAAGTAACAGAAGTGGTGGTGGTAAGGATGAAACAAGAAAGGCAAAGTCTGGGATAGAAAATGCTCGAGAAGGAGAGAGATATAAAGAACATATTGTAAACCACTTATTCAAGTGGATACGGGCTGCAGTGTAATGCAGCGAGGTGTGGACAAATAGTTGACAGTACGGAATATCATTGTGTAGAAGAAGGGCACTTTCATTAAAGGTCCCATCTGAGAAAGGATCCAAAGAATACAATAAATTATAGCCTGAGATAGGTTGGAAAACAGCCGAGTGTAATTTTGGTTCTTGTAAGCAAGCACCAACAGGGGAAAACCTGGAAAGCAACATCTGAAGCTCACCCCGATTACCCCTGAGGCCGCGGATATTCCACTGTAAATAGGCCATGATTGGCGATGAAGAAAATACTAGGAATCTGTAGGTAAAGGCACCTACGGACTAGAGGGGTTAGAAAAGTCAATGTGTGGTGGCATTGGAAGACGTTCAAGTAGTGAAGGAACGAAGCGTTGCGAAGAATGGGGTTGTGAAGATGGAAGAGAGGGAAGAGAAGGAACAGGAAGTGAATCAGTGTCCATTGAAGGTTTAGTCTCTGCAATATATTCTGAAATGGCTTCAAGTGTTTCTGAATTCAAAGATGTATGGGAGACCATATTGGAGATAGAAGGAGGAGGGTGAGTAAAGATTGGGACAGTAATAGACTGTACCAAAGTAGAGGGGGAGGGAAGAGTGTAAGGGACTGGAGATGAAGTGTGGGGGGGGGGACAGAAGAGGCAGAAACCTGGGAGGTGGCAGAAGAGGGAGAAACTTGGGAGGAAACGGGGGTGGAAGGCATAGTACGAGGAGGAGGGTGAATCTCCACACTTGTAATAGAGCCAGAGAGAGGGGAAGAACTAGGTACAGAGACTGGAAAGGTAAAGTGTGGAGGTGGAAGAAGGGAAGGAAGGGGCAAAGAAGATTTGAGCAATGTGGATTTTTTGGACTTCTGAGTAGAGGGGCGATTGGTATTAGGTGTCGTACGAGGTCTTGTCGATACTGGGGCTTGTGAGGAAGGACACGAAGATGTGAGAACAGACTGAGTTGTAGTCGGGATGTCAGAGCCAAGGACAGCAAAAGGATTAGATGCCGTAGTGGCTATGGGAGGGGTAACAACAGAGGAGGCTGCAGAAGATGGGACCCCAGAAGTGGGGGGATGTTTGGAAACACGAGAATAAGAAACACGGGGTAGTCTCCCTTGGAGGCGGAGATGAGTAACTGCCATAGCATAAGGGAGACCTTCTGCCTCTTTGAGGCAACGGATTTCACGTTCATTTAAGTAGACTTGGCAACGGCGGGAGTACGAAGGGTGAGCTTCATTACAATTAAGGCAAGATGGAGGTTGAGTGCAAGATGTATTAGAATGGTCGTCGGCACCACAGACTGGGCATTCGGCCATAGATCTGCAATATTTCGCTGGGTGACCAAAACGCCAGCAATTTCTACATTGTTGCGGTGTAGGTATCAGCTTTCGAACTTGTAACCGATGTCCCTCGACATATACAGAGGACAGGAGTTCTCAGCTGTCAAAAGTTAAAGGAGCCACATTGCAAGGGTAACGTCTCTGCCCCCGGGCAGGAAGGACCTAAGTGTCTACTTTGAGGATTGGGAGATCCTGGAGTTCCAGCTGTTCAAAAATGTCATTGCCACATGATTGGAAATTCTGTTGGACTATGGTATGGGGCAGAATGACAGTACCACTACAAGAATTGAGAGAATGATGTTTTTCAATAGTGATAGGAGTAGTATTGATATTCGAAAGGAGAGAAAGATCATGAGCTTGGGTAGCATTCTGGACAGTGACGATGCGCATACCGCTCTTGAAAGCATGAAATGAAATATCTCTACCAACATGACGCAGGAGCACTTTGCCAATACTATGGTCAGAAAGGTAGGCAGAAGAAGAAGTCGGTCTTAAAGTAAAGAATTTAGTCCATTTTGTGGTCCGAAACTGAGCGTGGAGAGGGAGTGCTTGACGTGTCGGTCTTTTCCGAGTAGAATGGGAAGGTAACGAAGGAGCATCATCAGGAGATTGACGTTGGCGTTTAGGAGTAGGACCGGAGTTGGTCCAGCGTGAAATGGACGGGCGATTCGAAAATTGCCGTACTGTAGAGGGAGAAGCCGGAAGCATAGTCAAAGGAGAGCGAAGTTCAGACAAATCGAAGGAGTCAGTCGAAGCCCCGGTACCTGAAGTGGGTGAGGAAACAGCACCAGCAAGAGGTACAGGGGCATCAGGAGTGTCCGAAGAGTGGTCTAAACACAAGGCAGGGTCAGAATGGGGTGCGGTATCAAGAAGGGGCCCGGGGGTAGTGGGTTCATGGACTAGGGCTGCCATGGTTAGGTTACTCCTTTGCTTTTTATTTTTAAGAAAAAAAAGAAAGAAGAAAAGAAAATAAAAATAAAAAAAGAATAAAAAAAGGGGGAAGCGGGGAGGAATAGTTCCCAGGAGGAATGAAAGGGCCGGAAATCTCCCTCCGCGCCCAAGAGGACCTCAGCACCGCTAGTAGCGCAGATGCAGCATGGAACCCGTGCCATACCCTACCCTTCATGCCAGTAAACCAGCAATCCGGGATAGCAACCTCACATCTGCCGAGCTACCTCGGTGGACAAAAGAGAGGGCGGCTGGATATCCGCCACAAAGCATACCTCCTTCGGCCACCACCCCCAGAATCCGAAAGGTGACTTCCAGAGATACACCCGTCGCCCGAAAGACATCCAAAGCTACTCCGGGATACCGGAGAGGGATCGGGACATCCCCAGGCAATCCAGATTCCACAGCAAACTACGCCACCGCCAAGAACCTCAATGGAATGGGATGGACCCCGGTGTCCTTTCCCCTACCTAGGAACTAGCGCGCCTGTGGGAGAAATCCCAAAGGCCAAAAAGAGGAAGGGCAAAAGGGAGGGGTGGGGAGGAGGAGGAGGAATGGAAAAAGGGGAGGATGGGATAGGGAAGGGGAGAATGGGGGGTAATTAGGTTTGGTCTGAGGAAGAAGACCGACAGGGCTAATTCCTCAGACCAAGAGCCTCTTCACCACGCCAAGGAGCCCCCCTTGAAGAGGTAAGGATCATAAAACACCTGGGGTAAATCGCATACAATCAGGTTTGATCCAAAGAAGTCAGGTTCAGTTCCTTGGATAACAAGTCCCTCACTGGCATCAAAGAGCCTCCCTTGAAGGTAGGAAGTACCATACTACCAATGGCAAAAATATAAGTATTACCTTGTCATTAATCACAGGGCAGTTCTTTTCTTTAGGTGTACACACACACCAATGCCATTTGGATGACTGCTGGTCCATCAATACCACACAAATTCTTTATCTTCTTTTTGCTGACTTGTTCCTGTCATATGCTATATGTGCTCTGAGGGCAAGTGTATTTCCTTCCCACAGTCTTGTTTCTCAGTGATATGAGGTGGCAATTAATTCACCTTTATGATAGCCAAACAAACATCTAATTCTATGGCACTGATGATACAGAAGTATTCAAGAACATCAAAGAAAATCCAGTAGTAGATATACTTAAGTAATATTAAGTTAGCTAATAAGATAGTGTTGAGATTTAGCATCCAGGCCAACATTATCAAGGATTCAACAGATATGACATCAGGAACAATTCCATCATGAAAGGTAATAGTAGTTGATCTTCCAGGTTTAATGATTCTAAGTTAAGGAGAGGTGTGGGATTATGTGATAATGAATCTAATGCATGAGAGTTATCACAGTAGCTCTCTGCTGATGGCACAGTTCTGGGAAATTCTTGAGACAGGTTGAAAAGGTTGGGAGAGGAATCTGGCAAAAGTGCAAGGTAATGAGAATAACAAGAAGCATAGACAATTAAAGACTGGATATCAGATGGAGGGAGGGAGTATGGAGGAAGTGAATGTATTAAGATATCTGGGAATGGACATGTTGGCAGAAGGGTCTATGAAAGAGGTGAACCACAGAATGGACAAGGAAGAATAAAGATAGGTGGTGTGTTGAGGCATCTGTGGAAAGAGAAATTTATCTAAGGAGCCACAAAAATTAAAGGGCACATACTCACCTATTTGTGGTTGCAGAGGTCAAGTCTCAGCTCCTAGCCACCTCTCAACTTGCCATTTGCCAGATTGACTCCCTAGCCATGTGGTTGGTATCATACCTCCTCTTAAAACTACATATGAAGCCTTCCTCCACCACTTCTTGGTGATAGTTCCACTTCCTGACCACTTACTAATATCCCTGTGGCTCATCTGTTTCTTATCTTTCAGCTGGTCCTTGTCTACCCTATCAGTTTCCAAAGTATTTTGCAAATTATGTCTTCCCTGGTGGTTCTGTCCTCCAACGTAGTTGGAAGTCATCAGCCTCTTCTTGTAGCTCATACCCCTTAGCTGTGGAACAAACCTTGTTGCATACTTCTGTACTTTTTCCAATTTCTTAACATGCTTTCTCAGGTGCTGCATATACTCCAAAATGGATGTTGTATAAAGAGAACCAACACTTTCATAAGGGTGTGAGGCATGGGCTTTAAATGTTGCAGCAAGGAGGAGGCTGGAGGCTGTGAGGATGTCATGTGTGTTTGAGAGCAATATGTGATGTGAATATTATGTATAGAAAGTAGAAGTTGGAGTGGGATTACCAAAGGTATAATTCAAGAGGCTGAGGAGGGAAAGGAGGGTGTTGACAGTTTGAGCATTTAAGAAAGGATGGAGCAGCATAGGAGTGTGTATTAATCTGGGGTGGAAGGAAGGAGGGATGAGGGATATCCTAGGATATCCCATAAGAAATAATGTAAATCCAATCAATCAGTTCCAGACACCCAAAAATACTAACGAAAAATACATTTTATAGAGAATGACTATAGTTTTACATACAAAAAATAAAAAATATAAATGACTAACGAAATGGATAAATGAACATTTAACATCACTTTTACCTTTATTGACGACTTGTTGGCATATGAAAGACAGCGAGGAGGGGAGAGGGAGGAGAGGTTAGTGTTTGGAAGGGGAATCCCCCTCTATAAGGACTTCAGGTATCAAGGCCCTATCTGGGGTTACTTCCCTGCTTTGTCTTTTACTGGCACTAGGACCAGCTTGAGAATCACTGGACCCCTGTCGTACAAAAAATCTGTCCAGAGAGGTCTGTTTCTGGAGTCTCTAAGATTTGCCTAAAATGGGACAAGGCAATGTCATTGAACATGTTGCAGACACGACTTGCAACAGCTTTGTTGGGGTGATATTTCTCCACAAAACTTTGCAACTCATTCCACACATCTCCTTAATCACTGAAGAAGGCACATTCTTCCCCCTCTCTTCCTCCTCCTCTGAAGCAATTTCCTCAGCTGTGGTCTGTTGCTGTTCCAGTTGAAGGTCTTGTAGCTCTTCAGTGGTTAGCTCTTCCTTGTGGTAGTCCACCAACTCTTCCACATCCTGGCCACTCACATCCAACCCCATGGACTTCCCCAAAGACACAATATATTCCACAATAGGCATAGGGTTGTCAGGGTCAGCCTCAAACCCTTCAAAATCCTTCTCAAGGGCACATTCTGTGTGGGTGCAGGCAGGCGGACACGTTTGGTACGGTAGACCATTGTCAACTCTATGAAAACCAAGCCGATGTACAAAAACTGGGACAAAATTTCGACGAAAAAGTCACTGAAAACCAAATCCTACAAAAACCAGGGCATACGAAAACCAAGGTTCCACTGTATATACACCCGAGTAATGTATATTTCATAAAGTAGATACAATAACCCTTGACTTAATGGACTTATAGAGAACAGCAGGTAATGGCAATTGTGGTAGATAGAGACTTTTGTTATAATTATAACAATAACAGACAGTTCTGTAAACAATGGACTTTGTTGTTTTGAAATCAAGTGACCCAGTGGATTTTGCCACGTATTTCCAATATCTGTTAAATCAAGGTTTTAATATATTACAACACACATATGCTTTCAATGTTAATTTTACTAAAATAGGTAAATGACACATAAGCACTGTGCAGATTTTTAATATTTAAGCAAACTTCTCTGCCTTCACACATTACTCAAAAATATGAAGACAGTGCAGAAACCTAAATCTTAAAAAATATAACTTTATACACCAAAATTTTCCTTTAGAAAATTGCTTCCTTAAAAATTTGGAGGGAATACATGTTTGAAAACTTCTACACAATTTTTTTTTGCAAAATAGGGGTAAAATGAAGGATAAAATAAAGTTGACAGCCAACAAAATGAAATTAAAACCTTCTTTTAAGCATAAGCTACTTGACTATAAAGACATTTCACTTAATTTCATATCAGTAGCAAAGAAAATGCTAATTTTTATACAAATCAAGCTGCTATTTCTTCTATGCATTTGGTGTTCTTGTTGGCTTAAATATTTGACACCAAATTCAACAGCTGCATTATGCAAGACAAATAAGATGTAAAATTACCCGAGCTAATAGCCTTGTCATTTCATCAGTATAGATATGCAGTACAACCTAGAGAAGGAAATGGATTCAAACAGGGATAAAAGACAATAGCAGGTCTTCTGATGCTAGCATGGTATAAATACAGACAGACATATTAGTGAGCAGAGTAGGTAAATATTGGCATCTTTTGTAAACCACAACTCAGCCATGAATTCATATGAATACAGATTACCATCTGCACAATTTAATTATAATGTCATTAGAGGTTAGTTTGAGCATGCACGTTTTTTTCCACTTTGAAGATATACAGCAGATATCTTCCTTCATGTAATTAATTTTGTGATTTCAACATTTCTTTACATTCTAAAACATTATCACAATTGGCAGCAGCTAGTGAACACATGCACTATGACCCATTAAACACAACTCTGTCCCAGGTGGTAAAAATGTCTAACCCCACTAGGGTATACAATGAATCGATAAATTTTCTTCTCTATACAGATAGGTCCTGTTTTACAGCATTTCACTAATGTAGCAGTTTTTAATACCCATTCTTCATTTATTCAGACTTTCTTCAATAAATATATTCATCACTCATAAGCTAAGGATGAAAATATTTTAAGGCAAGTAATGTATGTACTGTATATGCATTTTTTAGGCCTAGCTATATTGCCCACTTAATATATAATAGTAATGATGTTATCAGGCTTCTGTATGCATTTGAAAGAAAAGAAAAAGGCTATGATTCACTTTACAGCAATTTTTGCTTTACAGGGGTAGCCCAGAACCTAACCTGCTGTATAAGTGGGGCCCACCTGTATAGTACTGTACTTGTAAGTGCGAATGATTCCCACAGAAGTGTCTACCTACATGTAGTCAAAGGGGATTTTTATTACAGTACCCTTATCACTACACATACTGGAATAAAGATTTAGTAGTAATAAAATTAATTTATTAAAAATAATTACTCCCAGAATATTTTATAGCATTTGAAACAGACACAAAACTGTGTTGACAGAAAAGCTTCAAATCCAACAAACACTGAAATCAAAATTCATTTGGACAAGACTTGTATGTACACTGCCAACTCTTTATCCTATAATTTGTTGTCAAAGCTTTCTTTTCCATTAGCACATGCAATGGCTCTCCTAAATTTCAAGTAATATGCATAAAATTCAAGTAAAAAAATTAACATCATTTAAGAAGAAATGGAAGAGATGTATTCTGCACACACAAGCTTGTACATGTCAGTAAATACAAGCCAGTCATATTAAAAACCAACTAGAGCATATACTATTTAAAAAAAAAAAAAAATCAGTTCTTCAGGCAAACCACGAACTGAACATACTATATGGGCAAATACATAAGTGACAAAATTGCTGCAAAAGAACTGTGTGTATAAATCCAGTTGACTGTAACATGAATACAACAGATTGTAATATTTACTAATACAGTAATATGAAAATAGGCCAATAAACTGAAATATTAAAATATACTATACATCTTAAAATAAAGAGAATAAAGTGACAATTTTAATGTGCAAGATAATTTACACTAAGTCTATAGATTTGTATGGTTTCACTTATTTCATAGTTCTGCCTCTTAAGAGCCTATCTTTTCTGTAATAAGAAGCTAGCAGTGTATATACGTCCACCCTACTCTCAATATAAGCAGCAGCTTAGTGGATATGAAACTAAAAAAAAAAAAAAAAGCCTAAGAATTCAGAGAAAAGACCAGGATTGTGTGTTTGCAGCAAGTGACAAAAGTGACATCAGAAATATATTTGATAATATTTAATAAAGCATTTAGGCACATGATAGGAGGCAGGTGACAATGAAAATGACAAGTTACTATATTCAAGATATTTCTTGAAGGTGAAAACAAATTATATTTGAGTAGTATAGCAATAACATGCAACTTTGTGAATAATCAAATGGGTATACATTATACCTTTTTTGTTTTTTCAGCCACCTTCCTATAGTGCTAATAATGCTATTTGTTTTAATATTACTGTACCAATCTACTACCCAAGTGACCTCTATTCTTTCCTACACTAAAGCAAGCTACAAATTTACATGAATTCTTGTTTTTTCCATTACAGATTAAATAATTCCTTCACCTTTACCTTAGGCAAAAGAACATAAAATACTTTACCTTCTCAATAAATATTTAATCACTTTTGTGTTTACCCTCATCAGCAGCAACAGAGGTGGGTTGTTCCACAACTGGAACATCCTGACTGAGACACAAGCTCAAGAAAGAATACACGGATTCCCTGTATTCTTCTGGGTACATCCTGAGGATATAGAAAACAAACTTCATAAATTCATCTGTATATGCAATAAGATCACAGTAAACAGGTGATATCACAATATGCAAAACAACCACTGAAAAAAATAGTGAATGTCCAAGCACTTTTGTGATTTCTCACATTATCAAGGAACTGTGAAAATAATATAACAGCAGAAGGCTCATATGGCTGAGATAATACCTCATGGTCAACATCTGACACCTCATCTGTCCCTGTATGATGGTGAGATGGTCTGAGACTTGTCAAACATAGCTTAAAGCCTACTGCTGTTCTATTATTATTAGTTTCTTGATAATGCGAGAAATCACAAAAGCACTTTGAAGTTCACCATTTTTTCAGTGGTTGTATTGCATATCTGCATACCTGGAGCATACCTGGAGAGGGTTTTGGGGGTCAATGCCCCCACTGCCCGGTCTGTGACCAGGCCTCATGTAAATTTGCAGTCCAAATCTGCCTATATTAAGAAACTGTATAATAATTCTAGAAAAGAAAGATGAGTATGCCTTAATTCATTTATTTTACACTGAAATTATTAATAATACCACTGGGTGATGACACAAACCAAAGCTACCAATGTGTCCAGTTTCAACACAGGAACACTAATGTGCCTGAACAATTGATAACCACAACAATGCATGTGTGATTCATGATAGTTCTCATGGTCATCTCAGGCAGTGGAATAATGAGAGATTAGCCATCAAATAAACACAAGGAAGTGCACAGAAATCTCCCTCAACACTATGTTCAATACAATTGCTCAAAACAGTCGAAGTTTTAGCATTTACAAAAATGTTAACAAAGAATTATCATGAGGCCTGCCCATTATAAGGCCATGGCCTAATAAATGTTATTTACAAATCAATGTACTGTATTTTTATTCTTTACTTCTTTACCTGTACAACTATATTAAGTCTCTTGGGCCCCTGCCCTTGCTCCTCACCTCTCCACATTATATCTGTACATCCTCAATCTGTAGAGTTATATACATTAAGGCTAAGCAAAATGCCTGGTGAGCATAAAAACAACCTATAATAAAGCAACCAAAATGCTACACATACCCATTTACGTAACTGATTGTTGGTCTTTTCATAACGGTTTTGCTCTCAAAGCAATCATGAAATTTCTATCAGTATTACCCGAAGCTTATTATAGTACAGTGGACTCCTGAGTTTTGTGATTAATCCATTCCAGACTGCTGAAAGTCGGAATTCACAAATGTCAAAACCATTTTCCCACATAAGAAATAATGTAAATCCCATTAATCCATTCCAGACACACAAAAGTATTAAAAAAAATTATTTTTTTTTATAGATTAAATATAGATTTACATACAGAAAAGAATGAGAAATCAAGTACATATATAACAATAATAACATCACACTTACTAAAGATTCTTGTTGGTGTATGGAAGACGGGAGGAGTTGAGAGGATGGAGAAGTCACTGGACCCCTGTCACACAAAAAAACTGTCCAGAGAGCTCTTGCATCTCTACCCTCTACCACCATCACTACCACCCTCTACCACCATCACAACCTCTACCACCATCACAACCTCTACCACTCTCTACCACCATCACTACCACCCTCTACCACCATCACTACCACCCTCTACCACCATCACTACCACCCTCTACCACCTTCTTTACCAAAGGGCTGGCACTAGAAGCTTTCTTTGGGCCTATGGTGGCTTATATAGCAGTTACAAACACAAAAACAATGGATTATTATGAAATGTATCGTATGAATGCATGGGCTGATGGTCATTCGCCCAGAAACAATGCCAGACCAACTCTCTGAATGTTGTGTGGGAGCCTTTGTGTACACCCGGCCGCTGGACGGCCACTCGGACGCCTTCCATACGACGGATGAATTGCGAGGCAAATCACGAACTGAAAGGCTATATTTTGACGAAAAAAGTTGCGGAAAGTCGAAATTCATGAAGCGTAAGGCTCACGAAACTTGAGGGTCCACTGCATTATTATATACTCACTAAAAAGTGCTACACCCATAAAGTAGATATCTTCAATCTTAAACTGATATACATGTATATTATCAATATCTGTTAATTAACAATACATTTGAACCTGAAATTTGTGAGGGGTACATTCCTAGATGTATTCATGTTTGTGTATACCACTAAATTGTTTCTATATAATAAATTTTGTTTCAAATTTTTAATTTTAGTCACCTCGTATGACAGATATGACTGACGGAGGAAGGGTTCTTCTCTTCCCCATGGATTATTATCATCATCATTTTGCCCTACTGTTGCTTAAATTTATTTTTTTTTTCACTAACATACTTTGCTTCAGTCACATTTTCACTATTACAGTCATAATTACTACCATTCATACATAGTGCTTCAAACACATTTTAAAAACCAAACGTTAAACTAAAAATTAAAATAGTTTTATTTATTGTTTCCTGACTTAAGTTCGCTCTGATAACATGCTTTACTTATTTTGTATCATTATATTTTATCTTTCTAAACTTCTTTTTCTTTTCCACGTTAAAATGAACAATTAGTATTCATATACTACACATCTCTTTTGTCATTTACTAACATCCTTCTAATTTTATATGCAACTTTAAAGAAGGTTTCTATTTACCACTCATTGAAATGGGACATTTCGCCAATGCTACCTCAAGAAAACTATAGCAGCAGCTCGTACCTGTAATGCTGTACATGGGGAGAATCAGCCCAACACTTGGCCACAACAGGAACCCCTAGTTTCTGCCGCTCAGTGATGAAAAACTCAACATCATCAGAACTAATTAATTTGTCAGCTCGCGAGTACAAAAACAACTGTGGGCAGCGAGCAGGGTCCTGAAAGGTGAATATTTTAATGAACCTGATCTTAGCAAATAAGTACTTTATTAATGCAAAACCTCATGAAGAACTAAAATTTACTGAACCGAAATTAAATGCATACAATATAAACAGTGCCTGCACTCTAAAGGAGGGGTTTGGGATCTTTGCTGTTTAGAGGGACATCTAAACTATTGTATCTGCATGCCTCTGGCAAGACAATGGTAGTGTAAATGATGGTGAAAGTATTTCTTTTTTGAGTCACCCTGCCTTGGTGGAAGACGACCAGTGTGTTAAAAAAAAAATATACACTAAATGTAAATGAGGAGCCTTTAATTGAGCTATGTGTAGAAAGAAATTTGGTAATAAGTAATACATATTTTATGAAAAAGAGGATAAATAAATATACAAGGTATGATGTAGCATGTAATGAAAGTAGTTTGTTAGATTATGTATTGGTGGATAAAAGGTTGATGGGTAGGCTCCAGGATGTACATGTTTATAGAGGGGCAACTGATATATCGGATCATTATTTAGTTGTAGCTACAGTTAGAGTAAGAGGTAGATGGGAAAAGAGGAAGGTGGAAACAACAAGTAAGAGGGAGGTGAAAGTGTATAAACTAAGGGAGGAGGAAGTTCGGGCGAGATATAAGAGACTATTGGCAGAAAGGTGGGCTAGTGCAAAGATGAGTAGTGGGGGAGTTGAAGAGGGTTGGAATAGTTTTAAAAATGCAGTATTAGAATGTGGGGCAGAAGTTTGTGGTTATAGGAGGGTGGGGGCAGGAGGAAAGAAGAGTGATTGGTGGAATGATGAAGTAAAGGGTGTGATAAAAGAGAAAAAGGTAGCTTACGAGAGGTTTTTACAAAGCAGAAGTGTTATAAGAAGAGCAGAGTATATGGAGAGTAAAAGAAAGGTGTAGAGAGTGGTGAGAGAGTGCAAAAGGAGAGCAGATGAAAGAGTGGGAGAGGCACTGTCAAGAAATTTTAATGAAAATAAGAAAAAATTTTGGAGTGAGTTAAACAAGTTAAGAAAGCCTAGGGAAAGTATGGATTTGTCAGTTAAAAACAGAGTAGGGGAGTTAGTAGATGGGGAGAGGGAGGTATTAGGTAGATGGCGAGAATATTTTGAGGAACTTTTAAATGTTAAGGAAGAAAGGGAGGCGGTAATTTCATGCACTGGCCAGGGAGGTATACCATCTTTTAGGAGTGAAGAAGAGCAGAATGTAAGTGTGGTGGAGGTATGTGAGGCATTACGTAGAATGAAAGGGGGTAAAGCAGCTGGAACTGATGGGATCATGACAGAAATGTTAAAAGCAGGGGGGGATATAGTGTTGGAGTGGTTGGTACTTTTGTTTAATAAATGTATGAAAGAGGGGAAGGTACCTAGGGATTGGCGGAGAGCATGTATAGTCCCTTTATATAAAGGGAAGGGGGACAAAAGAGATTGTAAAAATTATAGAGGAATAAGTTTACTGAGTATACCAGGAAAAGTATACGGTAGGGTTATAATTTAAAGAATTAGAGTTAAGACAGAATGTAGGATTGCGGATGAGCAGGGAGGCTTCAGAGTGGGTAGGGGATGTGTAGATCAAGTGTTTACATTGAAGCATATATGTGAACAGTATTTAGATAAAGGTAGGGAAGTTTTATTGCATTTATGGATTTAGAAAAGGCATATGATTGAGTGGATAGGGGAGCAATGTGGCAGATGTTGCAAGTATATGGAATAGGTGGTAAGTTATTATCACTGATTACATTACCATTCACAAGACGATTTAACGTCTCATAATTATTATACACATTAGAGGTCACTCCATTAAGATCTGAGGCCGATGAGCGAGGATTAACACACGGGTATTTCCCCTGGACACACACCATGGCTGTGCACCAGTCACACCCGGTCAAACCATTATTCACTAATTTTACCACCTTTTTACGGTGGTCCCGTAAATCACGTTCCCTCACTCTTCACCAGGAACAGTTACGACACTTCCTATTATGAAATGAGGCCTATATTAATCCTTAGGCCGCCGTGAATGCCAATTTCCTGGTTCCATGCTTTCCCAGCCTCCTCACCACATTCAAAACACTCCCGCCTCCCCCATGGCCCGAGTCGACCTATACCCCCGCACATCCGCGCATGCGCAAAGGGAACTCTTGGTTCTATCCTATTGTCAAATACATTTTTGACTCATATCGACACATTAAACACCTATTAGGCGCTATAGCTTCGGAAAATCAAAAATTTTCCACAACAACTATCCAACATAGATAAATGGCTTGGCTAACACAAAACTTGGCAACTAGAAGGAAGTTAAATCACAAAGCACACTAACTTAATATTCAGACATCAAAACACTATGACTCAAGAAATCGTAATGACACGATTGCAAACAAACCATACCAACTTCGTATTATTATAATGGGAATTTTTAAGCATTAAATATGATGCCACAAATTCCCATCCCTACCTATCTTAAAAATAATAGTTTTCTCAATGTTGCTATTATTTATACTGTACTAATAATTATCAGTATTGTTGATTACAACTGTTCATCATATGCTCCACACTACCATCACTGACCTAAATCACATATGATCAGTTATAGAGGATTGTTTGTACTGCTTGTACATATATGAAATGTAAGTCACAGAAATAAAATTTACCTCAACAAGAGCCCAGGGAGGATGCTTTGGAAGTTTACCGGAGATAATGGTCCACAAAACTGAGAGTATTCCATAACTTAGCATGTACAGTGCCATCCCAAATGATGCAAAAATTTTCTTCCACACAGACCCTTGTGTAGCTCCATACACAGCACGTACCCCTACAATAAAGAAACATGCAACAGAGTGCACTACAGTACAATAAAAATGTCAATGCATTTATCAACATTATGGTTTAAAATTTCTTAAGAGGAATGTTCAGCCAGATTTTCTGAGAGCTTAAATTTTTTTTATTGTATATATTGTCATTCTATACATCAAACACTACTGTACATGATTAAGAAAATCATTAAATGTGAACATCATATAAAATCCATGCGGTTTCTTGGGATCAAGGGCATGGATATCTTTTCCTGATTACATATAGAAAATATTTTTCCAAATATACATTGTGAGTGAACTGTAATATCTGTGTATTTACATCATGCCAAAATGTGAAAGAATTAGGAAAATATTGATGACAGTTCTTTTGGAGAATTCTGAAGACAAATTGTAAAGGTTGGTCGATGAATTTGGGAGGGTGGGTACATAAAAGAAGGAAATTAAAAGTGAACATAGAAAAGAGGAAAGTGATGAGAGTAGCAAAAAATTATCAAATGAATATCAGACTGGAGGGAGGAAGTATAGAGGAAGTGGATGTATCGGGATATTTGGGAGTGGACATTTCAGAAGATGGGTCTATGAAAGATGAGGTGAAAATGAAATAGAAGAGGGGAAAGAAGGTGGGTGGTGTGTCGAGGCATCTGCTGAAAAAAAGAAGTTTATCTATGGAGGAAAAAAAGGGAATGTAGTATAGTGGTAGCGAGTTAGCAACATTTTTGTGTGTGTGTAAGGCATGGATTTTGACACTGCAGTGAAGAGGCAACTAGAGGTTGTGAAGATATGTTTAAGAGAAATGTGTGGTGTGAATATCATGCAAAGAATTTGAAACACAGAAATGAAAAGGATATGTGGGGTCACCAAGTGTATAATTCAAAAGGATGATGACTTGAGATTGTTTCAGAAAGTTGAGAGGATGGAGAATAGGTTGATGAAGGTAGGTAGGTAGGAAGGATGGGGGGTTCCCAGAACAGATGGAGGGGATGAGGAAATGGAAGCTTAGAGTTTAAGAGGCTTGAACATCCAGCAGGCTTGCGAGTGATTGTAGACAAGTGGTTTTTAATGAACATACTGTTGAAGTGTGAGCAGAATAACATTTATGAAGGAATTCAGAGAAACCAGTGAGCTAGACTTAAGTCCTGGAGGTGGAAAGAGCAATGCCTGCACTCTGAAGGAAGGGTGGGGATGTTGCATTTGGATGGTAATCTGATTGTGATGTCAACACATGTCTGGAAAGACAGACTGAATGAATGATGGTAAATGTGTTTTGTTCTTTTTTGACCACCCTGTCTTAGAGGGAGACAACTGCTGAGTTAAAAAAAATATTTTTTTTTTTTTCAACAAGTCGGCCGTCTCCCACCGAGGCAGGGCGACCCAAAAAAGAAAGAAAATCCCCAAAAAGAAAATACTTTCATCATCATTCAACACTTTCACCACACTCACACATTATCACTGTTTTTGCAGAGGTGCTCAGAATACAACAGTTTAGAAGCATACACATATAAAGATACACAACATATCCCTCCAAACTGCCAATATCCCAAACCCCTCCTTTAAAGTGCAGGCATTGTACTTCCCATTTCCAGGACTCAAGTCCGACTATATGAAAATAACTGGTTTCCCTGAATCCCTTCACTAAATATGACCCTGCTCACACTCCAACAAATCATCAGGTCCCAAGTACCATTCGTCTCTATTCACTCCTATCTAACATGCTCACGCATGCTTGCTGGAAGTCCAAGCCCCTTGCCCACAAAACCTCCTTTACCCCCTCTCTCCAACCCTTTCGAGGACGACCCCTACCCCGCCTTCCTTCCCCTATAGATTTATATGCTCTCCACGTCATTCTACTTTGATCCATTCTCTCTAAATGACCAAACCACCTCAACAACCCCTCTTCTGCCCTCTGACTAATACTTTTATTAACTCCACACCTTTTCCTAATTTCCACACTCCGAATTTTCTGCATAATATTTACATCACACATTGCCCTTAAACAGGACATCTCCACTGCCTCCAACCATCTCCTCACTGCTGCATTTACCACCCAAGCTTCACACCCATATAAGAGTGTTGGTACTACTATACTTTCATACATTCCCTTCTTTGCCTCCCTAGATAATGTTTTTTGACTCCACATATACCTCAATGCACCACTCACCTTTTTTCCCTCATCAATTCTATGATTAACCTCATCCTTCATAAATCCATCCGCCGACACGTCAACTCCCAAGTATCTGAAAACATTCACTTCTTCCATACTCCTCCTCCCCAATTTGATATCCAATTTTTCTTTATCTAAATCATTTGATACCCTCATTACCTTACTCTTTTCTATGTTCACTTTCAACTTTCTACCTTTACACACATTCCCAAACTCATCCACTAACCTTTGCAATTTTTCTTTAGAATTTCCCATAAGCACAGTATCATCAGCAAAAAGTAACTGTGTCAATTCCCATTTTGAATTTGATTCCCCAAAATTTAATCCCACCCCTCTCCCGAACACCTTAGCATTTACTTCCTTTACAACCCCATCTATAAATATATTAAACAACCATGGTGACATTACACATCCCTGTCTAAGGCCTACTTTTACCGGGAAGTATTCTCCCTCTCTTCTACACACCCTAACCTGAGCCTCACTATCCTCATAAAAGCTCTTTACAGCATTTAGTAACTTACCACCTATTCCATATACTTGCAAAATCTGCCACATTGCTCCTCTATTCACTCTATCATATGCCTTTTCTAAATCCATAAATGCAATAAAAACTTCCCTACCTTTATCTAAATACTGTTCACATATATGCTTCAATGTAAACACTTGATCTACACATCCCCTACCCACTCTGAAGCCTCCCTGCTCATCCGCAATCCTACATTCTGTCTTAACTCTAATTCTTTCAATTATAACCCTACCATACACTTTTCCTGGTATACTCAGTAAACTTAATCCTCTATAATTTTTACAGCCTCTTTTGTCCCCTTTCCCTTTATATAAAGGGACTATACATGCTCTCTGCCAATCCCTAGGTACCTTCCCCTCTTTCATACATTTATTAAACAAAAGTACCAACCACTCCAACACTATATCCCCCCCTGCTTTTAACATTTCTGTCATGATCCCATCAGTAACAGCTGCTTTACCCCCCTTTCATTCTACGTATTGCCTCACGTACCTCCCCCACACTTACATTCTGCTCTTCTTCACTCCTAAAAGATGGTATACCTCCCTGACCAGTGCATGAAATTACTGCCTCTCTTTCTTCCTTAACATGAAACATGAAAATGTCTGCAAAAGCAGTTACTAACTTATCCTTAAAGCCCTTGGTAATTACTGGTAATCGTTCAGTTAGGCAAGAGATGATAAAACACTCACTTTCATTTTACCCATTTTCAAACACTTACCACACTATATAGTACATTATAAACCACAAGCAGTACTAGCGAGTTGTGAGGCACAGCTATGAGATACGGAGTTGCAACAAGTAGACCCCAAAATATTTTGAAGATTATCAGTACTTGCAAATGTCAAAATCTGATGACTTATAAAACTTTACAATACATAACTTTGAACACCTTTTGCTTCTGCCTTGAGTATTATTGCCAAGCTTTCATCTACTGAAGAATCAGGCTCTGAATCTTTGTTTTAAAACATATTTGGAGGTTACAATGGATGGGTATATAGTGTTTGGTTACAGTTTGAATACAATTATAAAACAATTACAATTGGATACAATTATATTGCAACTACAATTGGATACAATTATATTACAATTACAGTTGGATACAATTATATTACAATTATAGTTGGATACAACTATATTACAATTGGATACAATTACAACTGTAGGTTCAAAGAGAGCCACATATTATGCAGAGAAGTTTGGGCAAACTAATTCTAAACTTAAAAAATACTCAATCCTAATCCTAGAATATATATTTAGGCACTGTGTGACAGTAGAGCATAAGTACTTTTAGCAAAGCATATGATGGTTGAGATTAAAATATAAGGTAGTAATAGTTAAAAATCAATATAGAGTAGAAAAAAACAGGCTGTAATTGATATATTGGACAATTATAGATACAGCAATTTATGATAAATTTATATCAGACCAATGATGTGTTTTAGTGAGTGGCAGAATTACAGTAATGACAATAATGCAGGAGATTTGCAATCATATACATGATATAACATTTACATCAGATTTAATTCATACTTTTTAACAATGTTAATGAAGTAACTGGGAAAATAGTGAGCTTTCAATGCATCTTTAGGCAGAGTGCTCCATATTTCTGGGTCTTTTATTGGCATGGAGTTTCTAGATGGTTTAAGCTGTACATGTGGTATATCAAACAGACACTGTACTTGTTTCTTATACAGTAGGGCCCCACTTCAACGGCAGAATAGGTTCTAGGCTACCGCCGGAAAATGAACATCGACGGAAAGAAGAGAGAACAGAGATGCAGAAGATGTAAACAAACAGATGAATGCGTCTGGTTATGATTGATACATATTCATCTATATTATGTTTTTATTTATTTTTTTATTATCACACCGGCCGATTCCCACCAAGGCAGGGTGGCCCGAAAAAGAAAAACTTTCACCATCATTCACTCCATCACTGTCTTGCCAGAAGGGTGCTTTACACTACAGTTTTTAAACTGCAACATTAACACCCCTCCTTCAGAGTGCAGGCACTGTACTTCCCATCTCCAGGACTCAAGTCCGGCCTGCCGGTTTCCCTGAATCCCTTCATAAATGTTACTTTGCTCACACTCCAACAGCACGTCAAGTATTAAAAACCATTTGTCTCCATTCACTCCTATCAAACACGCTCACGCATGCCTGCTGGAAGTCCAAGCCCCTCGCACACAAAACCTCCTTTACCCCCTCCCTCCAACCCTTCCTAGGCCGACCCCTACCCCGCCTTCCTTCCACTACAGACTGATACACTCTTGAAGTCATTCTGTTTCGCTCCATTCTCTCTACATGTCCGAACCACCTCAACAACCCTTCCTCAGCCCTCTGGACAACAGTTTTGGTAATCCCGCACCTCCTCCTAACTTCCAAACTACGAATTCTCTGCATTATATTCACACCACACATTGCCCTCAGACATGACATCTCCACTGCCTCCAGCCTTCTCCTCGCTGCAACATTCATCACCCACGCTTCACACCCATATAAGAGCGTTGGTAAAACTATACTCTCATACATTCCCCTCTTTGCCTCCAAGGACAAAGTTCTTTGTCTCCACAGACTCCTAAGTGCACCACTCACTCTTTTTCCCTCATCAATTCTATGATTCACCTCATCTTTCATAGACCCATCCGCTGACACGTCCACTCCCAAATATCTGAATACGTTCACCTCCTCCATACTCTCTCCCTCCAATCTGATATTCAATCTTTCATCACCTAATCTTTTTGTTATCCTCATAACCTTACTCTTTCCTGTATTCACCTTTAATTTTCTTCTTTTGCACACCCTACCAAATTCATCCACCAATCTCTGCAACTTCTCTTCAGAATCTCCCAAGAGCACAGTGTCATCAGCAAAGAGCAGCTGTGACAACTCCCACTTTGTGTGTGATTCTTTATCTTTTAACTCCACGCCTCTTGCCAAGACCCTCGCATTTACTTCTCTTACAACCCCATCTATAAATATATTAAACAACCACGGTGACATCACACATCCTTGTCTAAGGCCTACTTTTACTGGGAAAAAATTTCCCTCTTTCCTACATACTCAAACTTGAGCCTCACTATCCTCATAAAAACTCTTCACTGCTTTCAGTAACCTACCTCCTACACCATACACTTGCAACATCTGCCACATTGCCCCCCTATCCACCCTGTCATACGCCTTTTCCAAATCCATAAATGCCACAAAGACCTCTTTAGCCTTATCTAAATACTGTTCACTTATATGTTTCACTGTAAACACCTGGTCCACACACCCCCTACCTTTCCTAAAGCCTCCTTGTTCATCTGCTATCCTATTCTCCGTCTTACTCTTAATTCTTTCAATTATAACTCTACCATACACTTTACCAGGTACACTCAACAGACTTATCCCCCTATAATTTTTGCACTCTCTTTTATCCCCTTTGCCTTTATACAAAGGAACTATGCATGCTCTCTGCCAATCCCTAGGTACCTTACCCTCTTCCATACATTTATTAAATAATTGCACCAACCACTCCAAAACTATATCCCCACCTGCTTTTAACATTTCTATCTTTATCCCATCAATCCCGGCTGCCTTACCCCCTTTCATTTTACCTACTGCCTCACGAACTTCCCCCACACTCACAACTGGCTCTTCCTCACTCCTACAAGATGTTATTCCTCCTTGCCCTATACACGAAATCACAGCTTCCCTATCTTCATCAACATTTAACAATTCCTCAAAATATTCCTTCCATCTTCCCAATACCTCTAACTCTCCATTTAATAACTCTCCTCTCCTATTTTTAACTGACAAATCCATTTGTTCTCTAGGCTTTCTTAACTTGTTAATCTCACTCCAAAACTTTTTCTTATTTTCAACAAAATTTGTTGATAACATCTCACCCACTCTCTCATTTGCTCTCTTTTTACATTGCTTCACCACTCTCTTAACTTCTCTCTTTTTCTCCATATACTCTTCCCTCCTTGCATCACTTCTACTTTGTAAAAACTTCTCATATGCTAACTTTTTCTCCCTTACTACTCTCTTTACATCATCATTCCACCAATCGCTCCTCTTCCCTCCTGCACCCACTTTCCTGTAACCACAAACTTCTGCTGAACACTCTAACACTACATTTTTAAACCTACCCCATACCTCTTCGACCCCATTGCCTATGCTCTCATTAGCCCATCTATCCTCCAATAGCTGTTTATATCTTATGTTTACATGTTACATAACATGTTTATTATATAATTTTGGAAAAACATAGTAGGTGGATTAATGAAAAAGTTTATATTAACGTAATAAACGACATTCAATGTGCCTCAGAGTTATTATTATTGCGTATTATTATCATTATTAATATGGCGTCCTCAAGACTAATAAGACACTCTTAGTAATTTTAATGTCTATCTGCACGCCAGCACAGTGTGTAAGTTTAATTAGGTACAGGTACACATAAGTATAATTATCAGAGTATACAGTAGACCATCAATTAAGACGGTAGCTAGGTTCCTGAAAATGCAGTGTTAGACGAATCTGTGTTAAGGGAATTTAAGAACTCATGGGACCCCCAAAAAAGCCAAACAACTTTCTTTTTTTAGGTCACCAAATCTTTTTATTTATTTTTAACACATCGGCTGATTCCCACGAAGGCAGGGTGGCCCGAAAAAGAAAAACTTTCATCATCATTCACTTCATCACTGTCTTGCCAGAGGGGTGCTTTACACTACAGTTATAAAACTGCAACATTAACACCCCTCCTTCAGAGTGTAGACACTGTACTTCCCATTTCCAGGACTCAAGTCCAGCCTGGTTTCCCTGAATCCCTTCATAGATGCTACTTTGCTCACACTCCAACAGCACGTCAAGTATTAAAAACCATTTGTCTCCATTCACTCCTATCAAATATGCTCATGCACGCTTGCTGGAAGTCCAAGCCCCTCGCACACAAAACCTCCATTATCCCCTCCCTCCAACCCTTCCTAGGCCGAACCCTACCCCGCCTTCCCTCCACTACAGATTTATATGCTCTCAAAGTCATTCTGTTTTGTTCCATTCTCTCTACATGTGCGAACCACCTCAACAACCCCTCCTCAGCCCTCTGGATAATAGTTTTGGTAATCCCACACCTTCTCCTAATTTCCGAACTACGAATTCTCTTCGTTATATTCACACCACACATTGCCCTCAGACATGACATCTCCACTGCCTCCAGTCTTCTCCTCATTGCAACATTCATCACCCATGCTTCACACCCATATACACCACTATACTCTCATACATTCCCCTTTTAGGTTCCATGGACAAAGTTCTTTGTCTCCACAGACTCCTAAGTGCACCACTCACCCTTTTTCCCTCATCAATTCGGTGATTCACCTCATCCTTCATAGACCCATCTGCTGACACGTCCACTCCCAAATATCTGAATACATTCACCTCCATACTCTCTCCCTCCAATCTGATATCCAGTCTTTCATCACCTAATCTTTTTGTTATCCTCATAACCTTACTCTTTCCTATATTTTCTTCTTTTACATACCCTACCAAACTCATCAACCAACCTCTGCAACTTCTCTTTAGAATCTTCCAAAAGCAGTGTCATCAGCAAAGAGCAACTGTGACAACTTCCACTTTGTGCTAGATTCTTTATCTTTTAACACTACACCTCTTGCCAACACCTGAGCATTCACTTCTCTTACAACTCCATCAATAAATACAGTGGACCCCCGCATAACGATTACCTCCGAATGTGACCAATTATGTAAGTGTATTTATATAAGTGCGTTTGTACGTGTATGTTTGGGGGTCTGAAATGGACTAATCTACTTCACAATATTTCTTATGAGAACAAATTCGGTCAGTACTGGCACCTGAACATACTTCTGGAGTGAAAAAATATCGTTAACCGGGGGTCCACTGTATAGTGAACAGCCATGGTGACATCACACATCTCTGTCTAAGGCCTACTTTTACTGGGAAATAATCTCCCTCTTGCCTGCATACTCTAACCTGAGCTTCACTATCTTTGTAAAGACTCTTCACTGCTTTCAATAACCTACCTCCTATTCCATACATTTGCAACAAGTCAATCTCTTTCCAAGTTTGACATTAACTGTTTCACTGTCTTACATAGATTTATGCCACTGATGCCAGGGTTGTTTATGTAGGTCTACCTTTTGAGCTCGGCTTCCTCAGATAAGCCATGAGTGGTAAATTTTGGCCTAGATATGAGAGAATGGATCTGTGCAGCAAGGCCTCATCACGTCAAAGGAAGAACTGATACAGAGTGCATTTATGGCCCAAAGAGCCAGTAAAGCATTTAGATTACTGAGAATGCCTAAATGTACTCAAGGAAACATGATAATATATATGTGGAAAATACTTGAGGATCTAGTTCCCATCTGCTGGAGTGACATATGGGAGAAAGTGTAAAATAAACCCAGTTTATGACAGGGGCACCAAGGGCACAATATGAGAGCATTATAACATCTGCAGCCCCAAACTATTCAACTTCTTACCAGAAGGTATCAGAAACACTGAAGGAACAAGTGTAGAAGTCTTCAAGAGGAAACTGCACACGTATCTCCACCAAGTACCGAATCAACCAGGCTGTGATGGGTATGTGGGCCAGCAGGCTACCAACAGAAACAGCTTGGTTGATCAGTCAAACACCAGACAAGCCTGGCCCAAGTCTGGGTTTTGGAGTGGAAAAAACTCAAAAGGTACCAGTACAGCCTCTCCTCATTTAGTGATGTATTCGCTTACTGACAATGCAGACTTACAATGGGCTCTGACCAGTTTACATACCTAAATGTATATTATAGCTGATTTCCTCTATTCTGTATAGTACAGTACACTACTGTATAAGCATTTAAAAATATACCAGAGATGTTATAAGTGGTGCAAAGGTGACATTAAAACAATATCAAGGATGGCTGACAAACCCACTACCATTATAGTATGTTCCTCACTTAACAACGAATTCGTTCACCATGGTCCTAGGAACGGAACTCTGCCGTTAAGTGAGGAGAGGCTGTATATCAGAGGTATATCATGGAGCCTGAAAAAGATTTTACTAGTTTCAAGTGGTACTTTCATACATCAATCACTTCTACATAAAACTCTTTGGCGAAGTTTACACTAAGCAGCAACAAAAACTATGAAATTATGAGGTGCAAAAACATTCATACCTATATTAAAAAAAAAAAAAAAAAAAAAAAATTACTGTGTTTGGATTCATTATTTTCAAATGTATTGTTCAGAATGGCATGAAATTTTATATTTAAGATAACCCAATAGCACTGATGTTCCATAGAAGTTTTAGCAAATTCAATTGGTGCTTAAAAAGAAAATTAGGCTGAATACTCCCTTAAGTTAATTAAATACAAGTAAATTACAGAGGAAAAATTATCATACCTGAGTACAAGCGCCGGGGAGAAGGCGTACTGTCAAAAATTATTCCCTTGACTGAGATATTAGGAGCATCAGGCTCTGTAAAAGCCTTTGTCATAGAATAATAAAGGATGGACCCATTGTTACTGAAAATGTGGAAGAATACTGGATGATCATCCAAACTCATGTCTCTCAGTAAGGCTAGCAGTTTACGAGCAATGGGGTTCCTTGCTCCTGGTCTCGCAAACATATATGATAATGGGGATGTGTACCGGATTGTAATACATCTGTGGAAAAGATGGTTAAGTAAGTGGTGTACAAATAGTGATAATACAATTTCTGAAAAGTGATAAAACAACAGCAAAGTGAATTACATTGTGTTATCTAAAAATCTTGTACAAAAATCAAGAGCGTCATAAAGAAATTGCAAGTAAACTAACCACATTTTACTCTGGTTACTGTCCTGTAATCAAAGCTATACTTGAAAACTTCATATATGGAATGAACAACTCGTGCGGAAAAATGAAGTTACATTCTTGACAACTTGAAAAAAGACAAGTATTTTTTTAATTTTAAATTTGTCTAAAAATAATAAAATAAATATTTTATAAAAATCCAGCAGGCATACAGATGTTATGGATATGCAAAAACATCTTTCAACAAACTGGCTGTATCCCACCGAGACAGGGTGACCCAAAAAGAAAAAACAAAAGTTTCTCTTTTTAACTTTAGTAATGTATACAGGAGAAGGGGTTACTAGCCCCTTGCTCTCGGCATTTTAGCCTCCTTTTACGACACACATGGCTTACAGAGGAAGAATTCTATTCCACTTCCCAAGGAGATACAAGGAAATAAACAAGAACAAGAATTAGTAAGAAAATAGAAGAAAACCCAGAGGAGTGCATATACATATGCTTGTACATGCATGTGTAGTGTGACCTAAGTGTAAGTAAAAGTAGTGAGACGTACCTGATATCTTGCATGTTTATGAGACAGATAAAAGACACCAGCAATCCTACCATCATGTAAAACAATTACAGGCTCTCATTTTACACTCACTTGGCAGGACGGTAGTACCTCCCTGGGTGGTTGCTGTCTACCAACCTACTACCTAGAACACAAAAACATATGTATACAGTATTGTATATTATGTAGAGTTAACCTAAGATGACTTAACCTAAGATGACTCTTAAGCCAATGGGAATATTTGTTTCCTTAAATTCTGGCAGTTGATGCATGATGGGTTTGATGTCAGTGAAAAGGGCTGTTATGACCCTACTACCTGGAGTTTACCTGGAGAGGGTTTCGGGGGTCACCGCACCCGTGGCCTGGTCCAAGACCAGGCCTCATAGTGGATCAGGGTCTGATGAACCAGGCTGTTACTACTAGGCAAAACATCAATAAAAGATACTAAACTGTGTCTTACTTTGTAAAGAACCATTCTAAAGACAGTGTACAGAAGCAAGGACAAAATATTAAATACTATACTTCAAAAATCATTAGAATGTTCCCTTGCTGGATGTACCTCCTTTTAATCATAGGAGACGTATGTATTAAGTAGCTAAATTATTGATCTCCAAAGCATATCAGTGTTGTATACCAGAAGAGTTACAAGGAATGATGAAAACAAACAACAATAAGCATTATGACAGAATAAGCCGAGTCAAGAAAATTTATGTTTATAAAATATTAACAATATGAGTCATGGTTCACTTTCACTCATTGTAGATTCTTTAGTTCTATTTTTAATTAATAATATCCAATAGTAATTCTAGGTAGTAGGCTGGTAGACAGCAACCACCCAGGGAGGTACTACCATCCTGCCAAGCGAGTGCAAAATGAAAGCCTGTACAGTGGACCCCCGGTATTCGATATTAATCCGTTCCTGAGAGCTCATCAAATACCGATAATATCGAAAACCGAATCAATTTTCCTCATAAGAAATAATGGAAATCAAATTAATCCGTGCAAGACACCCAAAAGTATGAAAAAAAAAAAATTTACTACATGAAATATTAAGTTTAATGCAATAGAATAATTACAATAACAATAAAATAATTGACACTTACCTTTAATGAAGATCTGGTGATGATTGATGGGATGGGAGGAGGGGAGAGGTGTTAGTGTTTAGAAGGGGAATCCCCTTCCATTAGGACTTGAGGTAGCAAGTCCTTTTCCGGGGTTACTTCCCTTCTTTTAATGCCACTAGGACCAGCTTCAGAGACACTGGATTTCTGTCGCACAACATATCTGTCCATAGTGGCCTGTACCTCCCGTTCCTTTATGACATTCCTAAAGTGTTTCACAACATTGTTAGTGTAATAGTCACCAGCACGGCTTGCAATAGCTGTGTTAGGGTGATTGTCATCAAAAAAGGTTTGCACTTTAAGCCACATTGCACACATTTCCTTAATCTTTGAAGTAGGCAACTTCTTCAATTTCTTTATCCCCTCCTCCGAAGCAGTTTCCTCAAGTGTGGCCTCTTGCTGTTGAAGATGATCTATCAGCTCATCAGTGGTTAGTTCTTCACTGTCCTCCTCCACCAACTCTTCCACATCCTCCCCACTAACCTCCAACCCCAAGGACTTCCCCAATGCCACAATGGATTCCTCAACTGGCATAGGATTCTCAGGGTTAGCCTCAAATCCTTCAAAATCCCTTTTGGCTACACATTCTGGCCACAGTTTTTTCCAAGCAGAGTTCAAGGTCCTCCTAGTCACTCCCTCCCAAGCCGTACCTATAAGGTTTATACAATTGAGGATATTAAAGTGATCCTTCCAAAACTCTTTTAGTCAGTTGAGTTTCTGTGGTCACTATAAAGCACTTTTGAAACATAGCTTTTGTGTACAGTTTCTTGAAGTTGGAAATGACCTGCTGGTCCATGGGCTGCAGGAGAGGAGTGGTATTAGGAGGCAAAAACTTGACCTTAATGAAGCTCATGTCCCCAGAAAGTCGCTCTGCCAAGTCTGTAGGATGACCAGGGGCATTGTCTAATACCAGGAGGCACTTAAGGTCTAATTTCTTATTCAGTTAGGTAATTTTTCACAGTGGGGGCAAATGCTTGGTGTAACCAGTCAGAAAAAGTCCCTAGTGACCCATGCCTTACTGTTTGCCCTCTACAGCACACACAAATTAGCCTTGAGGACATTGTTTTTCCTGAACACTCTGGGAGTTTCAGAGTGATACACCAATAAAGGCTTCACTTTGCAATCACCACTAGCATTGGCACACATGAGAAGAGTAAGCCTGTCTTTCATAGGCTTATGTCCTGGGAGTGCCTTTTCCTCCTGAGTAATGTAGGTCCTGCTTGGCATTTTCTTCCAAAACAGGCCTGTTTCGTTGCAATTAAACACTTGTTCAGGTTTCAGTCCTTCACTGTCCATGTAATCTTTGAATTCCTTCACATATTTTTCAGCTGCTTTTTGGTCTGAACTGGCAGCCTCACCATGCCTAATCGCACTATGTATGCCACAACGATTCTTAAATCTTTCAAACCAACCTTTGCTGGCCTTAAATTCACTCACATCACCACTAGTTGCAGGCAATTTCTTTACCAAATCGTCATGCAACTGCCTAGCCTTTTCACAAATGATCGCTTGAGAGATGCTATCTCCTGCTATCTGTTTTTCATTTATCCACACCAATAACAATCTCTCAATATTTTCTAACACTTGAAGTGGCTGTTTCGTAATCACAGTTGCACCTTTTGCAAGAACAGCTTCCTTGGTTGCCGTTTTCCTGGTCACTATAGTAGAGATGGTTGATTGGGGTTTATTATACAACCTAACCAGCTCCGACACACGCACTCCACCTTCGTACTTTGCAATTATCTCTTTCTTCATTTCAGAAGTCATTAGCAACTTTTTTCTCGAAGGGTTGGCACTAGAAGCTTTCTTGGGGCCCATGGTGACTTATTTTGCAGAAACAAGCACCAAACACAGCGATAATACGGATAATATGGAATGTACCGAATGTATCCTTAGATGCACGCACACTGGCTGGCTTGTAAACACTGGCACACATGGGGCAGTTCAGGCCACATGTGGACATGTCTTGTACGAATCGTATCGAATACTGGATTTTCAATCGAATACCGAGGAAATTTTTTTGCGATATAATGCATCGAATACCGGATTTATCGAATACCGATGCCATCGAATACCGGGGGTCCACTGTAATTGTTTTACATGATGGTAGGATTGCTGGTGTCCATTTTTCTGTCTCATGAAAATGCAAGGTTTCAGGTATGTCTTGCTACTTCTACTTACACTTAGGTCACACTACACATACATGTACAAGCATATATATACATACATACCCCTCTGGGTTTTCTTCTATTTTCTTTCGAGTTCTTGTTCTTGTTTATTTCCTCTTATCTCCATGAGGAAGTGGAACAGAATTCTTCCTCCGTAAGCCATGCGTGTCGTAAGAGGCAACTAAAATGCCAGGAGCAAGGGGGCTAGTAACCCCTTCTCCTGTATATATTACTAAGTGTAAAAGGAGAAACTTTCGTTTTTTTTCTTTTGGGCCACCCCCGCCTTGGTGGGATATGGCCGGTGTGTTGAAAGAAAGTTCCAATAGTAATAAGATATTGCTTCAACATGTATTACAAGTTGAAATTGAACAGTTCCATAATCTTAACTTTCAACAATATCATGTGCCTGGTGGGTAGAGATGGCATGGTTAATATATATACATGTATATGGTATATGAAAAGGAATGTAAACACATGCATTTACACATACATAAATACTATATTATACTATATAGGCAAGTTAGTACGTGATAATTCTGCCATGATCCAAGTTATAGGCCAGAAGTACAGAAACTCACCCTTTCTGATTATATATGCTGCAGTACTTTGCCAAGTGGTTATCTTGAGCACCGAGCCAACCTAAGAGGAACACCACTGGTTCTTTTTCACCATTTGCTCCATTGATAAAAACAAAATCATCTTCATCAGTATCTCTGTGGAGATTATTTCATATAGAGTGGTTATATTTGCAGTTATTGTAATACATGTGAATTAGGTTGTTATATATATTTCTTTATAATGTTTGCAAAAAATTATATATATTTCTTTCAACACTGGCTATCTTCCACTGAGACAGGGTAACCAAAAATAACTAACTCATTTGCCATCACTCATTCAGGTGGTGTCTTGCCAGAAATGTGCAAACATTCCATTTCAAATAACTCTGAACTACAACATTCCCACCCTTGCTCCCGAGTACTGGTGCCGTACCTCCCACTTCTAGGACTTAAGTCCCACTAATAACAAAAAAAAAAAAAAAAAAAAAAAAAGGCACAATACCGTGACTGGAATGATACACAAATAACCCGCACATAGAAGAGAGGAGCTTACGGCGACGTTTCGGTCCGACTTGGACTGTTTACAAAGTCCCACTAACCAGCATCCCTGAATCTCTAAGTTATCTTGTTTACATTCAACATCACATCATGCCATAAATACCACTTTTCTCCACTCATTCCAATCTAACATGCTCACACAGGTGTGTGGGATAATCAAGCCCCTAGCACTCAAGAGCTCCTTTACCCTCCTCCCTCAAACCTGTATTAGGATGACCACTGCTGCTCCATCCTTCCACCCTAGTTTTTACACCCTCTTGATCATCTTAGCTTGCTCCATCCTTGGCAACCTCTCCTTAGCCTTCTAAATTATACCTTTCATAACCTCACGCTGCCTTTTAATTTCTATGCTCCAAAATCTCTGCATAATACTCATACCACACACTACTCTCATACTCTTATTATGTATCAGATTCATTATCTTTTAATCCCACAACTCTCCCAAACACCCTAGCATTCACATCTTTTACAACCCAATCTCTAAACATGTTAACCATGGTAACACCACACACCCCTGTCTAAGGCCTACTTTTACTGGAAAATGGTGCCCCTTTCTCTTACATACCCAGACATGAGAGAGACTATCAGTATAAAAATTCTTTACTGCTTTTAGTAACCTACCTAATTCATACATTTGCAACGTATGCTAAAATGCTTCCCTATCCACCCAATTATTTGCATTTTCTAAATCCATAAATGTGACAAACAATTCCTTCCCTTTGTCTAGGTATTGTTCACTTATATGCTTCAGTGTTAACACTTGGTCTACACATCTAGCCTTCCTAAATCCTCCCTGTTCCTCTACAGCCCTACTTTCTGCCTTACCCTTTAAACTCTTTCATTAATTATTCTACAATACAATTTGCCTTGTATACTCGCCAGGATTATTCCTCTATTATGCTTACATCCTCTCTCCTGGCCCCTTTTCCTTTAAAGAAACTATGTATACCCTCTGTCGTACATCTACTGAACAAATACACTAACCACTCCAAAACTATACCACCACCTACTTTTAATATATCTATCTTAATCTCATCTGTCCCAGTTAGTTTATTCTCTCATTACACCCACTTCCTCATATCTATTTCTAATAATGTAGTCTTCTTCTTTCAACGTACCAGCCATATCCCACCGAGGTGGGGTGGCCCAAAAGGAAAAACGAAAGTTTCTCCCTTAAAATTTAGTAATATATACAGGAGAAGGTGTTACTAGCCCCTTGCTCCCGGCATTTTAGTCGCCTCTTACAACAAGCATGGCTTACGGAGGAAGAATTCTGTTCCACTTCCCCATGGAGAAATAATGTATAGTCACATACATAAAAACATTTCCAGTGACTCTTCTCAGCTGTATAAACATGTATTGCTGTAAAACAAATATAGATCAAAAGACAGTAGGAAGACTTTTTCCCTCTAAAAATCAGCCAAACAAAATCTAACAATTTAAAATTCCATCATATGTAACATTACATACATACATACAAGGAGAAAAAGACACACAGAAACAAACATACATATGTTCATGCTTCATCTCTGAAAATCACTTAAAGAAATACCATCTTGTGTTCGAGGTCAGGGAGAACTTTACACAACGAAAATTTTGACCACTTTGAGACCTATTTTAGATCAATTGAAGAGCTCAAACCTACCCAATTCCCAGCTATTTAGCTAGTATGTCTTACTATCTATTGATCACAAGAAGGTACCCTTTCAACCATCAGAACAACCCTATAAAGCACACAGATTTTGGTAATTTGGCCGTTATATTATTTTCAGCAAATTCCAATTCTAAAACAGTCCAAAACAAACACTACAGGCATTCCAGACACTAGTGCAATCTTCCCTCTATTTATTAACCATGGTTCCCAGGCTCTCCTGTATATAACACTTGCCCTACATTGTGAATTCATCACCAAACAAAATTCTATTTTGTTTGGCTCACTCCTACATGCAAAGCCTTGTATGAAACAATTTACTTTCCTTGCAAACTATTTTATTAGTGTACCAATCCTTCATATTATACAAATATACAGAGCAATTTTGTAATTAATTAATAGATGTGGAAAGTATAGATACTAACCTTGCACTGGTTCGCTTGTGTGTTTCCTTTGGGGTGGGTGTTGGGAAGGTTATAAAGTATTCCAAGTCATCCTCCATTTTCCCTCTTTTTAAGCCTGTGACTCTCTTTATGTAGTCAGAGTTGCACTGGAAGCAGACTTTCCAAAGTGGATTAGCAAATCTATCTGTGCGAGTATAATGTAATGAGCAACCAGAGCTCACTCTCGGATGATAGCAAGTTGCTGTTATTGTGGGAGACAATGAACGTGAAACTGCTGTGATACCTGAAAAGTTGAAAGGCCACATAATAATTTTTTTTAAAATGTATCTTATAATGTGAAACAGTACATAAACATTTTATGGGTATGAACCGCAAGCCAGAAAAAGGCTTCCGTCAAAAGAGAGACAGACTCGCAACAAGTTATTTTTGTATAAATAAAACTCCTCCTTTAGTGCTATCTGACCAAAATGCTTCACTGTAAAAAGTGTCAGACCAAAATACAGTGGAATCTCAAATTTCGAACTTAATCTGTTCCAGGGGCTAGTTCTAAATTTGAAAAGTTTGAAAAGCAAAGCAATATTTCCCGTAAGAAATAATGAAAATACAATTAATCCGTTCCAACCCCTCCCCCCCCCAAAAAAAAAAAATTAGAGATTAATTATAGTTTTACACACACAACAAATATAGTGTACAATTATCTATTAATAAATTTAAATAAACATAAAATAACATTTTTACTTACCTATATTGAAGATTGGTGATGGCATCTGGAAGATAGGGAGGAGGAGAGAGGGAGTTGGGGGTTAGTGTTTGGAAGGGAAATCCCCCTCCATGAGGACTTTAGGTATCAAAGCCCTTTCTGGGGTTACTTCCATTCTCTGTGTTTTAATGCCCCTAGGACCAGCTTGAGAGTCACTGGACCCCTGTCTAACAAAATAACTATCCACAATCCTGTTTCTAGTGCCTCTAAGATTTCCCTAAAATGGGACATGGTTCTGTCACTGAACTTGTTGAAAAGATGGCTTGTTTCAGCTTGCTCAGGGTGGTACTTCTCCACAAACATTTGAACCTCATTCCACTTAGTGCAAATCTCCTTAATCTTTGAATCAGCATGCAACTTCCTTGCCTTTTCACAAATAATCGTCTCTGAAACACTATCACCTGCCATCTCTCTATCCTTGATCTACACCAGCAACAACTTTGAACCTGATCGATTGTCTGTGGTCTTTTTTTGGTTAGCATATTAACACCTTTCACAACATCAGCTTCCTTGATTTGTTCTTTCTTTGCCAGGATAGAAGTGATGGTTGACTTGTTTTTCCCATACATCCTGGCAAGCTCAACAAGTTTCACACCACTCTCATACTTCTGTATTATTTCCTTCTTCACATCTATGGTGTTTCTCACTTTCTTTACCACAGGGGTACCACTAGCAAGTTTCTTTGGGCCCATGGTAGCTTATTTCACAGTCCCACACGCACTAAACACAATGAATTAATCGTAAAATGTTTGAATGAGACCACAGGTTAGTGTTCACTCAAGCATCAACAAAACCAGATTGGCTCACGGCGCCTGCGCGGGAACGCGGACAGAGTGGGCTGGCGGACAGGTCCGGTACCCAGCGGTTCAGAAAAAAGAGGCAAGTTTGATAATGTGGACAAAGTTGGTTCAAAAAAAATGGTCGATTTTCGAAGAGTTCAATAAGCGATACGTTCGAAATTTGAGGTTCCACTGTAATGTTCTCAAATGAATTCAGATAGGTACACATATCAATATGATTTTTGAGACACAATTTAAAGCCTATTGAAATGTCACCATAAAGACAACACAGCTTCAAAATCACTTTATATGCTTTAAAATTATAAATTTATGCCATGGTTGCAATGAACACATGTATAAAGCATAAAAATGCATAGTGTTTATACAGTATCTACATGGTATAAGATCTTTTTGACAATATATTATAATCATAGTATGCAAAATGTCTTATTATTGTAGTGCACAAAGCTGTAAATTCATTTTACTGTATATCATTATCAAGCACACTGAATAGTAAGATATGAATGACAAATTTATTTGTACATGACAGTGTATTCATATATCACACAAGATTTTGATGGTTTTAATTAATTTTTAGAGAGGGAAGATTGTAATTTCATTTAATTTTCAAACCGTGTTCACTATGTTCTTGGAGCTCATGTTCACTGTTTTAATGACTAGGCAATGGATGCAGTTTCTGGTTATGCCTGATCTGTATATGTAGCTCAGAGCTGCTAACTTAAGTGTATCCTAGCCTTAGTCTGGCTTTAGATGAAAAGACACATCAAACAGCACAAGAATTTACTATAACAAAGTTTTACTCGACTGAAGCTTGAATCTAATAAGGCTTCCCTTCAGCAAAACACTGCTAAAATAAAGACTTGTACTGTACTAATTTATATCATTTCACCAACTTTCCCTGTTCAGCTAACCCTGTTTTCCTGCTTTTGTTTATCCTGTCGAGAGTGCTTCCTACGAGTACATTACTTTTATTTTACAATGACGTTGATGATGAAATTAGTTTTCAGGGTGAGTTAACCCTTTAACTGTGTCCGACGTACTAGTACTGGTGCTGCTACAGATTAGTGATAATTTTTTCCAACAAATTCAACACACCATAAAATCATAAGTTTTTATCAGACTTTCCTCATTTTAGTCATATTTGAATCAGAAAGACAGACTTATCTATTTTTTTTTTTCAAAATCCTCCCACAGTTAAAGGGTTAATGTGCCATACGTGGGTGTGCTCATTGTACGGTACATACTGTTATTTATCAATCTGGTTAGAATATTATTATTTCACAAAGGTAGTCTTTGCTTTATGCTTAATGAAAGATAATCTTTATAGCAGTTAAGTATATATGTATTTTTACATACTGGTTAAATTTTTTACAATGCTTGCATTACTATTATCATTATCCTAGGTGTCCCACAGCTCAATTGCTAGTGCATTCAGCTCACACACTGAGGTCCAGGGGTCGACTCCCGGTACGGCTGGAAACATCAGGATGTGTTTCCATAAGACACCTGCTGTCCATGTTCACCCATCAGTTAAATGGGTACCTGGGTGTAAGTCAACTGGTGTGGGTCACATCCTGGGACAAAATTGACCTAATTCCCCCAAAATGCTCTGCATAACAAGTGGCCTTCTATATAGTAGGATGTCACTGATGTCAGCTAGGCCTGTATACCTTGTACTTGTATAAATAAAGATATTATTATTATTATTATTATCATTATCATCATCATTATTATTATTATTATAGCTAAGTGCTACAGCAACAAGGGTCTTACAGCACTCCTATTCCTGGAGTATACCTGGAGAGAGTTCCGGGAGTCAACACCCCCGTGGCCCGGTCTGTGACCAGGCCTCATGGTGGACCAGGGCCTGATCAGCCAGGCTGTTACTGCTAGCCGCACACAGTCCAATGTATGACCCACAGCCCGGCTGGTCAGGTACTGACTTTAGGTGCCTGTCCAGTGCCTGCTTGAAGACAGCCAGGGGTCTATTGGTAATCCCCTTATGTATGCTGCGAGACAGTTGAATAGTCTTGGGCCTCTCACACTTATTGCATTGTCTCTTATCGTGCTAGTGGCACCCCTGCTTTTCACTGGGGGGACGTTGCATCATCTGCCGAGTCTTTTGCTTTCGTAGGGAGTGAATTTCGTGTGCAAGTTTGGTACTAATCCCTCTAGGATTTTCCAGGTGTATATAATCATGTATCTCTCCCACCTGTGTTTTAGGGAATACAGGTTCAGGAACTTCAAGTGTTCCCAGTAATTGAGGTGCTTTATCACAGTTATGAGTGCTGTGAAGGTTCTCTGTACATTTTCTAGGTCAGCAATTTAACCTGCCTTGAAAGGTGCTGTTAGTGTGCAGAAATATTCCAGCCTAGATAGAACGAGCGACCTGGTGTCATCATGGGCTTGGCAACCCTGGTTTTGAAGGTTCTCATATCCATCCTGTCACTGTTCTAGCAGATGTAATTGACACAATGTTATGGTCCTTGAAGGTGAGATCCTCTGACATGATCACTCCCAGGTCTTTGACATTAGTTTCTTGCTCTACTGTGTGATTGGAATTTGTTTTATACTCTGATGAAGTTTTAATTTCCTCACGTTTTCCATATCAGGGTAATTGAAATTTCTCATCAATGAACTTCATACTGTTTTCTGCAGCCCATTGAAAGATTTGGTTGATGTCCGCCTGGAGCCTTGCAGCGTCTTCAATGGAGGACACTGCCATGCAAATTCGGGAGTCATCTGCAAAGGAAGACACGGTGCTGTGGCTTATATCCCTGTCTATGACCGATATGAGGATGAGGAACAAGATGGGAGCGAGTACTGTGCCTTGTGGAACAGAGCTTTTCACCATAGCTGCCTCAAACTTTACTCTGTTGACTACTACTCTGTGTTCTATTTGTTAGGAAATTATAGATCCATCTACCAATTTTTCCTGTTATTCCTTATCACACATTTTGTGTGCTATTACACCATGGTTACACTTGTCAAAGGATTTTGCAAAGTATGTTTGTATTTTAGAGCACCAGGACCTTGTTGTAGTGGTCCAGTAGTTGGGACAGACAGGAGCATCCTGCTCTAAACTCATGCTGCTCTGGGTTGTGTAACTGATGGGTATCTAGATGGGTGGTGATCTTGCTTCTTAGAGCCCTTTCAAAGATTTTTATGATATGGGATGTTAGCACTATTGGTCTGTAGTTCTTCGCTATTGCTTTACTGCCCCCTTTGTGGAGTGGGGCTATGTCTGTTGTTTTTAGTAACTGTGGGACAACCCCAGTGTCCATGCTCCCTCTCCACAGGATGTTAAGAGCACGTGATAGGGGCTTCTTGCAGTTCTTGATGAACATGGAGTTCCACGAGTCTGGGCCTGGGGCAGAGTGCATGGGCATGTCATTTATCACCTTTTTGAAGTCATTTGGCGTCAGGATAATATCAAATACGTGTGTCTACCAAATTCTGTCTCTCTCATATAAGTTCATTTAGGTCTTCTACTCTCAGTCTGGTTAGCAGCTCGATAAAAACTGAGTCATATTGGGACTTCAGTAGCTCACACATTTCCTTGCTGTCATCTGTGTAGGACCCATCCCATTTAAGTAGGGGCCCAATACTGGAAGTTATTCTCAACTTTGATTTGGATGGATAATGAGAACCTTCAAAACTAGGGATGTCAAGCCCATGCTCTCTAGGTTGGAATACTGTTGTACACTAACGGCCCCCTTTAAGGCTGGCAACATTGCAGACCTGGAGAGTGCACAAGAACTTTGATGGCACAAATAAGTACGATAAGGCACCTAAACTACTAAGAACGGTTGAAGGTCCTTGATCTGTATTCCCTCGAACACAGGCAAGAGAGATACATGATAATATACACTTGGAAGGTCCTGGAGTTATTGGCACCAAACCTGCACACGAAAATCACTCTCTATGAAAGCAAAAGACTCAGCAGGAGATGCAACATTCCCCCGATGAAAAGCAGGGGTGCCACGAGTGCACTGAGAGACAACACAATAAGTGTCCAGGGGGCCCAGACTGTTCAATTGCCACCCAGCATACATAAGGGGGATTACCAATAGATCCCTGGCTGTCTTCAAGAAGGCACTGGACAGGCACCTAAAGTCAGTACCTGACCAATCGGGCCGTCGTTCGTACGTCAGCTTGCATGCAGCCAGCAGTAACAGCCTGGTTGATCAGACCCTGATCCGCCATGAGGCCTGGTCTCAGACTGGGTCGTGAGGGCATTGACCACCGAAACCCTCTCCAGGTAAACTCCAGGTACTCCAGGCATAAGAAAAGAAATACTTTGGGTTTCTATCAATTTCATTTACGGCTTTTAGTTCTTTCCGCATTTCTTGACTCTTGTAAAATTCCTTTAGCTTCAGTTTGATGTTTGCTATTTCTCTGACCAGTGTGTCCCTATGCACTGCAGATATATTGGCCTCTTGTAGCCGCTCTGTTATTCTTTGCCTTCTTCTATATAGGGAGCGCCTTTCTCTTTCTAATTTACATCTCCTTTTCCTTGAATTAAATACACAATGATTAATATTCATTTTTGAGTGGTTTTGAGCTTAATGATAACCTATTATGTAAATTCTCAAATATTAAGTGAATTAGAGACAAATCCAATCCAACTGTAAGCTACAAAAAAAAAAAAAAAATAAAAAAATAAAATAAGGTAACCCAACCTAACGTTAACCAGATTTAGAGGTAAATTCTAGATTAGGTGAAATTGGGTTACGTTTCATAACATTTATTTTTGTATTGCTAAAGAAATAAGTTCTTACCCGAGGCCAAAAGTATAATTGTCTATTACATAACCTACTTAATATCGGAGAATTTACGTAATAAAATGTACGCCCCTTTGAACTCAATATTAGCCTGCATAACAATTATTGGCATATATGTAACATTACTAACAAGAAAATCTGAGTGTTGGCAGCTATTCATAAAAACAAAAGACTGGTAAAAGTTAAAGAATCAACCCAGTTTACTACAATTACATATTAAAAATGTAAAATGTTCCTTTTTTTTATATGATTACATTTAAACACAGTGACAAGAACACTTCTCTGAGCTTTAGACTACTCGCCTAAATCAGCATCACTTGGCCGGTTATAAAACTCCGTCTTCACAGTTACACAAGTGTTGAGAGTAGTTCTAAAAGTCTTCCTGACGATACTTGCAGTGTGCTCGAAGGTTTATGCAACTCCTCATGACCAGGTTATGGTGGCGCACCACAGCTGTTGCTATGGTTATACCTGGTATACCCAGGTAGAGGCTGGGTGTAGGTGTAGGTCACACTGGGATAATAGGAGAGGTCTGGGTGTAGGTCAGGTCAAGATTAAGGATTATACAGGAGCTCAGGAGCCTCTTCTTATTGTCGTCTGTTTGTTTGGTCAGCTGATGGAATGTGCTCAGATGAGCCTCGGGATGCGTACTTACTTATTACTAAGTTAATAAGTAAGTATGCAAGTAAATAAATTTATTTAATTACAGGTACACATAAAATTATCATACGTAGTGTAAGTTACCTAGGATAACCCCCCAAAAAGTCAGACTGCCTTTATTTCCATTGGGTTGTTATTACTTACTAACCGCAACCAAGAAATGGTGAACGGTGATTAAAACCTGTTGACTACGAGTCATTAAGGCAACACCGTAAGTCAAAACATCTTTAATCCCTGAAGATGATATTAGACTCTCAACCTTGATGATTCATGTGCAGGAGATAAGCTTTACACCTAAGAAATTAATAGTCTCACACGAGTAAGATACTTATAATAGCTCCAGCAGTAATAATCCTAAAATAGCCCATTCTTGACTCTGGAGCAAGTCAGTGTAAAATGTAAACATCAGCCTATATATACCTATATATATATATATATATATATATATATATATATATATATATATATATATATATATATATATATATATATATATATATATATATATATATATATATATATATATATATATATATATATATATATATATAGGCTCAGAGTGAGGTGTGATACTAGTGGCAGTAGTAAGAACATAGGAACATAAGAATGTAGGAACACTGCAGAAGGCCTACTGGCCCATACGAGGCAGGTCCTTTATCATGTGGGAGTTCGAACACGTGGATTGGGTAAGTAATACTCACGTAGGCTGGTAGTACGTATAATTACAGATAATGTGGGGAGAGCCCTTACAGCCGTAACCTTGTCTCCTTGCTCCTCTCGTAACACTGACTGGCCGCCCACAGTACCCATATGTGAGGGGGTCTTTGAATACTGCTAGGTCAGCACAATATGAATAGACAGTGACTCAGGCAGAGACGGTTGGCAGTGAGTCAACTACTGGTACGGGTTACTGGTAACTGGTTACTACTACTGAGAGCTCGGCGACGCTAACGTATGTCGTCCTGACATACAACTAATACAAACTAGAGATGGCAGGTGTACGGCTTGGGCTGATTCTATACAATGTCAAAGTACACAACAATTAAACATTATAACATACATAAGTAGAACATTGGAATGGAAGCTTACGTAACTGAAACTGTAATGCAATACAAGGTATAATATAGCACAACTTAAAACTCAACGTTGAGATTACACAGTAGAAGTGATAAAAAAAAATTTGATCAATCGATCTGTATTCGTGTGATCTACGGATTCTGAGGAAGGAATATATACAAAGAAAGGTTTAACAGAAAGGCAGATTCGGTGCACTCAAATCTAGACTGTTAACTCTCAGAATGCAGAGAGAACATGAACACAAAAAAAATTCTTGAATACTGATAAGTTGATACTGTAATTATTCATCTATACAGGTTATTTACATTTAACCCCAACTCTGCTAGGGTGAGATTGACATATGCAGAATGGGTGTCATCTCTGGGAGGATCAAACTCTGTTGCATTGGCTAACTCATGCTGTATTTGAGGCAAATCTGAATTGGATGTTACAAATGATATTTGAGGATTTCTCAATACCTGTCGTGTACGTAGGGAATAACGACATTCAGGTTGATCGTCTGACTGAGTATCAGAGGAAGAGAGTACAGGATCAGGAGGATTGTCAGAGTCTGTCACATTAGTCTGGGTTGGAACATCATTATCATCACATACTAACTTCATATGATCTAAATGCGATTCTTTATACTGACCAGTACTAATCTCTCTAACCTTATACTTATTACCAGTGATATGTTCAACTACTCGATAAGGACCAACAAACTTTTGATCAAGCTTTGGCATTGCAGACGTTTTGTTAAAGTTAATCAGCATAACTCTCGAACCTACTTTGATTTTGGATGGCTTTGCTCGAGTGTTTGCGACTCTTGTAAATTCAGCTGTTGATTTATGAAGTGTTTCACGGATTCTTCTAAAAACACTTTGAGCTAAGCTGGTACGAGTTGCTATGAAATCATCAGGGTTGTAATTTGGTTTCGGATTAGAATATAACAACTCATAAGGCAAACGTTTATCTACACCATACAATGCATAATGTGGAGTGTCACCTATAGAAACATTGTAAGCAGAATTTATAGCACACTGCACATCAGGTATAACTTCATCCCAAGTTTCACTGTTGGGATTGATAGTGGCTCTCAAGACATCAAGTACTTTCTTATTGGTTCGTTCCGCTAACCCATTGCTGGCAGGATGATGAGGAACAATGGTGGATTTAGAGATCTTGTACAAGGTGCACAAATTTTCAAGAATTTCATTACAGAATTCACCTCCATTATCTGTTACTAGAGACTTAGGGGTGGTATGCCTGCAGATAATGCGTTCTTTAAACGCTTTAGCTACTGTCTCGGCAGTCTTATCTGCAATAGGAACTAACTCACAATATCTGGTGAAATGGTCTACCATAACACACAGATGTTTGTTACCTTGGAGGGAACATTGGAAATTAGTTAACAAATCTAGCGCAACTCTTTCCCACGGTTCGCTAGTAGTTGGATATACTTGGATTGGATTAGGACCATTAGCATTGCCTTTATGTTGCATGCAGACACTACATTTCTTAACATACTCAGAAATATCAGTTGCCATATGAGGCCAAAAATATTTCAATCTGGCTTGTTTTACTGAACGATCCATACCAGGGTGTGCAACACCTGGTACATAGTGAACTAGCTGTAAGGCTACATTCACTAGTGACTGTGGAATTACTAACTGGTATACTCTTCTGCTAGGAGTACCCAACTCGGCTGTTCGATACAGTAATTCTTGGTTCATGACAAAGTCACTGATGGGTGCTGGTGGCTTCACAGTCAGAATAAGATCTTCCTGGAGCAGGAATCGAATCACACCAGACCACATGGGATCTGTTCGTTGAGCATTCTTTACATCTTCAGCACTAAATGGAGGGTCTGCAGTTACTATACTAACATGTCGCGATAAGGCATCTACGACTACATTTGACTTGCCAGGTAAATGCTCAAAGGTGGGATTGAACTCTTGGATAGTCAAGGTCCATCTGGCTAACCTTCCAGTAGGTTGTTTGTTCTGGAATAAGGGTATCAGTGGAGCATGGTCTGTCAAGACATGAACAGAGTACTGATAAATAATGTCTTGGAAGTGCTTTAAAGACCATACTATTGCTAAAGCTTCTTGCTCAGTTACTGTATAATTACGTTCAGCCTTCGTAAGGACTCGGCTAGCAAATGCAACTGCGTTGTACTTGCCATCGGTCTTCTGAGCTAGTACGGCACCTATGCCAATTGAACTAGCATCTGTTGTCAGATAGAAGGGCTTAGAAAAATCTGGAAATTTCAAAATTGGAGCAGATGTTAGCTTTTCCTTTAGAGTTTGGAATGCTCTTTCTTGACGGAAGGTCCAAACAAAAGGAGCATCTTTCTTAAGCAACTCAGTTAGAGGAGCAGCTATGGAAGAAAAATTGGCAATGAAAGATCTATAAAAACCTGCTAAGCCCACAAAGGATCTTATGGCATCAGCAGTTTTGGGAGTTGGAAAATTTAGTACTGCAGTTACTTTACTTTGGTCAGTCGTAACCCCTCTAGGAGTGACTACGTGACCAAGAAACTTAATTTCTGATCTGAAAAATTGACATTTAGACGGTTTGATCTTTAAATTGGCTTCTTCAAGCTTACCAAGTACTACATCAAGTCTTTTCAAGTGTGTATCCACGTCTTTAGACATGACGATTACGTCATCTAAGTACACCATAAGTGCATTACCTATGAGACCTCTAAAGATATTAGTCATGAGCCTTGAGAACGTGATAGGGGAAGATCGTAATCCAAACGCCATACGGAGGAAGTGATAATGACCTGTAGGAGTGGAGAATGCAGTTAGCTCTTGGCTGTCCTCGTGAAGAGGGACTTGCCAAAACCCTTGTAACAAATCTAGGGTTGAAAAGACTTTGTTATCTCCGATATTACGTAAAAGATCACCCAGTACAGGAAGTGGAAAGCGATCTGGAATGGTTTTCGCGTTTAACTTCCTAAAGTCAATCACTGGGCGCCAAGTACCATCCTTCTTAGGTACTAGTATCAAGGGTGCATTCCAAGGGGAATTGCTAGGTGCAATAACTCCATCATCCAGCATTTGATTGATCAATTCTTCTGCGACAGCAACTTGTGAATGAGGCATTCTGTACGCAGGTATGTAGATAGGTCTAGTACCAGGTTCAAGTGGAATACGATGGGACAATAAGTTCGTTATACCCATCTTCTCACCTGGTAAGGCAATGGCTTTACGACGTTTGTTCAACAGAGTCAACAAACGCTTGACTTCATCTGGGAAGTCAGTGGGAGCTAAGTCTTTCTCCTCAACTGGTGGAACAGATTGATCCAGTGAAGTGGATGAGGTCTCCCCGGCAGAAATAGCACCGACCCACTGGTCAGGTGACAACTCATCCTCTACCTGAACAGGGTAAGGATAGTGAACAAGGTCAACAAGATTGGTATTTGCTCTGAGGCGAACACTGTGACCAGAAGTGTTGGCCAGGAAGAAATGGATCTTACTATCTCTTACAACATGTAAGGATGGTTCAACAAATAGACCTTTTACTTTGCAGGAATCACTGTCAACTAGGACGTTATCACCATCTGGAACACTAGGAACAACTACAGACACTCTAGTGAGAGCACTAGCCGCAACAGAGACGTCTTTCTGCAGACGGCATGTGACATCAACAAGAGATGGCATTACTAGTTTCAAGTAATCGTTTTCTGACAAGGCATCCCCTGTGGAGAAACTACTACTCGAACTAGCAGTCATTGCAGGGATAGGTTGTGCACTCAAGGCAATCTGAGTGTCCTCGGACACTTGAGGCATCGGACTATCCTGCAAATCTGAAGGTATAGGTGGAACACTGATGGGAGTGACAGAATTACCAGTGCCTGACCGCTTGGGTATGCTACTGGAGAATCTACAACTCTGTTAGAAAACCAGTACTTACCTATGTCCTTTCTAAATCTAAATTTATCCAACTTAAATCCATTATTCCTGGTTCTTACCTGGTTCGACACCCTCAGTACTTTATTAATGTCTCCCTTGTTTATGCCCGTCATCCACTTATACACTTCAATGATATCTCCCCTCATTCTACGCCTCTCCAGAGAGTGGAGATTTAAGGCTTTAAGTCTATCTTCATACGGGAGGTTCCTTACACAGTAAATCATTTTAGTCATTCTTCTCTGTATGTTCTCTAATGAGTCTATGTCCATCCTGTAGTAAGGGGACCAAAACTGAGCAGCATAATCTAAATGAGGCCTCACTAGTGATGTATAGAGCTGTAAAATAACTTTTGGACTTCTGTTACTTATACTTCTTGAGATAAATCCAAGTAATCTGTTGGCCTTGTTGCGCACACTAAGGCACTGCTGTCTTGGCTTTAGATTTCTGCTTACCATGACTCCCAAGTCTTTTTCACATTCTGTATGACCAAGCTCTACTTCACCTAGATTATAGCTTCGAGGGTTATTTTCATTACCAAGGGCAAGTACCTTACACTTATCCACATTAAACTTCATCTGCCATTTTTCAGACCAAGACATTAATTTGCTCAAATCGTCCTGGAGTTCATTGATATCCTCCTCAGAGTGAATTATACGGCCTATCTTTGTATCATCAGCAAACTTACTCATGTCACTAGTAATCCCTTCATCAAGGTCATTAATGTAAATTATGAACAGGAGAGGCCCTAAAACTGATCCTTGTGGAACGCCACTAGTGACTAATCCCCATTCAGATTTCACTCCATTAATGGTAACTCTCTGCTTTCTATTGGTAAGCCATGCCTCAATCCATGCTAGAACTTTACCTCCTATACCATGAGCTGCCACTTTTCTTAAGAGTCTCTTGTGAGGTACTCTGTCGAAGGCTTTACTAAAATCCAAATAAACAATATCATATTCCTTATCACTGTCAACTGCCTCAAATGTTCTATTGAAGAACGTCAGTAAGTTTGTCAGGCAGGAACGACCTCTCGTGAATCCATGCTGAGATTCATTTATCAAGTTATGCTCTTCAAGGTGACTTCTGATAATGTCAGCTATAATTGATTCTAATAACTTGCCCACTATAGATGTCAGGCTTATTGGACGGTAATTTGAAGGAGTGGACTTATCCCCTGATTTGAATATAGGAACCACATTAGCCATCTTTCACAACTCTGGCACAACACTGGTAAGGATGGACGCATTGAATACACTCGTTAATGGCTGACTAAGCTCCATCTTGCATTCCTTAAGTACCCTTGAAAACAACTCATCGGGTCCCGGGGACTTATTTTGTTTCAGTTTGTCTATCTGTTTAATAACCATGTCCCTCGTGACAGTAATATTAGTTAACTTAAATTCATCAGGAACTAAATAATTGTTAATTACTGGAATCTCATTTACATCTTCCTGTGTAAAAACTGACAAAAAATAGTCATTAAATAAGGAACACATTTCCAGTTCATTATCCGTCAGATGTCCATTCCCAGATTTCAGAGGTCCTACTTTTTCCTTCACCTTCGTCCTATACACTTGAAAGAACCCCTTTGGATTAGTCTTTGATTCATTAGCAACTCTAATTTCATAGTCACGTTTAGCCTTTCTAATCGCCCTTTTTACTTCTCTTTTAAGCTGAACATATTGGTCAGTAAGGTTAACCTCTCCTCTTCTGATGCGCCTATAAATTCCCCTTTTCTCCCCTAATAGATGCTTTAGCCTCCTGTTAACCCATTTGGGATCGTTATTATTAGACCTAAATTCTCTCTGGGGAATGTATATACTCTGGGCACTGTGTACATTATTAAGAAAACAATCATAAAAGCAGATCCCTTCATATTCATAAGTATGATTATCGTCAATAAAATCATTAGCTAGATAACCCCAATCAAGATTAGACAGATGTTCCCTAAGTCCATTATAATCGGCAGAACGAAAATCAGGGATTTTTACTGTATTATCATTATTCTTGCATTCCCAATTAATGCTAAAAGTGATGGATTTGTGATCACTTGCGCCAAGCTCTTCAGTGATCTCCAGATTATTCACGAGTGTTTCCTTATTTGACAAGACTAGGTCTAGCAAATTATTACCCCTGGTAGGCTCAGTTACACTCTGTTTCAGAAAACAGTCCTGAACTGTTTCCATAAAGTCACTGGACTCTAGATTACCTGTCAAAGAATTCCAGTCAATTTGACTAAAGTTAAAGTCCCCTACTATGACTATGTTACTGTGTCCAGAAGCCCTAACAATTTCGTCCCAAAGAAGTCTCCCTCTATCGTGATCCAAGCCTGGAGGTCGGTATATTACACCTAGAATTAGTTTTTCTTGACCCTCCACGAACTCTACCCAAACAGACTCTGTTACTGCTCCATCTATTTTTATACCTGTTTTTATGCAACATTTAATATTTTCTCGAACATACAATGCAACTCCTCCCCCCTTCCCATTACATCTATCCACATTGAACAACTTAAATCCCTGAATATTACACTCAGCAGTCATATCCCGACTCTTTAAATCATACCACGTTTCAGTTAATGCAATGATATCAAAGTTCCCAGCACATGCTACCAAACGTAGTTCATTAATTTTATTTCTTGCACTTCGACTGTTAGCATAAAATACCATCATATGTTTTTTCTTCTGCACATTTTTCCTATTCATCTTTGTTTTTACACAATTTCTGAAATTATCATTACCCAGAGTTACTACATGACAGTTACTATTAAGATTCTTAATATCAGAGCATAAGTCAATATATCCATACTCATTATTAATCATTTCTAAACCCATACCTCTAAGTAATCCTAGTTTAAAGTCCTAACAACCCCCTCAACTGAGTTAGCAAGAAAACCCACACCTGCCCTGGATAAGTGAACCCCATCCCTGGCATACATGTCATTTCGGCCATAGAAGTTGTCCCAGTTGTCAATGAATGGTACTGCATTATCCTTACAGTGTTTATCCAGCCAACAATTAATACCAATTGCTCTGGACAACCATTCATTACCAACACCTCTTCTTGGCAAAATGCCACATATAACAGGGCACCCCCCCTTCTTCCTAATTATGTCTATAGCTGTCCTGAACTTTCTAACTAAATCCTCACTTCTACGCTTGCCTACATCATTGCCTCCAGCACTGAGGCAAATAATAGGATTGATCCCATTACCGTTCATGATGTTGTCAAGCCGGCTAACAATGTCCTCCATCCCAGCCCCAGGAAAGCATACCCTTTGTCTCCTACTCCTGTCCTTCAAGCAGAATGCCCTATCCATGTATCTAACCTGGCTATCCCCAACAACAACAATATTCTTACCTTCCTTGTTGTCGTTCGTCGTGACGATCCCAGTAGTCGACTCACATTCATCGGGTAGCACCGAGAATGCGTTGGAGGTTTCCACAGGAGTTTCCACAGCAGTCTCTTTCTTCTTCATCGTTTCTGGCTTTCCATTCGTCTTCTTAATCGTCAACTTCGTCGTCCCCTGCTGTCCAGCCACTGACCACGATCCCTTCTTGACCTGAGGACTCGAAACAGGAGGACTACTACGAATCCTCTTGTTTTCCTCGGTCAATCGCCGTATCTCCATCTTCGCTGCCCTCAATTCTTCCTTAAGTTGCTGGTAAAGTTGCTCGATGGAGGGCATCTTGGTTCAGTCCACGGGAGCAAACAAGACACTTCTTCACAGAGTTAAGTACAGGTCACCACTGAGTTAAGTACAGGTCACCACATGATATTAGTTGTAGTAGTAATAATACAACATGGTAGAACAATCAACTTGCACATGAGTAAAAGGTTATAAGAGCTATTACTTGGGTACCATAAAAATAGGTTACACAAATATTTCTGCTGGAGTTTAGATAAGAGAAGGCCTGTTTCAGTGTTCCTCCTCCTCTGTAATGTGCTTGGGTAATATTAGCAGGAGAGACTATGTGATGGCAGGGTTTACTGTTTTCAGGAGGATTCTCATTAAGACTTCAGAGATGATGAAGCTGCCTTTGTTTTGTTTAACTGTGTTAGAAACAGCTGTTAGTGCTGATTCCAGGCACTTGTGTCTGCGGAAATTAGTTTCTTTGATCACTAATCGGGGGTCCCTGAATTTCATGAGATGATTGGTGGAATTTCGGTGTTGTACGCAGGCGTTGTTCATGTTATCGTTCCTACATGCATTAATGTGTTCAGTGAGGCGTGTTTCGAGAAGGAACACTGAAACAGGCCTTCTCTTACCCAACCTCCAGCAGAAATATATCTTACCTAACCATACCACGGGTAGGGTTTGAACCCGCGGTCAGAGTCTGTGTCCGTGTACTGTTTGTAACAGCTTGACAAAGCTCCTGGAGAGCGAAACGTTGCTACAATAAAATGTCATATTAGTTGCATTTGTGTCCTTTTACTTGAACATTTTGTCGGTAATTCTACCAATATTAAAACAATTATTATATTATTCTACATGTAAATTCAAATTCAAATTCAAAGTTTATTCTCTATAAGGATTACAATGTTGATTTTACAGAAATTTGGTTATTGTGTGGTTTGCATGTTGTAAAATAGTGATTACAGAGTGTACCACTAGAACGCTTAGCATGGCTAGGCATTTCGGGCAGACTTAGTTTTATTCTTAATTGTAAAATATTACAAATTATGAGGTAAGTTGGTATTATGGCTAAGTGACTAAATACTAGTTTGTGAGTTTAGCAATGTGAATGCTTTTGTTTTGGCACAGTACATACAGTACAATATAGTAGGTTTTGTCGTCAGTGTTAAGCGTAAGTTTATTGGCTGTCATCCAAGTCGATATTTTGATCAGCTCCTCATTCACAATGGTGTTGAGGGTGGCAAGATTAGGGTGAGAGATGACATAAGTCGTGTCGTCAGCAAAGAGAATGGGTTTCAGGTGTTGGGATACGTTTGGAAGGTCATTGATGTATATGAGGAAGAGCAGGGGACCAAGGACACTTCCCTGCGGAACTCCAGTATCAATTGGCCGTGTTGCTGATGCTGGTGACATACTTATACCTATTAGTAATGTAAGATTTGAAATAAGCAAGTGCATGGCCTCTTATACCGTAATGATCAAGTTTGTGGAGTAGGATGTCGTGGTCTACTGTGTCAAAAGCTTTTCTTAGGTCAATAAAAATTCCTAGTGGATATTCCTTATTTTCCAATGCTGTGTACAGCAGATCTAGCATTTTTATGATTGCATCATTAGTGCTTTTATTTTTCCTGAATCCAAATTGGCAGGGGTTGAGTATGTTTTGAGCCGTTATAAATGAATACAGTCTCCTGTGCACGAGTTTCTCAAAGATTTTGGATAGCAATGGTAAGTTAGATATTGGCCTATAGTTGTTTAAGTCTGTAGGGTCACCACCTTTATGTATTGGTGTAACCCTTGCCATCTTGAGTAGTTTCGGGAAGGTGCTAGTCTCTAGTGACTTGTTAAAAAGTAATGAAATAGCATGCGAAAGGACATGGGCCGCTCGCTTGTACAGTAATGGTGGGACATGAGACAGATTCCCCGAGTTATTTTTAAGTGACTTTATAATCTCGTTGACTTCCATGGGCTCAGTTGGTGCAAGATAGAAGGAATTAGGGAAATTCCCATCTAGGTAGTCCCCGGCATGGGCATTGGTATGTGGGATTTTATTGGCGAGATTAGATCCTAGATCCTTTCAAGGCAGGTGAAATTGCCGACCTAGAAAATGTAGAGAACTTTCACGGCGCGCATAACGGAGATAAAACACCTCAATTATTGGGAGCGTTTGAGGTTCCTAAACCTGTATTCCCTGGAACGCAGGAGGGAGAGATACATGATTATATACACCTGGAAAATCCTAGAGGGACTAGTACCGAACTTGCACACGAAAATCACTCACTACGAAAGCAAAAGACTTGGCAGACGATGCACCATCCCCCCAATGAAAAGCAGGGGTGTCACTAGCACGTTAAGAGACCATACAATAAGTGTCAGGGGCCCGAGACTGTTCAACTGCCTCCCAGCACACATAAGGGGGATTACCAACAGACCCCTGGCAGTCTTCAAGCTGGCACTAGACAAGCACCTAAAGTCAGTTCCGGATCAGCCGGGCTGTGGCTCGTACGTTGGTTTGCGTGCAGCCAGCAGCAACAGCCTGGTTGATCAGGCTCTGATCCACCAGGAGGCCTGGTCTCAGACCGGGCCGCGGGGGCGTTGACCCCCGGAACTCTCTCCAGGTAAACTCCAGGTATGGTTGAGAAGAAGTCGTTTATCTTGTTAGCTGTGTCAGTGGGATGTAGTGGTGTTTCATTAGGTTTAGTTAGGACAATATTCTTGGTTTTTCTCAGTTTGTGGGTCCCTAGAATCTGAGAGAGTGTTTTCCAGGTCTTTTTTATATCTCCTCTAGTGTCTGTAAATCTACTGGAGTAGTATAGTTGTTTGGCTTTCTTTATTACTTTGGTGAGAGCTGATGAATAGTGTTTAAGAATATCTTTGTGTATTAAGCCCTGTCTATATTGCTTTTCATATTGGTGTTTCTTGTCAATGGATTTCAGAATGGTGCTGGTTAGCCATGGGCAACCAAGCCGTTTGTTTGTGATCTGTTTTGTTTTTATAGGACAATGTTTGTTGTATAGTCTAAGTAATTTGTTAAGAAAAATGTCTGTCCAGTTATCAATAACATTGGCCTTGGAGAATTCTGTAGGCCAGTCAACAGTCTCTAGGTCAGCTGTGAACTTCCTTACTGAGGCCTCGTCATGGAGTCTAAATGAGACTTTGTTGTATTCAAGTGGTGGTTTACTAATGTTTGTCAGGAGGAAGGTAGGGTAGTGGTCTGTAGTGCTATCTGTGATTATCCCTGATTTAAGGGGGGCTAGTATATTGGTCCATATGTGGTCTATTATGGTTGCACTTGTCTCAGTGAGCCTGGTTGGTTTAGTTATTGTTGGTATGAGAAGTGTGTTGTTCATATTGTTGATGAAGTCAGTTACAGGCTGATCATCTAGTAAGCCAAGGTTGATGTTGAAGTCTCCAGCTAAGAGAAGGTGGTGCTTATTCATTTGTCTGTTTGTTATTAGTGACTTTAATTTCTCACTGAAATTTGGGATGTTTGTGTGAGGTATCCGGTAAATGGCACCGATTGTTATAGGCGTCTTAAGGTTTTTTACAGTAAAATTAGCAATAATGTATTCCCCATATTCATCACTAAAGCAAGTGGTGCTAAGACAAGATAATTGGTTAGAGTAATAGATTGCAATACCACCCCCAACTTGGTTTGGTCTGCAGTTGTGAATTGCTGTGTATCCTGGTAGAGGGTAGATATCTATTGTGTCCTGCTTAAGCCAGGTCTCAGTAAGAATAATGCAGGAGAAGGGTGTCTTTAGTGATTCAAGGAGTGCTAAGAGGTCATCATAGTGTTTGCTTAAGGACCTGATGTTGTAGTTAAGTACTGATAGACTTTTAGCATTGTTTAGGATAGTGCTGGCTTGTGATGCTGTGTAATAAAGGCAGTTACTTTCCAATAGGTTTTGATTGGGTGTCAGATTATGGAGGTTTAGATCAGGGCCAACGTGATCAATCATCTTCTAGGTTTAAATTATGGTTATTTATATCCTGAGTTGTGTGTTGAGTTCTAGTACTGATATCTGTAGTGGTAGGAAGTTTGGACAAGTATATAGCTAGAGTATTTTGGTCATGTAGAGTATAGTCACTACTACACATAATGAAGTTGATGTTGTCTATGTGTTGTGCTGGAATGAACTAAAGTACAACTAGGTATAAACTAGTAATATAAAAATACAAATTAAAAATAGAACAAGACTCTCACTTATAATTGCACTAAGGTCTAATAATGACTTTTGTGGAGTCTATGTTTTGAGCTAGAATGAGCTATAGTACAATAGGTTTAATCTAATAATATAAAAATACAAATTAAAAATAGCACTAGTCTCTCACTAGTAATTGCACTATGGTCTAATATAGTGAATTTGGTATTGACTATGTATTGAGTTAGAATGAGCTATGGTACAACTGAATTTAATCTAATAATATAAAAATACAAATTAAAAATAGCACCCGTCTCTCACTAGTAATTGCACTATGGTCTAATATAGTGAATTTGGTATTGACTATGTATTGAGCTAGAAAGAGCTATAGTATAACTAGGTTTAGTCTAATAATATAAAAATACAAATTACAAATAGCACCAGTCTCTCACTAGTAATTGCACTATGGTCTAGTATAGTGAATTTGGTATTGACTATGTATTGAGCTAGAATGACCTAGAGTAAAACTGTGATTAATCTAATAATATAATAAAGGCACAAGACTCTCAATTGTAATTGCACTAAGGTCTTATATAAGTTGTTTACAAGAATTAGTGTATAATTAGATTTAAATTGACAGGATAAAATACAAAAATTATGGTAGCAAAAGAATAATAAAAAAAATAATAAAAATAAAAATGGCAATGACTTGCTTATAATATGCTAGTAAGATGGTACCTGGAGTTTACCTGGAGAGAGTTCCGGGGGTCAACGCCCCCGCGGCCCGGTCTGAGACCAGGCCTCCTGGTGGATCAGAGCCTGATCAACCAGGCTGTTGCTGCTGGCTGCACGCAAACCAACATACGAGCCACAGCCCGGCTGATCCGGAACTGACTTTAGGTGCTTGTCCAGTGCCAGCTTGAAGACTGCCAGGGGTCTGTTGGTAATCCCCCTTATGTGTGCTGGGAGGCAGTTGAACAGTCTCGGGCCCCTGACACTTATTGTATGGTCTCTTAACGTGCTAGTGACACCCCTGCTTTTCATTGGGGGGATGGTGCATCGTCTGCCAAGTCTTTTGCTTTCGTAGTGGGTGATTTTCGTGTGCAAGTTCGGTACTAGTCCCTCTAGGATTTTCCAGGTGTATATAATCATGTATCTCTCCCTCCTGCGTTCCAGGGAATACAGGTTTAGGAACCTCAAGCGCTCCCAATAATTGAGGTGTTTTATCTCCGTTATGCGCGCCGTGAAAGTTCTCTGTACATTTTCTAGGTCGGCAATTTCACCTGCCTTGAAAGGTGCTGTTAGTGTGCAGCAATATTCCAGCCTAGATAGAACAAGTGACCTGAAGAGTGTCATCATGGGCTTGGCCTCCCTAGTTTTGAAGGTTCTCATTATCCATCCTGTCATTTTTCTAGCAGATGCGATTGATACAATGTTATGGTCCTTGAAGGTGAGATCCTCCGACATGATCACTCCCAGGTCTTTGACGTTGGTGTTTCGCTCTATTTTGTGGCCAGAATTTGTTTTGTACTCTGATGAAGATTTAATTTCCTCATGTTTACCATATCTGAGTAATTGAAATTTCTCATCGTTGAACTTCATATTGTTTTCTGCAGCCCACTGAAAGATTTGGTTGATGTCTGCCTGGAGCTTTGCAGTGTCTGCAATGGAAGACAATGTCATGCAGATTCGGGTGTCATCTGCAAAGGAAGACACGGTGCTGTGGCTGACATCCTTGTCTATGTCGGATATAAGGATGAGGAACAAGATGGGAGCGAGTACTGTGCCTTGTGGAACAGAGCTTTTCACCGTAGCTGCCTCGGACTTTACTCTGTTGACGACTACTCTCTGTGTTCTGTTAGTGAGGAAATTATAGATCCATCGACCGACTTTTCCTGTTATTCCTTTAGCACGCATTTTGTGCGCTATTACGCCATGGTCACACTTGTTTTAGTTAGTTTAATATGTTTATTATGCACCCCATACCCATCCTGTGGGCGGTAGTCAAAAGATTACAGAGGTACATAATTGGTCCAGGGACTGGACTCCAAAGTTTTGATAGCTGAGCAAGTTACAGAGGCAATGAACTCACAATTTACAAAGGTAATGAACTCACAATTTACAAAGGTAATGAACTCACAATTTACAAAGGTAATGAACTCCAGGTAAGTCTGGTCACAATCATGACAAGTTACAAAGGTATTTACAGATTACAGAGGTACGTAATGGGTCCAGGGACTGGGCCCCCAAAGTTTTGATAGCTGAACTAGGTACAAAGGTAATGAGCTCACAAGTTACAAAGGTAATGAATTCTGTAGAATGGTTACTTACGTTTATACTTTGGCTACAATCATGAACAAATTATAGAGTAATGAGCAATTCACACTTCCACACCCGGTCACAACTGTAATGAGTTATTGGTGCAAATATTGATTGTTGAGTCACACACACACACACACACACACACACACACACACACACACACACTTTAGTTTAATATCTTTATGCACCCCATACCCATCCTGTGGGCGGTAGTCAAAAGATTACAAAGGTACATAATGGGTCCAGTGACTGGACCCCAAAGTTATGATAGCTGAACTAGTTACAAAGGTAATGAACTCCAGGTAGATCTGGTCACTAATCATGGCAAGTTACAGAGGTAATGAATCAGCTTCACTCCTATACATGGTTACAGTCATGAACAAATTACAAAGTAATGAACCACTGATACGTCCACACCTGGTCACAATTGTAATGAGTTATAAATACAAATATTAAGTGGATCATACACCCACACTAGCGCGCGCGCGCACATACACACACGAGGGCGCACGCACGGACATGTGCACACGAGCGTACAAATATATGCATACACACAAGGACGCACACCCACACACCCACACACACACACACCAACACCCACACACACACACCCTCACACACACCCACACACACACCCTCACACACACCCACACACACACACCCACACACACACATACACACACCCCCACACCCACACACGCACACACACACCCACACACGCACACACACACACACACACACGCACACACACACACACACACACCCTCACACCCGCACACACACCCTCACACACACCCACACACACGCACGCACACACACACACACACACTTGTCGAAGGCTTTTGCAAAGTCTGTATATATTACATCTGCATTCTTTTTGTCTTCTAGTGCATTTAGGACCTTGTCGTAGTGGTCCAATAGTTGAGACAGACAGGAGCGACCTGTTCTAAACCCATGTTGCCCTGGGTTGTGTAACTGATGGGTTTCTAGATGCGTGGTGATCTTGCTTCGTAGGACCCTTTCAAAGATTTTTATGATATGGGATGTTAGTGCTATTGGTCTGTAGTTCTTTGCTGTTGCTTTACTGCCCCCTTTGTGGAGTGGGGCTATGTCTGTTGTTTTTAGTAACTGTGGGACGACCCCCGTGTCCATGCTCCCTCTCCATAGGATGGAAAAGGCTCGTGATAGGGGCTTCTTGCAGTTCTTGATGAACACAGAGTTCCATGAGTCTGGCCCTGGGGCAGAGTGCATGGGCATGTCATTTATCGCCTGTTCGAAGTCATTTGGCGTCAGGATAACATCGGATAGGCTTGTGTTAATCAAATTTTGTGGCTCTCTCATAAAAAATTCATTTTGATCTTCGACTCTCAGTCTGGTTAGCGGCTTGCTAAAAACTGAGTCATATTGGGACTTGAGTAGCTCACTCATTTCCTTGTTGTCATCTGTGTAGGACCCATCTTGTTTAAGTAGGGGCCCAATACTGGACGTTGTTCTCGATTTTGATTTGGCATAGGAGAAGAAATACTTTGGGTTTCTTTCGATTTCATTTATGGCTTTTAGTTCTTCCCGCGATTCCTGACTCCTAAAGGATTCTTTTAGCTTAAGTTCGATGCTTGCTATTTCTCTGACCAGTGTCTCCCTACGCATTTCAGATATATTGACCTCTTTTAGCCGCTCTGTTATTCTTTTCCGTCGCCTGTAAAGGGAGCGCCTGTCTCTTTCTGTTTTACATCTACTCCTCCTTTTTCTTAGAGGAATAAGCCTTGTGCATACATCGAGTGCTACCGAGTTAATCTGTTCTAGGCATAAGTTGGGGTCTGTGTTGCTTAGTATATCTTCCCAGCTTATATCGGTTAGGACTTGGTTTACTTGGTCCCACTTTATGTTTTTGTTATTGAAGTTGAATTTGGTGAATGCTCCCTCGTGACTAATCTCATTATGTCGGTCTGGGGCTCCGCGCATACATGACTGAACCTCAATTATGTTGTGATCTGAGTATATTGTTTTTGATATGGTGATATTTCTTATCAGATCATCATTGTTAGTGAAGATGAGGTCTAGTGTATTCTCCAGTCTAGTAGGCTCTATTATTTGCTGGTTTAAATTGAATTTTGTGCAGAGATTTAAAAGCTCGCGTGAGTGTGAGTTTTCATCAGAGCTGCCTCCTGGTGTTATTACTGCAACAATATTATTTGCTATATTCCTCCATTTTAGGTGCCTTAAGTTGAAATCCCCCAGGAGCAAGATGTTGGGTGCAGGAGCTGGAAGGTTTTCCAGACAGTGGTCAATTTTTAACAGCTGTTCCTGGAATTGCTGGGATGTTGCATCCGGAGGCTTGTAGACTATCACAATGACTAGGTTTTGGTTCTCGACCTTTACTGCTAAAACTTCCACTACATCATTTGAGGCATTTAGCAGTTCTGTGCAAACAAGTGACTCTGCAATGTACAGGCCAATGTACAGGATAATATAAAAGTTGTAGTTGAAAATACTAGTTTAAAGAAGTATGGAATAATGGTCAATAAAAGAAGTTTACAATAAGTTTGATCAATATAGTTTAAAGTAAAATTGGGCAATAATAGGGATTTAGAATAAAATTGGGCAATTGAGTATTTTTTAAAGTGAGGTAGAATTATTGAAGACAAGTTATGGTTAGTTTATAATAAAATAAGATGGAACAGTGATGTGGTAAGTTGTAAAAAAGGAGATAGATTCTGTAGATATTAAACACAATTAAGACTATGAGGTAGAATGGTCGTTGAATACAACAATGACAATCAAAAGTAGTTGGGGTATTAGAATTTTAGGGGGGCACAAATTTATGACAATATAACACTAACGGTGGACTATGGGTATTATCTGCACTTTACTCTGATTCTGTTAGTCCAGCCTCACTTAGGAATGTTTTAAGGTCATGTTCTGTAGAGATGAAGTATCTCTTCCCAGTGGGCTGTTTCCTAACTGCGATTTTTCCATCCCTCACAAAGCACTGGTGGATTTTTTGGGCATAGCATAATTTTCTTAGCCGATAAAGAAGGTTTTGTCTTGTTTTGGTAAGGCACTCATTGACGTAAACATCAGCTTTCATAGAAATAGATGTTTTTAGTAGGTTGTTTCTTTGTAGGCTAGTTTGGAATTTTAACAGCACTGTTTTTTTACCTGCTTGGTAGCCCATCAGTTTGCAATCCTTTAGGTCGTCACTACGTATGTTAAGGCGAAGGTGGTCCTTGATAAGCTGTAGGGTGGTCTCCATGCAGGCCTCTTGGGTGACTGTGGCTGGGAGATGTTTGCTGTTAATTACAACAGCGTCAGTTAGCTGCTGTTGGTCATTATGGTCTTGGGAGTTGGTTATGACAGTGGCAAGTTGTTGGTCCACTCTTGATCTCTCCTCTGTAATGTTGGTAGTAAGTAGGGTGACTTGGTCTTTTAGTGTGTTGATGGTGTCTAGGGACTGGGTGTGGGTGTTGCTTTGTTGTTCTAGTGTCTAGTTTATGTTCTAGAGCAGTGATCTTGTTGAGGTAATCTGCATTGCTAGCCTTTAGTTCCTGCATTTCTTGAGTTAGTTTGGTGATCGTTTGGTTCTGAATCATAAGGAGTTTAGCAATTTCTGGGTCGGTGATCTTCTTGACATCAAATACTGGGAAGGAGTTATCTTGGACTGTAGCGGCGGTCATGTTTGTTGTTGTCTGTCGTATGTTGTGGTGATGCCGGTGGGTGATGAGGGTTGTGTCCTGGCTGGCAGTACCACAAGTTTTCCTCGTGTTATTGCTGCTCTCACCTTTGATGTTAGGAGTCCTTAGCTGGTTACTGGATCTTCTTTTATTGTTCTGACCCTTGTCCATTGGCTGTGGCTTCGGGTGAATTGTAGGCGATGGGTGATGGGTGAATGTAGTGGAGTATCACTTCAGTGGCAGCGGGGTAGGAGGTGTAGTATGAGTCCTATTTGTTGGTAATTTGTGAACTTTTGGGTGATTTCTGCAGTTGCTTTATATCATTCTGGGTATCCACATATGTTAGTGTTATGCGGGTCTTGATTAGGTCATCACTGGGCTGCTGGGAACCTCAGGTAGAAGTAAAAATAGAGGACAAGGTTCCTGTTGCCGCTGCCGCTGTAAGAAGTTATGTAAAAAAATTCCACAGTAGATTATCATATTATTATATTCAGGAAAAGCGCTAATCCATATGGGTCATACAACACTTGGGGAATGGGAAGTAATCAAGACTGATCCAGGGAAAGGCAGCTCTAATGCCTTAAATTAAGAGCACTTTACCAGCATCAAGGAATCCCCCTCCCCATGAAATAGAAAAAGTTACAATAAATGTTTTTTGAGGTGTGTGTGAGTATGAGTGTGTGTGTGTTTATGAGTGTGTGTGTGTGTGTATGAGTGTGTGTGCGTGTGTGTGTATGAGTTTGTGTGTGTGTGTGTGTGTGTGTGTGTGTGTGTGTGTGTGTGTGTGTGTGTGTGTGTGTGTGTGTGTGTGTGTGTGTGTTTATGTGTGTGTGTGTATGAATTTGTATGTGTGTGTGTGTGTGAGAGAGAGAGACTCAGCAATCAACATTTGCACCAATAACTCACTACAGTTGTGACCGGGTGTGGAAGTGTGAATTGCTCATAACTCTAAAATTTGTTCATGATTGCAGCCATGTATAAACGTAAGTAACCATTTTTACAGTATTCATTACCTTCGTAACTTGTGAGTTCATTACCTTTGTAACTTGTGAGTTCATTACCTTGTACCTAGTTCAGCCATCAAAACTTTGGAGCCCGGTCCCTGGACCCATTGTGTACCTCTGTAATCTGTAAATACCTTTGTAACTTGTCATGATTGTGACTAGACCTACCTGGGGTTCATTACCTTTGTAAATTGTGAGTTCATTACCTTTGTAAATTGTGAATTCATTACCTCTGTAACTTGCTCAGCTATCAAAACTTTGAGGCCCAGTCACTGGACCAATTATGTACCTCTGTAATCTTTTGACTACCGCCCACAGGATGGGTATGGGGTGCATAATAAACATATTAAACAACATGAGGTAAAACATAGCTAGAAGTGTAATAGCCCGCCCTCCCTGTCCTAGGACACAAAGCTGAATTGGGAAAATTCTTGCTTGCTTGAGCAATTGAGAGCAATAACAGTCACTAGTGGACGTTTTGCAGCAAGGCATTTCTTTGGGAAGGATTCTTGACTCTGGTGAGAGGCTCTTGATCCAAGGAATTGGACTTGTCCTCCCCTTCATTGGATCGAACCTAATTGCTTCCCTTTCCCCAGGCGCCGTATGACACCTACGGGTTTAATTATAAAATATTACATAAGAAAAAATGTAGGCACAATGCACATAGCCTATTTCAAAGTTTTATAATACCACTATCAGTGTTAATAACCCACTACTGGTAATTATCATCACTATTTGCACTTGCAACCACCAGAAGTGGTGGTAGCAACCACCAGTAGTGGTGGTAGCAACCACCAGTAGTGGTGGTAGCAACCACCAGTAGTGGTGGTAGCAACCACCAGTAGTGGTGGTAGCAACCACCAGAAGTGGTGGTAGCAACCACCAGTAGTGGTGGTAGCAACCACCAGTAGTGGTGGTAGCAACCACCAGTAGTGGTGGTAGCAACCATCAGTAGTGGTGGTAGCAACCACCAGTAGTGGTGGTAGCAACCACCAGAAGTGGTGGTAGCAACCACCAGAAATGGTGGTAGCAACCACCAGTAGTGGTGGTAGCAACCACCAGTAGTGGTGGTAGCAACCATCAGTAGTGGTGGTAGCAACCACCAGTAGTGGTGGTAGCAACCACCAGTAGTGGTGGTAGCAACCACCAGTAGTGGTGATAGCAACCACCAGTAGTGGTGGTAGCAACCACCAGTAGTGGTGGTAGCAACCATCAGTAGTGGTGGTAGCAACCACCAGTATTGGTGGTAGCAACCATCAGTATTGGTGGTAGCAACCATCAGTAGTGGTGGTAGCAACCATCAATAGTGGTGGTAGCAACCACCAGTATTGGTGGTAGCAACCATCAGTAGTGGTGGTAGCAACCATCAGTAGTGGTGGTAGTAACCATCAGTAGTGGTGGTAGCAACCATCAGTAGTGGTGGTAGCAACCACCAGTAGTGGTGGTAGCAACCATCAGTAGTGGTGGTAGCAACCATCAGTAGTGGTGGTAGCAACCACCAGTAGTGGTGGTACCAACCATCAGTAGTGGTGGTAGCAACCACCAGTAGTGGTGGTAGCAACCATCAGTAGTGGTGGTAGCAACCACCAGTAGTGGTGGTAGCAACCACCAGTAGTAGTGGTAGCAACCATCAGTAGTGGTGGTAGCAACCACCAGTAGTGGTGGTAGCAACCATCAGTAGTGGTGGTAGCAACCACCAGTAGTGGTGGTAGCAACCACCAGTAGTGGTGGTAGCAACCATCAGTAGTGGTGGTAGCAACCACCAGTAGTGGTGGTAGCAACCATCAGTATTGGTGGTAGAAACCATCAGTAGTGGTGGTAGCAACCATCAGTCGTGGTGGTAGCAACCACCAGTAGTGGTGGTAGCAACCATCAGTAGTGGTGGTAGCAACCACCAGTAGTGGTGGTAGCAACCACCAGTAGTGGTGGTAGCAACCATCAGTAGTGGTGGTAGCAACCACCAGTAGTGGTGGTAGCAACCATCAGTAGTGGTGGTGGCAACCACCAGTAGTGGTGGTAGCAACCATCAGTAGTAGTGGTAGCAACCACCAGTAGTGGTGGTAGCAACCACCAGTAGTGGTGGTAGCAACCATCAGTAGTGGTGGTAGCAACCACCAGTAGTGGTGGTAGCAACCATCAGTAGTGGTGGTAGCAACCATCAGTAGTGGTGGTAGCAACCATCAGTAGTGGTGGTAGCAACCATCAGTAGTGGTGGTAGCAACCATCAGTAGTGGTGGTAGCAACCATCAGTAGTGGTGGTAGCAACCACCAGTAGTGGTGGTAGCAACCATCAGTAGTGGTGGTAGCAACCACCAGTAGTGGTGGTAGCAACCATCAGTAGTGGTGGTAGGAACCACCAGTAGTGGTGGTAGCAACCACCAGTAGTGGTGGTAGGAACCACCAGTAGTGGTGGTAGCAACCATCAGTAGTGGTGGTAGCAACCACCAGTAGTGGTGGTAGCAACCACCAGTAGTGGTGGTAGCAGGTATAAGTAGTAAGGAATGAAGGTGGGGGGAGGGGGGTTCTGGGTCAGCTTGCTTTGAGGAACTTCTGTAGTAACATTCAGTGTGTCTCTGATAGTGGTGGAAGGCACTAGTGCCACATTTAAAGGTAGCACGTATACACATTACACACACATACACATTATATATATATATATATATATATATATATATATATATATATATATATATATATATATATATATATATATATATATATATATATATATATATATATATATATATATATATATATATATATATATATATATATATATATATATATATAGCAGCAACAGCCTGGTTGATCAGGCTCTGATCCACCAGGAGGCCTGGTCACAGACCGGGCCGCGGGGGCGTTGACCCCCGGAACTCTCTCCAGGTAAACTCCAGGTAATATACATTTACACTAACCAAATTATTAAATACCGACACTAAAAAAAATATGCTCAAAAATCAATACAACAATTTCTAGGCATAAAATATTCGTGCAATGACCGGTCATTAACTCACAAGAATTTCCATTAGATACAATAGATTCATTTCAAGATAATCTATGCCCAGAACAGTCATTAGTATTCATATTCCTATGCTAATTAATTCTGATGTCTAATTGTCAATGATACTCTCGACTGTGTATATATTTTTTTTAAGATTTCTCTTTAAATTATAATGTAAACACTAAGCTTGTACACTGGAACGCTGACTTCGTACTGTTGACGTATTTGAGAAAAGTATGGAAATAAATACAGGCTGAAGAACAAGCTTTCATTAGAAATGACGCTTCTCTATGCATCGAGCTTCATCACGACTTGATAAAGCTTTACAGAGTGAAAAAAAAATGTACGTGACAAAGCTGTTCTCCGAGCTTCTGCAGCGCGTGGAACGCCTTGTCAATGTGAATATTTCATGTGCTGGGTAAAGGGCGAGATATATTCATTGTACCCTAATACCATCGTCAGTCATCGTACCTTAATTACTTTGCTAGTCAGTACATCTTAGTTCCCTTGTCAGTTATTGTACCCTAGATCCCTTGCCAGTTATTGTACCCTAGTTCCCTTGCCAGTTATTGTACCCTAGTTCCCTTGCCAGTTATTGTACCCTAGTTCCCTTGCCAGTTATTGTATTCTAGTTCCTTTGTCAGTTATTGTACCCTAGATCCCTTGCCAGTTATTGTACCCTAGATCCCTTGCCAGTTATTGTACCCTAGTTCCCTTGCCACTTATTGTACCCTAGTTCCCTTGCCAGTTATTGTACCCTAGTTCCCTTGCCAGTTATTGTACCCTAGATCCCTTGCTAGTTATTGTACCCTAGGTCCCTTGCCAGTTATTGTACCCTAGTTTCCTCGCCAGTTATTGTACCTTAATTCCCTTGCCAGTTATTGTACCCTAGTTCCCTTGCCAAAACAAAAGCATTCACATTGCTAAACTCACAAATTATGATGTAGTCACTTAGCCTTAATACCATAATCTGTAAGGATTTAATGTTAAAAATTACTCTAAGTCTGCCCGAAATGCCTAGCCATGCTAGGTGTCCTAGTGGCCCCCTCTGTAATTAGTATTTTATAACATGTAAACCACACAATACCCAAAACCTGCAAACCCCACATTGTAACCCTTATAGAGAATAAACTTGAATTGAATTTAATTGAATTGAATTGTACCCTAGTTCCCTTGCAAGTTATTGTACCCTAGTTCCCTTGCCAGTTATTGTACCCTAGATCCCTTGCCAGTTATTGTACCCTAGTTCCCTTGCGAGTTATTGTACCATAGTTCCCTTGCCAGTTATTGTACCCTAGTTCCCTTGGCAGTTATTGTACCCTAGTTCCCTTGCCAGTCATTGTACCCTAGATCCCTTGGTAGTTATTGTACCCTAGATCCCTTGGCAGTTATTGCACCCTAGATCCCTTGCCAATTATTGTACCCTAGACCCCTTGCCAGTTATTGTACCCTAGTTCCCTTGCCAGTTATTGTACCCTAGTTCTCTTGCCAGTTATTGTGCCATAGATCCCTTGCCAGTTATTGTGCCCTAGATCCCTTGCCAGTTATTGTACCCTAGTTCCCTTGCCAGTTATTGTACCCTAGTTCCCTTGCCAGTTATTGTACCCTAGATCCCTTGCCAGTTATTGTACCCTAGATCCCTTGCCAATTATTGTACCCTAGATCCCTTGTCAGTTATTGTACCCTAGTTCCCTTGCCCGTTATTGTACCCCAGATCCCTTGGCAGTTATTGTACCCTAGTTCCCTTGGCAGTTATTGTACCCTAGTTCCCTTGGCAGTTATTGTACCCTAGATCCCTTGCCAGTTATTGTACCCTAGATCCCTTGCCAATTATTGTACCCTAGATCCCTTGCCAGTTATTGTACCCTAGATCCCTTGCCAGTTATTGTACCCTAGATCCCTTGCCAGTTAGTGTACCCTAATTCCCTTGGCATTTATTGTACCCTAGATCCCTTGCCAATTATTGTACCCTAGATCCCTTGCCAGTTATTGTACCCTAGATTCCTTGCCAGTTAGTGTACCCTAATTCCCTTGGCAGTTATTGTACCCTAGATCCCTTGCCAATTATTGTACCCTAGATCCCTTGCCAGTTATTGTACCCTAGATTCCTTGCCAGTTAGTGTACCCTAATTCCCTTGGCAGTTATTGTACCCTAGATCTCTTGGTAGTTATTGTACCCTAGCTCCCTTGCCAGTTATTGTACCCTAGTTCCCTTGCCAGTTATTGTACCCTAGATCCCTTGCCAGTTATTGTACCCTAGTTTCCTTGCCAGTTATTGTACCCTAATTCCCTGGCCAGTTATTGTACCCTAGTTCCCTTGCCAGTTACTATACCCTAGTTCCCTTGCCAGTTATTGTACCTTAGTTCCTTTGTCAGTTATTGTACCCTAGATCCCTTGGCAGTTATTGTACCATAGATCCCTTGGCAGTTATTGTACCCTAGATCCCTTACCAATTATTGTACCTTAGATCCCTTAACAGTTATTGTACCCTAGTTCCCTTGCGAGTTATTGTACCCTAGTTCCCTTGCCAGTTATTATACCCTAGATCCCTTGTCAGTTATTCTACCCTAGATCCCTTGCTAATTATTGTACCCTAGATCCCTTGCCAGTTATTGTACCCTAGTTCCCTTGCCAGTTATTGTACCCTAGTTCCCTTGGCAGTTATTGCACCCTAGATCCCTTGCCAGTTATTGTACCCTAGTTCCCTTGGCAGTTATTGTACCCTAGTTCCCTTGCCAGTTATTGTACCCTAGATCCCTTGCCAATTATTGTACCCTAGACCCCTTGCCAGTTATTGTACCCTAGTTCCCTTGCCAGTTATTGTACCCTAGTTCCCTTGCCAATTATTGTACCCTAGTTCCCTTGGCAGTTATTGTACCCTAGATCCCTTGGCAGTTATTGTACCCTAGTTCCCTTGCCCGTTATTGTACACTAGATCCCTTGCCAGTTATTGTACCCTAGTTCTCTTGGCAGTTATTGTACCCTAGTGCCCTTGGCAGTTATTGTACCCTAGATCCCTTGCCAGTTATTGTACCTTAGGTCCCTTGGTAATTATTGTACCCTAGATCCCTTGCCAGTTATTGTACCCTAGATCCCTTGCCAGTTATTGTACCCTAGTTCCCTTGGCAGTTATTGCACCCTAGATCCCTTGCCAGTTATTGTACCCTAATTCCCTTGGCAGTTATTGTACCCTAGATCCCTTGCCAGTTATTGTACCCTAGTTCCCTTGCCAGTTATTGTATCCTAGTTCCCTTGCCAGTTATTGTACCCTGGAGTTTACCTAGAGAGAGTTTCGGGGGTCAACGCCCCCTCGGCCCGGTCTGAGACCAGGCCTCATGGCGGATCAGGGTCTGATCAACCAGGCTGTTACTGCTGGCCTCACGCACGATGACGTACGAACCACAGCCCGTGTGGTCAGGTACTGACTTTAGGTGCCTGTCCAGTGCCTTCTTGAAGACAGCCAGGGGTCTATTGGTAATCCCCCTTATGTATGCTGGGAGGCAATTGAACAGTCTTGGGCCCCGGACACTTATTGTGTTGTCTCTCAGTGTACTCGTGGCGCCCCTGCTTTTCATCGGGGAAATGTTGCATCTCCTGCCGAGTGTTTTGCTTTCATATGGAGTGATTTTCGTGTGCAGGTTTGGTACCAATCCCTCCACGACCTTCCAAGTGTATATTATCATGTATCTCGCCTGCGTTCGAGGGAATACAGATCAAGGACCTTCAACCGTTCCCAGTAGTTTAGGTGCCTTATCGCACTTATGTGTGCCGTGAAAGTTCCTTGTACACTCTACAGGTCTGCAATGTCGCCAGCCTTAAAGGGGGTCGCTAGTGTACAGCAGTATTCCAGCCTAGAGAGCACAAGCGATTTGAAGAGAACCACCATGGGCTTGACGTCCCTAGTTTTGAAAGTTCTCATTATCCATCCTATCATTTTCCTAGCGGATGAGGTAGATACATTGTTGTGGTCTTTGAAGGCGAGATCCTCTGACATTATCACTCCCAGGTCCTGCACATTACTTTCCCGCTCTATTGTAAAGTTAGAATTTGTGGTATACCCTGACACATTTTTAATTTCTTCAAGTTTTCCATATCTGAGTAGTTGAAATTTCTCCTCGTTGAACTTCATATTGTTTTGAGTGGCCCATTCGAAGATTTTGTTGATGTCCGCTTGGAGTCTCGCAGTGTCTTCGATGGAGGTCACTGCCATGGTGATCTGGGTGTCATCCGCAAAGGAAGACACCCTTACATCTCGATGTCAGAAATGAGGATGAGGAATAGAATGGGAGTGAGTACTGTGCCTTGTGAAACAGAGCTTTTTACCATGGCTGCCTGGGACTTTACTCTGTTTACTATTAGTCTTTGTGTTCTATTTCCCACGAAGTTGTAGATCCATCTACCAACTTTTCCCGTTATTCCTTTATCCCGCATTTTGTGTGCTATTACACCATGGTCACACTTGTCGATAGCTTTTGCAAAATCTGTGTATACTACATCTGTATTTTGTTTATCCTCTAGAGAATCCGGGACCTTCTTATAGTGGTCCAATAGCTGGGACAGGCAGAAGCGACCTGCTCTAAACCCGTGTTGTCCTGGGTTGTGTAACTGATGGGTATCTAGGTGGTTGGCTATCTTCTGTAGTTCTTTGCAATTGCTTTAATGCCACCTTTGTGGAGTGGGGCTATGTCTGTTGTTTTTAGTGTGTGTGTGATGACCCCTGTGTCCACGCTCCCTCTCCATAAAATGCTGAAGCCACGCGATAGGGACTTCTTGCAATCTTGCAATTCTTGATGTTTAGTTTAATGTCTTTATTATGCACCCCATACCCATCCTGTGGGCGGTAGTCAAAAGATTACAAAGGTACATAATGGGTCCAGGGACTGGACCCCAAAGTTATGATAGCTGAACTAGTTACAAAGGTAATGAACTCCAGGTAGATCTGGTCACAATCATGGCAAGTTACAAAGGTAATGAATCAGCCTCACTCCTATACATGGTTACAGTCATGAACAAATTACAAAATAATGAACCACTGATACGTCCACACCTGGTCACAACTGTAATGAGTTATAAATACAAATATTAAGTGGGTCATTCACCCACACTAGCGCGCGCGCACACACATACACACACACGCCTAGGACAAAATGGTAACTAACACGAGGGCGCACGCACAGACATATCCACGAGTTCCCTTGCCAGTTTGTACCCGTCCCTTTGCCAGACATTTTACTCTAGTCCCCTTGCCAGTCATTGTACCCCAGTCCCCCTTGCCAGTCACTGTACCCGTCCCTTTGCCAGTCATTGTACCCTAGTCCCCATTCCATTGTATCCTAGACCCCCTTGCCAGTCATTGTACCCTAGTCCCTCAGTCTATACAGTACGTGCCGCGCGAGACTTCCTGATTCGCTCGAACAGAACAGAACAGAGGACTCACAGGTAAGGACCCGCTGGGGGCGAGGGGCAAGTAGGGACAGGAGGAAGAAAATAGGTTGGGGAGAGGAAATCTTTGAAAAGGAGGAAAAGTGTCAGGACTAGACCCCAACTGCTAATCAAGGGAAACAAAATGCATCAGTGTCACTCTCAGAACATCACTCGCAATGACCGGAAGCGCAAGACACTGGTTACTGTGAAAAGGTAATGCAAACGACAATCGCAAGCAATTCAGCATAAAACGCACAGAGACACCTGATTCGCCGGTACTCTGAGTAAGTCTCCTTTTACTTGTTGCGGCTGTCCCTGTTCATCTAACAGTAAATTATGTAAATAGGTACTTATTTGTTTGTAGACTGTTGTGAGCCGCAACCTAGAGAAAACATTTCTATTGCAAATAATAATAATAATAATGGTTATGGGATACCAAGAACATTTCTTGTTACTACAAGTATGCAATATTCTCTCTCTCACTCACACGGTTTGGGTAGAAATTCCTAACTATTTACAAGCTAAGAACTGTTATCTACAGCTCTTTCTCTACTACACGCGCACAGGCACATGGGCGCGCACAGCACACATTTTTTAGCGAATAAGTGTAAGCAGGTAGCAGAGAGGAGGCTGTGAATGTAATGCATAAAAAATACACGAGCGAGCACTAAAAAGAATATATAACATTATTATATTATTACAAAAAAAAAAAAAAAACACTGGGAAGGCGTCAAGACAAATACTGTTTTCAACTGTAACAATAAGCCAATAAGTTTATTTAGGCACAAGTACACTAAGTACAATTATCATACATAGTGTAAATTACCCAAGAAACCTTCAAAAAGTCAAAGTGGCTTATTTCCATAGTTGTCAGGATGAAAGGCAGAGTGACACTGTGAAAGCAGGTTCGGCAGACTCTAGTTAGTTAGTTTAATATGTTTATTATGCATCCCATACCCATCCTGTGGGCGGTAGTCAAAAGATTACAGAGGTACATAATTGGTCCAGGGACTGGACTCCAAAGTTTTGATAGCTGAGCAAGTTACAAAGGTAATGAACTAGATCTGGTCATAATCATGACCAAGTTACAAAGGCAATGAGCTCCAGGTTGAGCTGGTCACACTCATGAATAATTGCAAAGGTAATGAATCATAAACACATTAATCATGATAATTTACAAAGGTAATGAGCTCCAGGTAGAGCTGGTCACAATCATGACAAGTTTCAAAGGTAATGAATGATAAACACGTTATGACATGATTACAATCATAGACAAATTACAGAGTAATGAGCAGTTAACAAACATAGTAGGGAATTCATCCATTGCCCCAACAGATGTTGCTAGGTGCCTGTCTCTCCTCGGCAGACAGCCATTGCAAACAGCAGCAAGTTGCCTCGGGATCTGCTGCTTGCACGAGCACCATCGACCCTCCCCAAGAGGTCCAAGAAGCCAGTGACTCCGTTAGCAGCCCGATGGAGAGCTGTCCTAGGGACATGTCAGCGTCCTGGTGGACGCCAAGTTGACTGAAGATCCCAGGCCCTCGTGTGCACGGATATTGAAGCTTGAGGAACTGAGTACACACTGCCTGTGGCACACCTGACAGCTGCCTCGTGGTCGAACTCCACAATGCTGTCCCTGTAGTGGAAGTTCCTGTGAACCCGGCACTCCCTGCAGTGCCATCGCTGACATCGTGGGTTAGGGGAGAAGTACCCTCTACAGATGGGGTGGTGCTGGGAGTTGGGTGGGTGAGGCGGGGGAGACGCGCAGGGGTGAGGAGTTATGAGAGGGTCACTTTTTTTTTTTTTTTTTTTTCGCCGGTATTCTCCCGGCCCGGGTCTTTTCCAAGTAGTGGTGACCCGGCCTTGGCTCCCTATCTGGGGAGGGTCTCCGAGAGAGAGGGTCACTGTTTACTACACACGCCCTCCCCCTCCCCCCCAGCGGAGAGGGGGGAGGCGCTGACTGGTCCTGACTCAACAACACCAAACCATCTAAAACTGCACAACACTTCAACTATTTACGCTGAAACGATGCACTGGGATGTCCGTTCGCTGCTCTGGTATCTTCTCAAAGCATTCACACTGAGTTCTGTTAAGTAGGGACCTGGTCAGCCTCTTTGACCAGGAGCTATCCTTGAAAATACCGCAGCTAGCCCGCTACACAACCTGCCGCGTCGGCCATGTTGAGCCCTGTTTGGCAGACTCTTTCTCTGGTATTTTATTACTGACCTTAACTAGCAGCTGTAGGGATTCAAAATAAACTTGCCTTTCCAGAAGCAGTAGGAATAACACCTCGTGTGTTCAAGTCACATAGTGGAAAAGTAGGCAGTCTAAATTTACCCTAGGTAATTGACACATGTTACTAGGTATGATAATAGCATTTATATGTACTTGTGCCAAAATAAACTTACACACACACATACACAGTAACACACGCAAACCTGTAAGAGATCCACTAAACGGTGACAGAGGTTACGTTAATATCTTCATTATGCACCCATACCCACCATCCTGGAGAGAAAGGGATGGTTAAATTGCATATTTTTGAACTGTAGAAAGGATTCTGGCACAGCACCGCACGAGAGAGTGGGGCAAAAGCTAGAACAGGCAAGAATAACAAATAAGGCACTGTAATGGCTCAAGGAATAATTAACAGGAAGAAAACACTGTCCGAAAAGAGGGGTCGGAATGGGTGTATGTGACGAGTGAGGTTCCACAAGGACCGGTACTAGGGCCGGTGCTGTTTCTTGCGTATGTGAGTGACATGACGGAAGGGATAGTAGTGTCCCTGTTCGCAGATGATGTGAAACTAATGAGAATACAAACATATGAGGACCAGGAAGGACAACAATGTAAATAAGTCACTCTGACTTTTTTGGGTTATCCTAGGTTCTCTATACATATGCTGCTATGTATGATAATCTATGTAACTGTATTTGTGCATACCTGAATAAACTTACTTACTTACCTGGACATTCTGCTGATTTGGTATAAAAAGTGGTTACCGGAATTTAATCCCAGCAAATGCACAATCATGAAGATTGGGGAAGGGCAAAGAAGACCGAAGACGGAGTACAGGATAGGGGTGCAAAGGCGACAAACCTCACCCATGGAGAAGGACCTCGAGGTGCGTACTGTACCAAGCATATCGCCTGAGGCGAACATCAAACGAATAATTTCAACAGCAAATGCGGGTCTAGCAGAGGCTCACACCAGCCCAATAAACTCAGCATGTTCCTCTGGCAAATATAAGAGTACCCTCAGGAATTTCAGCAAAGTCAATATTTCCCTTTTATGCAACATACCTCAGGCCCATCCTGTAGTATGCAGCACCAGAATGGAACCCACACGTGAAACAGCATCTTAAGAAACTGGAGTAAGAGCAGTTATGTAACGAAACTAGTTCCAGAGCTAAGGGGTATGAGCTACGAAGAAAGGCTAACAAATATGAATCTAACGACACTGAAGGACAGAAGAACCGGGGGACATGATAATATACAAAATACTCAGGAGAACTGACACAGTAGACAGGGACAATCTATTTGAGAGGTGTGAAACAGGTACTCTTGAATAGAGATGAGCAGCATTTCTTCAGTCTCAGGGTGGTCGGAAAGTGGAATGATCTCGACGAAGAAGTGGTAGAGGTAGGATCCATACATAGTTTTAAGAGTAGGTAATGACAAGGCCCACGAGGCTCGGAGGGAGTGAGTCTGGCAAGTGGCAAGCTGATAGGCGGGTTCAGGCGCTGAAACTCAGCCCATGAAACCACAAATAGGTGAGTACATGCGCGCTTCTCCGTGGCAGAGTCCCTGTGAAATACTAATCTGGAAAATACGAAGCAGTGATGGCATAAAAGTAAAAAACTATGACAGTGATGAAGAAATTTTCAGTTTGAAAAGTAAATGCAGACAGTGATAAGATAACAGATGCACCCAATGGGAAAATGTCAGCCGCGCTCGCAGGAATATTGATTATGCGATGAAATATTAAAAACGCCAGATAGATAGCTCGAAGAGGAATTTTAGGAAAAACATTACAAACGTAAATCATGTAAATGAAATCGTGAGAAACTCTTTGACTGTATTAGCAAACTTCAAAGTAGGCTACACATGTATTGATGGAAAAATGCAAAAAATAAATTTTCGCTACATTGTTAGGCTAAAGTTAGATTGTACAACAGCGGAAAGAAAATGTTTAAAGACGCAAATAACTTATTCTTTATCTTTCTTTCAACACACCGGCCGTATCCCACCGAGGCAGGGTGGCCCAAAAGGAAAAACGAAAGTTTCTCCTTTTACATTTAGTAATATATACAGGAGAAGGGGCTACTAGCCCCTTGCTCCCGGCATTTTAGTCGCCTCTTACAACACACATGGCTTACGGAGGAAGAATTCTGTTCCACTTCCCCATGGAGGTAAGAGGAAATAAACAAGAATAAGAACTAGAAAGAAAATAGAAGAAAACCCAAAGGGATGTGTATATATATGCTTGTACATGTATGTGTAGTGTGACCTAAGTGTAAGTAGAAGTAGCAAGGCGTACCTGAAATCTTGCATGTGTATGAGACAGAAAAAAAAGACACCAGCAATCCTACCATTGTGTAAAACAATTACAAGCTTCAGTTTTACACTCGCCTGGCAGGACGGTAGTACCTCCCTGGGCGGTTGCTGTCTACCAACCTACTATATATATATATATATATATATATATATATATATATATATATATATATATATATATATATATATATATATATATATATATATATATATATATATATATATATATATATATATATATATATATATATATATATATATATATATATATATATACATATATATAGATAGATAGTTTTAAGTGGCAGTACTTAAATTATTATTATAATCAAAAAGAAGCGCTAAACCACAAGGGATATACAGCGCTGCTCAGGCAGTACTTACTAAAGCATTTAACCACTTGTCTGACAAAGGCTATTTTCTCACTCTAGTTTCAATCACGCAAACATCTTGGCAATATTTTGTATGTTAGCAAGACCAGAGGTCCAGCAAGGTGTACTAATTAACGGTATACTACTATATAGTTCATCGGATATACCTGGAAGGTAGTTTACCTAGAGGGTGGTATACCTGGAGGTGGTATACCTGGAGGGTGGTGTTCAAGGGGTCCACGGCCCCGCGGCCCGGTCTATGACCAGGCCTCGTGGTGGATCAGGGCGTGATCAACCAGGCTGTTACTTCTAGCCGCACACCAACCAGCGTACGGACCACAGCTCCTTGAAGACAGCCAGGGGTCTACTGATAATCCTCCCCCATATGTACGTAGGAGGCATTTGAACAGTCTTGGGCCCCTGACACTGAGGAATGTATTTCTCTCAGAGTGTATATACTGAGAGGTTATTTTAATCTCTATTTTAAATATTATAGTGTTCTTGTCTGGTGGTGAAAGATTATCCGGCAGTTTTTTTTGACGCTGGAGTAGTCGATAGGCTTCAAACCCCATCAACCAACTAACCATTTCGAGATTAAAAAAAAATAATTAAAAGTCGTATTTTCTATTAGCTTAGGCCTTAGAAGTTTTTTTCGAAAAATTTCAAGACCTTTAGATATCCCTAAAAAGGATTCTTAGTATTATTACAAAGTTTGTCTGATCTAAAATTATGTTGCTCGCTTTAGTATACAAACTAAGTTTTTATAGCAAATATTAAGTGACAATGATTTTTTCCCAGTGGAAAATTATATACAAAAAAAAATAAGAAGAGAAAAATATTAAAAAAAAATGGTTTGTAAAATAGGCTTTGTATAACATTAATTTGTCTTATCTAAACTTTCTTTAATTTCCTGGATATCTTTATTAATCTTATTCCGAATCTTAATACATCGACACCATGCCTAACCCTTCTAGGGTAGGGTAGGTGCCTGAGCCCGAGCCTTTAGCTCATAAGACTGTCATTCCCATTTGCTCCCTTGGGGCGGGGATGGCAGACCAGAGAGGCCTAGCTTGTGGCTAGGCCTGGGGACAGTTGGTCCCAAAGATGAGGAGGTATTTGTGCCTCCTCCCATGGGAGACTTAGGTCTCAGACACTCCCTAAAGAGGGAGCCAAGGCCGGGCCACCACTTGGAAAAGGCCCGGGCCGGGAGAATACCGGCGAATCTTTAATAATAATAATAATAATAAGAATCTTAATAATTAAAAACAACAGCTAACTGTTGATGGTAAACATAAGTGATTGTGAAGATGGAGTTTTAAGTGTATTTTAAGTTGAAGACAGGAGGTGGTGATGCTGGTGTTGTGGCGTTATTGTACTTGACTCACGAAATCGTAATGACACGATTACAAACAAACCATACCACGGGTAGGATTTGAACCCGCGGTCAGAGTCTCAAAACTCCAAACCGTCGCGTTAGCCACTGGTTTGTTGTACTTGATTCTGTCCTCACATCTCTTTATTCTCCCTCAATGCTATTTCATTTTTCTTCCTCTGCTTCTTTATATTCCCTTCATTTTTTATCCCTCTTTAAATGTTACTCGCTTCTACATTTGTTCCTATCGCTGTTCATCTGTATTATTATACAGTATATATGAAATAAGTCACTTCGTCTGACTTTTTTGGGTTATCCTAGGTTATTTACACATATGTTACAATGCAAAATAACCAAAGGTGGAGTTGATTGATAGCTCTAGGCCTTTCTTGTTGCAATCAACACATCTTCAGGAGCTTGCAGTGTTGCAGAAATGAGTAGGTAGATTCGTTCAGGGGAACGGCTCTAGCTAACTAGAAAAACCCAGAGCTATCATTCAACTCCCCTTGTTATTTTGTTAGTTCGTTCGCGAGTACTGCATATGTTACTAGGTATGACAATTGTAATCATCTACATTTTGGTAACTGTATTTACGTGTCCCTGTGTCTAAATAAACCTATTTAACATAGTTTACATGACCCTACAAGCTGCAACATCCATACCCTTCCTTCAGAGTACACTCTGTGCTTCCCACCTCCAGGACTCAAGTATATCCAACTGGAATTCCTGAATCCTTTCATTAATGTTACTTTGATCACTCCAAAAGCACATTGAATCTCATGAACCACTTGTCTCTACTCCACTCTAATACACTCACATAAGCCTGCTAGATACTCATGCCCCCAAACCTTTAGCATATGTTTTTGTCAAACTTTCCCTCCATCCCTTGTGTGTGTGTGTGTGTGTGTGTGTGTGTGTGTGTGTGTGTGTGTGTGTGTGTGTGTGTGTGTGTGTGTGTGTGTGTGTGTGTGTGTGTGACCCAGTTAGTATTTGCACTAATAAGTCATTACAGTTGTGACCGGGTGTGGACGTGTGAATTGCTCATTACTTTGTAATTTGCTCATGATTGTAACCACCATGTATAACGTGTGAATGATTCGTTACCTTTGTAACTTGGTCATGATTGTGACCAGATGTACCTGGAATTCATTACCTTTGTAATTTGTTCAGCTATCAAAACTTTGGGGCCCAGTCCCTGGACCCATTATGTATCTGTAATCCTTTGACTACCACCCACAGGATGGGTATGGAGTGCATAATAAATATATTAAACTAAACTAAACCTTCCTGGGACGAACCCTACAGAGTCTATCCACTCTGAATTTATGCAGCCTCATGTTCAACCTCTCTAGCTCCGTTCTAACACCTCTTCCTCTTTCTGAATTGCTGTTGATGTCTTTTTGGATAACTGACATGTTATAAATGTTTCTTGTACAATATAACAGAAAGACTAATACAATATATATATATATATATATATATATATATATATATATATATATATATATATATATATATATATATATATCAATAACAACACTGCACTAGCCAAGGAATCGAACCCATGCTGCTTTGGCCTGTCTCATGGTGGGCGAAGACACATGACGCCCTAATCCACTGGACCATACGAGAGAGAGAGAGTAGCTCCACTTTCTTGGTTTGCCTCCCCCCCCCTCTCATCTGCGACTGCTTGACAGAGTAGAGAACAAAGCAAGACGTCTCAACCCTCGCCTGGACCCATCCTGGATAGATCTGTCATTTCAGCAGAGCCTTCAACACAGGAGGGATGTGAGTGGCCTTACTGTTATGTACAAGGCCAATATTGTCAAAGTACCACACTTGAATCCACTTCGAGGACAACGTGAAACAAGCTTTTATGCCATAAGACGGGCAGAAAGCAGCAACTTCACTCTGGCTGTACCCTTCTCCAGAACATCACTCCATCTGAAATTATTTATCAACAGGATGACTCGAGTCTGGAACACATTCGTACGGCATAATGATGTCAACGAGATAAAGTCAGTTGATCAAATGAAAATGACGGCCCACAGATGGCTCTAACTTCATCCTATTCCCTACTTGTATGTTTCATAACAATAAAAATGCTTTCAAATGAGCTGATGTAGGTAACAGCTCTCAGCTTGTCAATAAAGTTAGGAATCCTTAACTTGTCAACAGTTTGTCAATAAAGTTAGAGATCCTTAACCTAACCTTGTCACACTCTGTGTAAGAGGGAGAGAGAGAGAGAGAGAGAGAGAGAGAGAGAGAGAGAGAGAGAGACAGAGACAGAGACAGACAGAGAACTGAAGTTCATTAAATCTGTATAATTTAATTTCCAAGAATGTTATGACACTAAATTCAGGACATCAATACACTTCCCGGGAGCAACAAACATGTCAACAAAACTGGAAAAAATATGCTGCAAAACAATGTAGGGTCAGTCGCGATAGTATAATTATAATTTTTTTTCAATATACGTAAGATGTAGCATTAAGGTGGCAATATTTACACCATGTGCAAATATTCGGAATGTGCAACTATTGTTCCGTGACGAAATCTTAATTGTGCCTGTATTGATTTGCCACTTTATTCTTATAGTTGTGTGTGGATCTTGCCTCTGCCATTTTATTGTTCATGTCGTTTCATTTCCTGACCATTCTGAGGCTGAAGCAATGTTTCCTAACATCCTTGTGACTCATCTGTGATTTTAACTTGGGATCTGACATGAAGAGGGCAATAAACCAAAGAAAAGTCATAATGAACGATTGCCAATGAATAAACAGAAGAATGGTCAGGGACTTGAACCGTGGTCCACATGTATAGCAGGCCCACGCCGTAACCACTCCATCAAGGAGCTTACAATAGGATAGTTTTACAACCAGCATTTCTGAGACATGGTTTAATTATTGGCATTAACTGTGATTACAGCGTAGGGCCTGCTATTTTTCAGTTTATTCATCAGAGAGCAAGTCAGCGTGTATCTAACACCAAGAGAAAGGATCTAATTTATATCTAAACACCAAGTGGTCACGCCTAACGCCAAGAGATGATTATTTACACTGTCAACAAGAGAACAAAAGTCTAACCGCAAATCAATACCTCCAGGTAGGCTAACCTTGAGTGCAGGTGACGCCATACACGCGGAACGCCCCCAGAAACATTCCATCACCACCCATCATGTTCATGTCGTCCAGGCTATTTGGTGAAGCCCTGCACCTTCTGAATATCCCGCGCCTGCCTCCTCTAGGAGGCTTAGGCATGGGTAGTGTGGGCATGGGTGGTGGCAGCAAAGGCTTCTTCAGACCAAGTCACCGATGCATCAGCCTCACTCACAATGGTGAGTCACGGCTTGCCAAATGAGCTAATAAAATCCCTATTATATTACTATAGCATAAGAAAGTGATAACCTTTGTAAGGATTATAGAGCCCCTGGAGAATGACAGGTAATCTTATTTGATCCGAGGGAGGGGAGAAGAGCTCAATTTCCGTGGATCAAAAGTCCTTCACTAGTATCAAGGTACCACAGATGTAATATCATGGTAATGGTGTTAAGTCTTTTGTTTATAATGGTTTTCTTCTCATTCATTTTGACTTGATTGTGAATCGATATATAATTCTTAACTAATATTGCAAAATTGTGAATTGATGTTATTCAATGTTACAAATTAGAGACTCCTCGCCTAATGAACTTTTAAAACCACCATAAATATCCTCAACTTATTTACACGAATTTCAAAATAAGTATAAGCCCGAATAGGCTTTTAATGTTTACGTTTGTCTGTCTTATCTATACATTTTGAAGGAAAAAGTTCGGCAGCCTTGGAATTGGATTTTGGGAACCACAAGACAGCCTTCAGACACAAGACAGCTAGAGAGCTGCTCCGAGGACTGGTGGTGCTCTACGCCTGTGCTATCGACCCTTTGGTCAACCATAGCTACAAGGTCAGTCGACCAATTGGTTAACCACAGCTACAAGGTCAGTCTATCCCTTGGTCAACCACAGCTACAAGGTCAGTCGACCCCTTAGACAACCTCAGTTACAAGGTCAGTCGACCCCTTGGTCAACAACAGCTACAAGGTCGGTCAACCAATTGGTCAATAACAGCTACAAGGTCGGTCAACCAATTGGTCAACAGCAGCTACAACATCAATCGACCCCTTGATCGGTTAAAGTTACAAGGTCCTCTCATCTTATCTCTTTTAATATAGTTTATTTGATGGAAGTGGGTTGCTTTGGTGTTGAAAATATGCGATTCTCTATGTGTGCTTAATATACAGAATAAAATATTGTATATACAAATTATAGTACAGATAGAAAAAATTATGTAGACTAAAATAGTGAGAGCGAAATATATATATATACTTTAGTACTGACAACAAGATGAGTAGTGTATGTACTCACCTATATTTACTCACTTCACATATGTGGTTGCAGGGGTCGAGTCTCAGCTCCTAGCACCGCCTCTTAACTGGTCACTACTAGACCCACTCTCTCCCGGCTCTACGAGCCTTATCGTACCTCTTCTTAAAGCTATGTATGGATCCTGCCACTACTACGTCGCTTTTCAGATCGTTTCATTTATTGATAACTTGAAAGACCTGAAGAAATATTTCCTAACATCCCTATAACTCATCTGAGTTTTTAACTTTCAGTTGTGTCCTCTTGTTCCTGTGTCCCAAGTCGGAAACATTCTGGCCCTCTTCACCCTGTCTAGTCCTCTTAGCATTTTATACTTCGTTATCATGTCCCCTTCTGTCCTCCAGTGTCATCAGATTCAGCTCCCTTAACCTCTCCTCGGAGGGCATAACCCCTTAGCGCCATGACTAGTCTTGTTGCAAACTTGTGCATTTCCTCTAATTTCTAGACGTGTTTGAACAGGTGTACGTTTAATACTGGTGCTTCGTACTTCAATATGGGCCTGACGTAAACGGTGTACAGTGTCGTGCACGACTCCTTACTTAGATGTCGAAACGCTATTCTAAGGTTTTGCCGGCCCCCTTCTGTTGCAGTAATTATTTGGCTCATGTGCGCCTCAGATGTGCTCTGTATGATACCCACCCCAATATCCTTTTCTTTGAGTGAATTATTATTATTATTATAATCAAAGGAGAAGCGATAAACCCGGAGGATTATACAGCGCCTGGGGGGAGGGATGTGGAAGGCATTCAGGCTTAATTTGGGGAGCTGGAGCAAAGATCCAATCCACTAAATCAAGAGCCCCTCACCAACATCAAGGAACCTTCCTTGAGGGGTCTTTGAGTGAAGTTTGCAGCCTTTGGTACCCGAGCCTGTATCCCATCTGCGATCTTCTTTGTCCTTCCCTAAGCTTCATAACTTTGCACTTGGTGGGGTTAAACTCCAGGAGCCATTTGTCAGACCAGGTTTGCAGATTTTCTAGATCTCTTTGTATCTTTGTAGTCTTTCCTAATCCTCGTCCGCTTGTATTCTCATCAGTTTCACAGCCTTCCGTATGTGTGCGTACTCACCTAGTTGTGGTTGCAGGGGTCGATTCATAGCTCCTGGCCCCGCCTCTTCACTGGCCGCTACTGAGTCACTCTCCCAGCACAATGAGCTTTATCATACCTCTGCTTAAAGCTATGAATGGATCCTGCCTCCACTACATCGCTTCCCAAACTATTCCACTTCCTGACTACTCTGTGACTGAAGAAATACTTCCTAACATCACTGTGATTCATCTGTGTCTTCAGCCTCCAATTGTGTCCCTTTGTTGCTGTGTCCCATCTCTGGAACATTCTGTCTCTGTCCACCTTGTGAAATCCTCTCAGTATTTTGTATGTCGTTATCATGTCCCCCCTATCTCTCCTGTTCTCCAGTGTTGTCAGGTCGATTTCCCTTAACCTCTCCTCGTAGGACATACCCCTTAGCTCTAGGACTAGTCTTGTTGCAAACCTTTGCACTTTCTCTAGTTTCTTTACGTGCTTGGCTAGGTGTGGGTTCCAAACTGGTGCCGCATACTCCAACATTGGCCTAACGTACACGGTGTACAGGGTCCTGAAAGATTTCTTATTAAGATGTCGGAATGCTGTTCTGAGGTTTGCTAGGAGCCCATATGCTGCAGCAGTTATTTGGTTGATGTGCGCTTCAGGAGATGTGCCTGGTGTTATACTCACCCCAAGATCTTTTCCTTGAGTGAGGTTTGTAGTATCTGGCCCCCTAGACTGTACTCCGTTTGCGGTCTTCTTTGCCCTTCCCCAATCTTCATGACTTTGCACTTGGTGGGGTTGAACTCCAGGAGCCAATTGCTGGACCAGGTCTGCAGCCTGTCCAGATCCCTTTGTAGTTCTGCCTGGGCTTCAATCGAATGAATTCTTCTCATCAACTTCACGTCATCTGCAGACAGGGACACTTCGGAGTCTATTCCTTCGGTCATGTCGTTCACAAATACCAGAAACAGCACTGGTCCTAGGACTGACCCCTGTGGGACCCCGCTGGTCATAGGCACCCACTCTGACACCTCACCACGTACCATGACTCGCTGCTGTCTTCCTGACAAGTATTCCCTGATCCATTGTAGTGCCTTCCTGTTACCCCTGCTTGGTCCTCCAGTTTTTGCACTAATCTCTTGTGTGGAACTGTGTCAAACGCCTTCTTGCAGTCCAAGAAAATGCAATCCACCCACCCCTCTCTCTCTTGTCTTACTGCTGTCACCCGTCATAGAACTCCAGTAGGTTTGTGACACAGGATTTCCCGTCCCTGAAACCATGTTGGGTGCTGTTGATGAGATCATTCCTTTCTAGGTGCTCCACCACTCTTCTCCTGATAATCTTCTCCATGACTTTGCCTCTATACATGTCAGTGACACTGGCCTGTAGTTTAGTGCTTCATGTCTGTCTCCTTTTTTAAAGATTGGGACTGTGTGTGTGTGTGTGTGTGTGTGTGTGTGTGTGTGTGTGTGTGTGTGTGTGTGTGTGTGTGTGTGTGTGTGTGTGTTAGTTACCATTTTGTCCTAAGCACATGTCGATTAGACACTAGGCCTGTTGTACGTGTTTGTATCTGTGTGTGTGTGTGTGTTTGTGTGTGTGTGTGTGTGTGTGTATGGTGAGAGTGGCATGTGTCTGTGTGTGTGTTTGTGTCTGCGTGTGTGTGTGTGTCTCCGTGTGTGTGTCTGCGT
>NC_091342.1:11159328-11406828 GCF_038502225.1 Cherax quadricarinatus
GGGCGCCGTCAGCAGGCGCTTGGCCAGCGTCAACGTCAGATTGATGGTGGCACCCATGCTAGAGACGGATGTGGGCGAGGGCCATGATATGTAAGTTTCTCCTGCTAACCTGTTATCTTAAGAGTGGTGCCTGGGACCATGATATTAAGTTTCTGCTGTTAACCAGTTATCTTAAAATGTGGGGCCGAGGGCCATTTCTCCTGCTAACCTGTTATCTTGAGGTAACCATGCGTATGTAAACAATTTTGAGAACGTAAGGAAAAGAAATGTCAGCATTATCAGTAGATTGCTGTTTTTCGACGTTTTATCTAAATACATTTAAATTAACGTAAGGAACTAAGTATAACAACGCAACAAAAATGCAAAAATATTTTTACGATACATAAAGCCTGAAAACCAGGACAACTTTGGTGAACGTGTTTTTTTTCACGCTTTTTAAAATGTGAAAAAACACGCTTTCATATGAGGATACGAAGCTTGGTTTTAGTTTGGCCCTAAAATCTGGAATACCCTACCTGAGAACTCTAGAACTGTAGACACATTCATCACCTTCAAAACTACCATTAGAAAACATCTTATCTCCCTGATACACCCCGTCAACTAACTACACGAATACCACCTGGTGGTTCACACTTACACTCACTCACTCATTTGACCATAAACAGAAATATTAATCTCAATGTTAAAATAATGAATCCTGTGATACTCCAATACTGAAACTCTGTACTGTGCCAAAACAAAAGCATTCACATTGCTAAACTCACAAACTAGTATTTAGTCACTTAGCCATAATACCAACTTACCTCATAATTTGTAATATTTTACAATTAAGAATAAAACTAAGTATGCCCGAAATGCCTAGCCATGCTAAGCGTTCTAGTGGTACACTCTGTAATCACAATTTTACTACATGTAAACCACACAATAACCAAATTTCTGTAAACTCAGCATTGTAATCCTTATAGAGAATAAACTTTGAATTTGAATTTGAATTGAAAGGGAGAGAGGAACTGCCTTGATACTAGTTAAGGGCTTTTGACCTAAGAAAGTAGAGCAACTCTCCTGTACATCAGATCAAACCTGATTACCTCCCATTCCCCAGGCGCTGAGCCCTTACGTAGTTAGCGCTTCAGGATGAAAATAGAAAAAATAATAAGTTCAAGGCTTTTCCATGGTTGCACGAACAAGTAAATAAGACTGATGTTCTTTCCAGAAAAGAAATGTACATCAAGAATTTGAACAAGACGTTGAACTTAATTGAACTAAGCCACCAACACTCTACCTTGAGGGGCACCAGACCCATCTGTCAGACTAAGATTACTGCTCACCTAACTGCTGATGTTCTGGTCAGTTACCTGTGCTTGTAGCTCCTACTACTGCTGCACCGCTACTACCACAACTACTACCATTATTATTATTATTATTATTATTATTATTATTATTATTATTATTATTATTATTATTATTACCACTACTACTACTACAAAGAAAAATAATAATATTATTATTTTTAACCACAGCGGCAGTCTCCAAGGTAGGGTGACTTATGAAGGAATCATTCACCATCATTCGTGCAATAGCTGTCTTACCAGAATTCTGTTAGCATCACAGTTCAGAGGAGCCTCCGAAGTGCAACATCCCCACCTCTCCTTCAGAGTGCAGGTACTAGACTTCCCACCTCCAGAACCCTAGTAGACTAACCAGCTTCCCTGAATCTCTACATAATTCTTACCTTACTCACACCCCGACAGCACGTTATATCATTGAAACTACTCGCCACTCCGAACTACGTTAACACACACACACACGGGGCCACGAGCTGTGAATCGACCCCTGCAACCACAAATAGGTGAGTACACACACGCGTAGTAGATCAATATATTGAATTATAAAAAGAGGTAGTAAGTGCTTCAACTACTGGATATTTTTTAAATTATATGAGGAACATTACGAGCAGAGTTCTGCTCCTCTAGCTACAAATAGGTAATTACACATAGGTAGTTAAGATAAGATTGCGTTCGGATTTTTAACCCCGGAGGGTTAGCCACCCAGGATAATCCAAGAAAGTCAGTGCGTCATCGAGGACTGACTAACTTATTTCCATTGGGGTCCTTAATCTTGTCCCCCAGGATGCGACCCACACCAGCCGACTAACACCCATGTACCTATTTGCTGCTAGGTGAACAGGACAATAGGTGTGAGGAAACGTGTCGATATGTTTCCACCCGCCGGGAATCGAACCCGGGCCCTCCGTGTGTGAAGCGGGAACTTTAGCCACCAGGCCACCGGGCCACAGCCACCAGGCCACAGATGTAAACACCTGCTAATGCTCAATCCCCTAGCACTTAAAACAGCCTTCAACCCTCCAACCTTTCCTGGGACTACCCATACCTCTTCTGCCTTCCACACCTGATTTAATTTTATGATAATAATAATTAGTTGTAGCATCAGCAGCAGTGTAGTAGTAATAACTGTAGTAGTAGTAATAGTAGAAGTAGTATAATAGTTGTAATAGTAGTATTAATAGTGGTAGTAGTAGTTGTGGTATCATAATTACATTATTATTGTTATTTTAGCTATCGTTATTCCTATTTAAGGATGAACAAATTTCTGTTTAGAAGCTAAGCTTGTTTGGTTTATAATAAAATATATTCAATTTCATCATACAGTATTAGGCAAAAAGTTGGTTTAAACCTGTCGTTGGGAAGTTATTATTAGTGACCCATAGATTATCATATAGCTATTTAAACCTTAAAATGCATATTTTAAAATTTGGAAACTTCGAGAAATTCATTCGCCGGGCAAAAATATATTGAAAAAAAAAAAACAGGCTAAACACATTTGGATTAAATTATAGGTTGAGGGCTAAAATTTTGGGAGAAGCCTAATATTTACCCTGAAACTAAGGTTGATTTTGTAACCTAATGAAGTTAGGTTGTAACTTGCAGCTGCTATATGGTAATGTATATTTATTTGACACTGGAGCACTCTCGATTATTACTGAGCTCCATATGTCTCCTAGTGAACTTTCCGTGTCACTTTCTGAGCTCCAGATACCTGGAATATACCTAGTGGAGCATTTTCTTATCACTGATCTCATACCAGCTGGAGCACTCCTCGCCTTTTTGAGTTCCAAAATACGTACTAGATGACTCTCTGGGCTGTATATCCCGCAGGCAAGAGTGTCGACGGCCTACCAGTCTCTGAGTACTGAGGGGCGGGTAGCAGCCGTGGCAACCACAGCCAAGTTGCTAGCACAGGCAGGGAAAGAACATCCTGCAGCCTCCAGCTGTGTTCAGGCACTCCAGCCACTGATCCTGAGTGACGCTGACGCCGAAGAGCTCATCCTCTCCCTCCCTCGCCTCTATAAACTCGGTAAGTGTTGATAATTCAGCGAGTGAATATTCTCCAAGACACCGTTTTGCACTCGAGCTCTCCCTCTTGACTCCTATATTTCTCCATAGTATACATCCTCTTCCAACGCGGTGTTGTATAACCCATGCTGGTTTAGCTCTTGTTTTATAATGAAGTGTACGCGATTTTGTGCTGGTGGGGTTGAGCTAGCAAATTAGCTACTCAGTTCGTAATTATCTGAAAATCGTTCATCCCTTCTCTTCAAGGGAGGGCTCTTGATCTAAGGAATTGGGCCAAACTTTCATTTCCTTGGATCGAACCTGAATTCCTCCTATTATCTCCTGGACACTGTACGATCCCTACGGATTCAGCGCACTCCCATATATGAAATAACAAGTTAAAAGAAAAGTCACTGGTTTGGCACTAGTGTTGTAGGTGAATGCAGTGATTTGTCAAGTATATTAATAAAGCGAGCTCTTTCGGAAGCTTTAAAAGTTAGACAAATATGAGTGGGAATAATTGAGGGCGAGTACGATCTACCTGAGCCAGTAGGCTTGATGTAGTTTAGCTAAGTAACTCATTACGATTATAAGATTTTAGATTTTGCCACTGAAGTGGCTAGTTTATTGTGCACCTCATATCCATCCTGTGGACGGTAGCGCAAGAGCATATGGATACACAAAAGGCCCAGGAACTAGGCCCCAAAAGGGTTAACAAGTATACATATGGGTTTATATCTACATATCTACAGTTCACTTATCTTTTACAAGCAAATTTAGGAAATTTGCATAGTATATCTGGTATCTTATTTTCATTAATAAGATATCTTGACATGTCACATAGGTTATTATACTGTCTATATATAAACTTTTAAATAGTTCATTATTACTGACTTGCTAAGCTAGCAAAACTCTGAGACCCGCTCCCTTGGACCGATTGTCTCTGTAATATTTGTACTAGTGCTTACACCATGGGTATGGGATGGATAACAAAGCTATCAAATTAAATTGAACTATTATACACCTGATACTTATCCTCTAGTGGTCCTCTGGCTTTGCATTCTGAAGAAAGGCTTGCTTTACTGGTACAGGAGATCGGTGTGTGGCTCTGGGAGTGGTACTAGCCGTGGACGCTGAGTATACATACACCAACCCGGCCATCAACTTGCTCACCCTCGCCATGATGAAGGTCTTCAACTGCTCCTCCACTCCCATTATTTGGAACACCTACCAGGGCTACCTCAAGGTGCGTATCATAGTTTTCTCAGCCTCTTTAAAAATCATATTATTTCACAAGTTTACTTAGAGCTTGAGCATCCAACAGGCGTGTGTGAATCTATTAAAGTGGAGTTTGTCGAAGTGGGATTTGACATGTTGTTGGTTAGTTTAATACAGAGGCGTCGTAAGGACGGGGGGCGGGCCGCCCCGGGTGACACCATTTAGGGAGTGACTCCATAGAGCCTCTAAAGAAGGTGACACTAATGCACAAAACAGTGCTGCACCAACATAAGAGAAGAATCCTTCGGAGAAGCAGCTTATAAACCGTATGGCAGGAGAGGTGTAGCAGTCATAGGTAGTGTCACATTTGTTCAATGTGGAAGTAGGTTGTGCCCAAGAATTAGGCAAGCGAAGAATTCCTAAGTATTAAGATCCTAAGAAGTTGCAGTGTCTGATAGGTTTATAAGCTGCTTCTCCGCTCATCTGCCGTATTCTACTCAAGATTGATGGACTGAACACATCGACTCAAGGTTGAGGGACTGATTACCTCATTCTCCTCCTGTTCTTCAAGTTTCTCCTATGTATGGACTGATGAAGCCACTGTGTGGCGAAACGTTTCCTCAATAAAGATACCCAAGAGTTGCACATGTGTCTAATTTATCAACATGTCGGTTCTGTGAACCATTCATCTACAAACCTGTCAGACACTGCAACTTCTTAGGATCTTAATACTTAGGAATTCTTCGCTTGCCTAATTCTTGGGTACAACCTACTTCCACATTGAACAAATGTGACACTACCTATGACTGCTATACCTCTCCTGCCATACGGTTTATAAGCTGCTTCTCCGCTCATCTGCCGTATTCTACTCAAGATTGATGGACTGAACACATCGACTCAAGGTTGAGGGACTGATTACCTCATTCTCCTCCTGTTCTTCAAGTTTCTCCTATGTATGGACTGATGAAGCCACTGTGTGGCGAAACGTTTCCTCAATAAAGATACCCAAGAGTTGCACATGTGTCTAATTTATCAACATGTCGGTTCTGTGAACCATTCATCTACATACAATAAGTGTCAGGGGCCCGAGACTGTTCAACTGCCTCCCAGCACACATAAGGGGGATTACCAACAGACCCCTGGCAGTCTTCAAGCTGGCACTGGACAAGCACCTAAAGTCAGTTCCTGATCAGCCGGGCTGTGGCTCGTACGTTGGTTTGCGTGCAGCCAGCAGCAACAGCCTGGTTGATCAGGCTCAGATCCACCAGGAGGCCTGGTCACAGACCGGGCCGCGGGGGCGTTGAACCCCGGAACTCTCCAGGTAAACTCCAGGTAACTCCTCACCCCTGCGCGTCTCCCCCGCCTCACCCACCCAACTCCCAGCACCACCCCATCTGTAGAGGGTACTTCTCCCCTAACCCACGATGTCAGCGATGGCACTGCAGAGAGTGCCGGGTTCACAGGAACTTCCACTACAGGGACAGCATTGTGGAGTTCGACCGCGAGGCAGCTGACAGGTGTGCCACAGGCAGTGTGTACTCAGTTCCTCAAGCTTCAATATCCGTGCACACGAGGGCCTGGGATCTTCAGTCAACTTGGCGTCCACCAGGACGCTGACATGTCCCTAGGACAGCTCTCCATCGGGCTGCTAACGGAGTCACTGGCTTCTTGGACCTCTTGGGGAGGGTCGATGGTGCTTGTGCAAGCAGCAGATCCCGGGGCAACTTGCTGCTGTTTGCAATGGCTGTCTGCCGAGGAGAGACAGGCACCTAGCAACATCTGTTGGGCAATGGATGAATTCCCTACTATGTTTGTTAACTGCTCATTACTCTGTAATTTGTCTATGATTGTAATCATGTCATAACGTGTTTATCATTCATTACCTTTGAAACTTGTCATGATTGTGACCAGCTCTACCTGGAACTCATTACCTTTGTAAATTCTCATGATTAATGTGTTTATGATTCATTACCTTTGCAATTATTCATGAGTGTGACCAGCTCAACCTGGAGCTCATTACCTTTGTAACTTGGTCATGATTATGACCAAATCTAGTTCATTACCTTTGTAACTTGCTCAGCTATCAAAACTTTGGAGTCCAGTCCCTGGACCAATTATGTACCTCTGTAATCTTTTGACTACCGCCCACGGGATGGGTATGGGATGCATAATAAACATATTAAACTAACTAAACTGCACCCCATACCCATCCTGTGGGCGGTAGTCAAAAGATTACAGAGGTACATAATGATTGCTGAACTAGTTACAAAGGTAATGAACTCCAGGTAGATCTGGTCACAATGGAGTTCATTACCTTTGTAACAAGTTCAGCTATCATAACTTTGGGGTCCAATCCCTGGACCCATTGTTATTGGAATGTAAATATGTTAACATCTATATATGTAGCTAGTATGTCTCCTCTCTACCTCTTATCAGTTAATAAGAACATTTTTTCAACCTGTCATCATAATTCACATTGCTCAACTCCGTCAGCCATTTTGTAGCTCTTCTTTGAACATTTTCAAACTTATGTGTTTTTTCAGGTGCTGGCACCACACAACCGATGTGTGTGTGTGTTTATTTACAGGTGTCCTCTTATCATGGTACTTTTCAGAGAGGTCGTGAGAACTTGGAACACGACCTTCATGTAGTCCAGGCCCTGGGGGCCGAAGTAGGCTTTGGTGCTAAGTTGGTCCGTGGAGCCTACCTGGAACGTGAGAGGTCACAGGCACAGCTCCAGGGCTACCCTGACCCCGTCAATGATACCTATGAGAACACCAACGCTATGTATGACAGGTCAGCCACCTGTGCTAATTGATTCAGACGTTTGAGAATTATATTATTCATGAGGAAACGGGTAGGGACAATCAGGTTTGATCCGTAGACTGGAAGGTTACCTAAATAATTCCTTGTTTCAAAAAGTGAGATGTTGCAGACTATTTGATCTCCCTTGTTGGTCCTTACACTCCATCTTCCGGATCATACCTTAGTGCCCTAACATTACTAAGAAATCAGGCTCATTGCTATGGAAATTTCCGCCGCTGTCTTTCTCTAAGAGCAAGTTGAGTAATGATTATTATTATTATTATGGGGGAGAGCTAAACCAGTAGGATTATACAGCGCATGTGGGGGGATGGAGGGTATTCAGGCTCAGTTCAGGGAACAGGAGCACAGATCCAATTCCCTAGACCAAGAGCCCCTCACAAAGGTCAGTGAACCTCCCTTGAGGGGAGTTGAGCAATAAGCAGCTATGGGAACAGCCAGCTGTGACCCAGCCATCATGATAAATACAAGTATGGGTTAGTCTCCTAGGCTGGGAAGCAGTGACCCACCTACCACCTGTAACCATTGCGAACCTTATTTCTTTTTTACCCAAGTCATTTTAAGTTTAATGTCTTTATTATGCACCCCATACCCATCCTGTCAGTTTAAGGCTGAGTTGTTTTACTTGGGCTCATTTCAAGGCTCAGCCCTAAGACTTATTATTATATTATTATTTAGGGAGAAGCTCTTAACCCATAGGGATCATACTGCAATTGGGGAATGGAAAGCAATCAGGTTCGATCCAAGGAAGGGAAGGACGAGTTCAATTCCTTGAATCAGGAGCCTCTCACCAGCAACAAGGAACCTCCCTTAAGGGGTATTATCGCCCGTCCCAAACAGCTTCAGCTCCAAGGTAGAAGCAAAGGGGGCAGAAGCCACCATAATAACCATTATCTCCCCAAATAAATAATAACGTAGCCTCTAGAAGTACCCCTAGCCTCCCTCTTGCAGCTGAATTGTCGCACCTAAATCCCTATATAGAAATTCTTGAGCTGCCCCTGACCTATTTCCCAGGATGCTACGTGAACAGCTAAAAGGTGTAAAAAGACCTGCAAGCGAGTCTCGACTCTCCCATCGTTGAACCAGTTCCTTTGAAAGTTAAGACACATGTGCAACATCTGGATATCTTTATTGTAGTAGACGTTTCGCCATCCAGTGGCTTTATCAATACAGATTCTAGGACATAATAGGAAGACAGTAGAACTATATACAAAAGATGAGGTAATCAGTCCCTCGGCCTTGGAGTTAGTGTTCACAGCATCGTGGTGGAGGAGAGTCTGGAGCAAAGGCAAGAAGACTGGCGCTTTTTATAGGCGTCAGTGAATGGGACGGGCAGCAGACGAGGGCAGTCACTGGTAGGCGGGATTCCCCAGTGGAAGTAGGTCCTTCCCAAAGAGATGGGTTAGTTGCAGCAGCCGTGAAGAAGGTCTTGTAGATGTCCTCTGAACCAAGATTCCATGATGTTGCAGTGTCTGACAAGTTGTTCTGAACACAAGGTGCTATTATGCGAGAAGGCATCAAATTATTATTGCACTTATGAATAAGTGATAAACTCATGGAGGTCACAGTGCCGGGGACAATGAGAGGAAATCAGGTTTAGTCTAATGATTATTATTATAATAATCATGGGATAGCGCTGAACCCGTAGGATTATACAGCGCATGTAGGGGAGGGGATGGAAGGTATTCAGACTCAGTTCAGGGAACCGGAGCACAGATCCAATTCCCTAGATCAAGAGCCCCTCACTGACCTCAGTGCAACTCCCTAAAGGGAAGTGGGTACAAAGCTTGCATTGAGATGAATTATAAAACTCCTTCAGTCTAGTCAGTGGATTATTATAATCATAACTAAGCACTAAAATCATAAGGGTAATACAGCTCTAGTCAGTGGAGATGCTGTTTTTCTTCTGCAGAACACTTGCAGTTTGCTTCGAGATGATCATTATATCCGCTCATCCACACACCACAGCGAACACGTCCCTTAAACGAAAGAGGGCAAAAAACTCTTTGTTACTGACCCTGTAGGGGTCATTCAGCATTTGGGGAAATGGGAGGCAATCAAGTTTGGTCCAAGGGAAGAGATCATGCCTATTTCCTTGGATCAAGAACCCTTTGCTGGCATCAAGGCACCTCCGAGGGAAAAATTATGGACTAAATGTAAGAAATATTAACGTCTGTATAACTGTTGCAGCATGGTGAAGGTGATGTTGCAGGAGGTTGCAAGGAAGCGAGATAGGAGAGCAGTGGTGGTTGCGACCCACAACGAGGCTTCAGTTAAGCATGCAGCTGCCACGATGGAACGACTGGGTATTGAACCCCTGGAGGGCAGTGTGGTGTTCGGCCAAGTATATGGCATGGCTGAGAACATCTCCGTGCCCCTAGGTCGGTACCAATATGTACGTTACTTGTTATACAATATGGTAACACTTTGGGGGTTAATGTTATAATTAACTGAAGCACTAAACTCGTAAGAGCCAGACAGCATCGCAGGGAGGGATATATAAAGGTTATTATCATTATTATTATAATCATAACCAAGCACTAAACCCGTAAGGGTCATGTAAAGGTTAGGAATGAGAAGGGTGTAAAATATAAATCCATTAAAATGTTATGCATCAAAAGTGGGACTTTCGGTGAGGAGGTTATTGGATTGTGTTGGAGTCATGAGATGACAGAAGGGAATCCTGCACACCCATTGAGAGGACATTCTAATATAATATGGTAGACTGATAGTGTGACCTGATAGCCCTTGCAGAGTGGTGCTGGGCATTTCTCCATGTGGTACCCGTGAGCAAATTGCATGTGTCCAATACATAAGCATGAGGGTGCAATCTCCTTAACCTGAAAGCTGTGGGAAGATGGATAGAATTCAGAATGTAGTTCGATAAAAAAAATTCTTGTGGTCCAACTTGAACTAATGTTTTTGCCAGCAGTTGTGGTGCTTGTGGCAAAGCACTGAAAAAAGGTCTGAGAAAGTACTCTTCCCCGTGGGAAACTGGAAGGTCAGGAATACCTGGCCAAATGACTAAATCTGCTTGTTCATTGCCCTGAACATCAGCATATCCAGGAACCCAACAAAAAAGACTATTTACTAGAATTGTGACATAACCAAAGATTTTTTTTTTTTTTCAACAAGTCGGTCGTCTCCCACCGAGGCAGGGTGACCCAAAAAAGAAAGAAAATCCCCAAAAAGAAAATACTTTCATCATTCAACACTTTCACCACACTCACACATTATCACTGCTTTTGCAGAGGTGCTCAGAATATAACAGTTTAGAAGCATATACATATAAAGATACACAACATATCCCTCCAAACTGCCAAAGATATGTATAAAAAAATGGGGAGTTGAATTTCTGGAGAGCTTGTAATGCACTTTGGGACTCGGAAATAACTACATGTGACAAGGCAGACAGGGTCACAATGATAGTAGTAAGAATTACATATAACTACTGTGAAAACACTGGATGATTCTAGTAAATGACCTTGGATCATTCTTTCAGGAAAAACAGCTGCATGCCTGACATGGGGGGGATTGAGGACCATCAGTGTACAATGCAGTAGCATGAGAATGAGAATGGAAGTGTTTAAGAAAGCGTGAGCACAGAGTTATAGTAGAAAAATGAGTTTTTGCACATGGAAGCAGACATGAACAAACGTCCCAGGGAGGGAGGGAAAAACAAGATGCAGAGTGAACATAAAGGGGAGGTAAATCAAGGGAGGTCAGTAGAGAGCAAAGGGCATAATAAATAGGTGTGATGATTAAATAACCTTAAAAATATGTTACCATTCTGTATGTGGAAAGATTATATTGGTCATGGATTCAGGAAAAATAGTGGAGATAATGAACATAGATTCAACCTTACAAAGATGAAGAGTTTGCCTGTATATAGGCTTGAAAAACACCGTGACACAAATGTAACCCTTTACGATATATTCTTTAAGAACTGCTGTATTTTTAATGCAGAACACAGACAGTAAGCAATGGCTAATAACCAACCAACTTAAACAGAGGGGCAATAAAACAGAAGATGAGTAGTCCGCTTACGTTTCAGTCTCAATTTGCTGAATATTACATTCATGAGGGGAGCACTAATCCTGAATGGATCATGCAGTACCTGAGGGAATGGGAAGCCATCAGATCAGTCTGGGGAAGGAGAGGTCAGGTTCAATTCCTTGGATTCAGAACCCTTCAACAGCATCAAGGAAGAGTTTTAGTGTGAAGGAAAAATGTACAGTATACAATAATCATATTTTTGTTTTCTTTTTTTGCCTCCATGCAAGTTCTTTGTAATACAAATGTTCATGATGAGTAGGAAATTTTTGTTAGTGTAATTAAATTTTCATTAATTCACCTCTGGAGAACTGTATTGGAGAAATAGGCTGCAACTTCTATAGGGAATTTGTTTTGATGTTGCTGTGTAATGGGTTCCAGCAATATTTCTTAAGTTGTAATAGCATTAGAGCTCCAGTGATGTTACCTCTGTGATTTTTAACCACATTTCTCCTGTAGCTGCATCAGGGTTCTTGGTGTACAAGTCGGTCCCATCTGGAAGTATGTTGGAGGTGATGCCATATTTATCAAGACGTGCTAATGAAAACAGGGCGGTGTTGCGTGGCGCAAGGAGGGAGCGACAACTTCTTTCTGAAGAACTTCTGTCAAGGCTTTCCTTCTTCCGTTGACATATAGGGTGAGGGGAGTGGTGAAGATAACATGAAGTGTGAGAGAAGTGGAATGATTTTTTATTTTAATCAGGGGGAGGCACTAAATGAATAATGGTCATACAGTGCAAGGAAAATGCGAGAATGAGATTCAAACAAGAGTTCCTCACTGGAATCGAGGAACCTTGCTAGAGGGACACACCTTTTTGTGAACCTCTGGATGGGTTATCTTATGACCTTGGTAACTATCATTCCATATTATTAATAACATTATTTTTCTATTAAAGTGATAAACCCTGTAGTTTTCTTCCCTCTCTATTCCTAAATTTGTAAATATCACGACAGTGAATCTATGTATTTATGGGTAATGCTAAATCACTAGGGTTCATACAGTGCCTAGAAAATGAGAAATGGAAAACAGTTAGGGTTGATTCAAGAAAGTGGATGGTAGCTGATGTTAAATCCCGATACTAAATTTTTTTTACAATACATATATGTGTTGCGGTTTTATTAGTGTAAATTTTTTTGCAATAAAAGATGCACTTATAATCTATATCTGTTCTTGTGACCTTGTGATATGAAAGAGATAAAAAAAGGGTACTGATACCACAGTTCAGATGCCCCCCTCGGTGAACTCTGATAAGGGAGATGTGTGTGTTTCCAAGATCAGATCTGGTTCTTCAGATCAAGAGGAACTGGACTTCCCTTCAAGGGTAAAATATTTAAAAAGTGTTGTGTTGCTGTAGCATTTAATCAGACTTATAGTGAGAAGCAGAGGCCTAGATAATGAAATATTGGAACAATTCTTGAGTGGGATAGACCAGTAATGCTGCAGAAGTCTACAGCATTATTACGAGCTGAAGTAGGCCTGCTGGTAAAAATGTTAAAACAAAAGAGGGGAGATGTTTGACAGGAAGGTGGTGTTGGTTGGGAAAACGAAGGGAATATTTTAAGGACCTTTTAAATGTTGAAAAGGAAAGGAAGAAATTTCATGAATTAGGTAGGGAGGAATGACATAAGACAGGAAGAGACAGATGCATGTATGGTGGTGTGTGTGTGAGACAGTGGACAGAATGAAAGAGGGTAAAGCAGCCAAGATATAAGGGATTAAGACAGAGATGTTAAATGCAATCGATAACATATCGCAGTTTTGGAATGGCTGGCAAGTTTTAATACATTCATGAACGAAGAAAAGGTACCTAGGGATTGGCAGAGAACATCCATAATTCCTTTATAAAAGAAAAAAAAGGACAATAGAAAGTGTTTGTATTATTGGGGGAATAAATAAAATGGGTAAAATGTATGAAAGAATTTTTATCAAAAAGAGTTAGGGACAAGACAATGTATAATTGCAGGGAAACAAAGATGATTTAAGGTTAGGGGATGTGAACAATACAGTGAAACCTCTACTTGCGAGTTTAATCTGTTCCATGACCTTGCTCGCAACTGGATTTGCTCGTTTGCAGAGTCAATTTTCCTCATTTAAATTAATTGAAATGCAATTAATCCGTTCCAGTAGAATTCCGTACTTCAATAATTTCGCTAATATCAACTCTACAGCTTATTTATCTATCTCATTTCATCTGACATAATAAACAATATAACTAACATAGAAACCTGATATATACTCTAAAATGAATAAAATATGCCATTCATGTAGTGGTATGGGTGGTGTCAGCGGTGGATGAGAGTTTATCTGGAGACCAGGCAAAATACTTCATGAATAATTTTGCTAATATCATCTATACGGCTTATTTATCTATGAAAGTTCATCTAATATGACATAACAAACAATATAAATAACAAAGAAACATGATACATACTCTAGAATGAATAAAATATACATTATTGTAGGTAGTAGGTTGGTAGACAGCAACCACCCAGGGAAGTACTACCGTCCTGCCAGATGACTGTGAAACAGAAACCTGTAACTGTTTTGCATGATGGTTGGATTGCTGGTTTCTTTTTCTGTCTCATAAACACGCTAGATAACAGGGATATCTTGCTACTCCTACTTACACTTTGGTCACACTTCACAGACATGCACATGCATATATATATATATACATACATCTAGGTTTTTCTCCTTTTTCTAAATAGCTCTTGTTCTTTATTTCTTCTATTGTCCATGGGGAAGTGGAAAAGAATCTTTCCTCTGTAAGCCATGCGTGTCGTATGAGGCGACTAAAATGCCGGGAGCAATGGGCTAGTAACCCCTTCTCCTGTAGACATTTACTAAAAAAGAGAAGAAGAAAAACTTTATAAAACTGGGATGCTTGAATGTGCGTGGATGTAGTGCGGATGACAAGAAACAGATGATTGCTGATGTTATGAATGAAAATAAGTTGGATGTCCTGGCCCTAAGCGAAACAAAGCTGAAGGGGGTATGGGAGTTTCGGTGGGGGGAAATAAATGGGATTAAATCTGGAGTATCTGAGAGAGTTAGAGCAAAGGAAGGGGTAGCAGTAATGTTGAATGATCAGTTATGGAAGGAGAAAAGAGAATATGAATGTGTAAATTCAAGAATTATGTGCATTAAAGTAAAGGTTGGATGCGAGAAGTGGGTCATAATAAGCGTGTATGCACCTGGAGAAGAGAGGAATGCAGAGAGAGAGAGATTTTGGGAGATGTTAAGTGAATGTATAGGAGCCTTTGAACCAAGTGAGAGAGTAATTGTGGTAGGGGACCTGAATGCTAAAGTAGGAGAAACTTTTAGAGAGGGTGTGGTAGGTAAGTTTGGGGTGCCAGGTGTAAATGATAATGGGAGCCCTTTGATTGAACTTTGTATAGAAAGGGGTTTAGTTATAGGTAATACATATTTTAAGAAAAAGAGGATAAATAAGTATACAAGATATGATGTAGGGCGAAATGAACATAAGAAAGGAGGAACACTGCAGGAGGCCTGTTGGCCCATACTAGGCAGGTCCTTTACAATTCATCCCACTAACAAAACATTTGCCCAACCCAATTTTCAATGCCACCCAAGAAATAAGCCCTGATGTGAAAGTCCCACTCAAATCCAACCCCTCCCACTCATGTACTTATCCAACCTAAATTTGAAACTACCCGAAGTCCCAGCCTCAATAACCCAACTAGGTATACTGTTCCACTCATCAACTACCCTATTTCCAAACCAATACTTTCCTATGTCCTTTCTAAATCTAAACTTATCTAATTTAAATCCATTACTGCAGGTTCTCTCTTGGAGAGACAACCTCAAGACCTTATTAATATCCCCTTTATTAATACTACCTATCTTCCACTTATACACTTCGATCAGGTCTCCCCTCATTCTTCGTCTAACAAGTGAATGTAACTTAAGAGTCTTCAATCTTTCTTCATAAGGAAGATTTCTAATGCTGTGTATTAATTTAGTCATCCTACGCTGAATGTTTTCTAACGAATTTATGTCCATTCTGTAATATGGAGACCAGAACTGAGCTGCATAATCTAGGTGAGGCCTTACTAATGATGTATAAAGCTGCAGTATGACCTCTGGACTTCTGTTGCTTACACTTCTTGATATAAATCCCAGTAATCTATTTGCCTTATTACGTACGCTTAGGCATTGCTGTCTTGGTTTAAGGTTGCTGTTCACCATAACCCCCAAGTCCTTTTCGCAATCTGTATGGCTAAGTTCTACATCATTTAACTTATAAGTACTAGGGTTATGGGCACTCCCAAGCTTCAGAACCTTGCATTTATCTACATTGAACTGCATCTGCCACTTTTCTGACCAAGAATAGAGTTTGTTTAAATCCTCCTGAAGTTCCATAACATCTACCTTTGAATCAATTATCCTACCTATCTTTGTGTCATTGGCGAATTTGCTCATATCACTAGTAATTCCCTCATCAAGATCACTGATATATATTATAAACAACAATGGGCCCAAGACTGATCCCTGTGGAACGCCACTTGTTACAGATCCCCACTCGGATTTAACCCCATTTATGGACACTCTCTGCTTCCTGTCAGTGAGCCATGACTCGATCCACGAGAGCACTTTTCCCCCAAAGCCATGAGCTGCCACTTTCTTTAACAGTCTATGGTGCGGAACTCTATCAAAAGCCTTACTAAAATCTAAGTAAATAATATAAAATTCTTTATCGTGGTCAACAGCCTCAAAAGCTTTACTGAAGAAAGTTAATAAATTAGTTAGACAAGACCGGCCTCTTGTGAATCCATGCTGAGTATCATTAATCAAGCTATGCTTATCGAGATGGCTTCTTATAATCTCAGCTACAATTGACTCTAGTAATTTGCCTACAATTGAGGTCAGGCTTACTGGGCAGTAATTTGACGGTAACGACTTGTCCCCTGTTTTAAAAATAGGAATTACATTAGCCATCTTCCACATATCAGACACTACACCTGTTTGAAGAGATAAATTAAAAATATTAGTTAATGGTTCACAGAGTTCCATCAGGACCCGGCGACTTATTTTGCTTCAGTCTGTCTATCTGCTTCACAACCATTTCACTAGTGACTGTGATGTTACATAATTTATCTTCTTCTAGCCCACTATAAAAATTAATTACTGGAATATTGTTAGTGTCTTCCTGTGTAAAAACTGAGAGAAAATAATTATTAAAAATCGAGCACATTTCATTCTCTTTGTCAGTAAGGTGCCCATAGTTATTTTTAAGGGGACCTATCTTATCTCTAACTTTTGTTCTATAGACCTGGAAAAAACTTTTTGGGTTAGTTTTAGAATACCTAGCAACTTTAATTTCATAGTCCCTTTTAGCTTTTCTTATCCCCTTTTTAATGTCCCTCTTAATGTCAATATACTGCTTCATAAGATGACCCTCACCTCTTTTGATATGCCTATAAATTCCTTTCTTATGCCCTAGTAGATATTTGACAGTAGTTTGTTGGATTATGTATTGGTAGATAAAAGACTGTTGAGTAGACTTCAGGATGTACATGTTTATAGAGGGGCCACAGATATATCAGATCACTTTCTAGTTGTAGCTACACTGAGAGTAAAAGGTAGATGGGATACAAGGAGAATAGAAGCATCAGGGAAGAGAGAGGTGAAGGTTTATAAACTAAAAGAGGAGGCAGTTAGGGTAAGATATAAACAGCTATTGGAGGATAGATGGGCTAATGAGAGCATAGGCAATGGGGTCGAAGAGGTATGGGGTAGGTTTAAAAATGTAGTGTTAGAGTGTTCAGCAGAAGTTTGTGGTTACAGGAAAGTGGGTGCGGGAGGGAAGAGGAGCGATTGGTGGAATGATGATGTGAAGAGAGTAGTAAGGGAGAAAAAGTTAGCATATGAGAAGTTTTTACAAAGTAGAAGTGATGCAAGGATGGAAGAGCATATGGAGAAAAAGAGAGAGGTTAAGAGAGTGGTGAAGCAATGTAAAAAGAGCAAATGAGAGAGTGAGTGAGATGTTATCAACAAATTTTGTTGAAAATAAGAAAAAGTTTTGGAGTGAGACTAACAAGTTAAGGAAGCCTAGAGAACAAATGGATTTGTCAGTTAAAAATAGGAGAGGAGAGTTATTAAATGGAGAGTTAGAGGTATTGGGAAGATGGAGGGAATATTTTGAGGAATTGTTAAATGTTGATGAAGATAGGGAAGCTGTGATTTCGTGTATAGGGCAAGGAGGAATAACATCTTGTAGGAGTGAGGAAGAGCCAGTTGTGAGTGTGGGGGAAGTTCGTGAGGCAGTAGGTAAAATGAAAGGGGGTAAGGCAGCCGGGATTGATGGGATAAAGATAGAAATGTTAAAAGCAGGTGGGGATAGTTTTGGAGTGGTTGGTGCAATTAATTAATAAATGCATGGAAGAGGGTAAGGTACCTAGGGATTGGCAGAGAGCATGCATAGTTCCTTTGTATAAAGGCAAAGGGGACAAAAGAGAGCAAAAATTATAGGGGGATAAGTCTGTTGAGTATACCTGGTAAAGTGTATGGTAGAGTTATTATTGAAAGAATTAAGAGTAAGACGGAGAATAGGATAGCAGATGAACAAGGAGGCTTTAGGAAAGGTAGAGGGTGTGTGGACCAGGTGTTTACAGTGAAACATATAAGTGAACAGTATTTAGATAAGGCTAAAGAGGTCTTTGTGGCATTTATGGATTTGGAAAAGGCGTATGACAGGGTGGATAGGGGGGCAATGTGGCAGATGTTGCAGGTGTATGGTGTAGGAGGTAGGTTACTGAAAGCAGTGAAGAGTTTTTACGAGGATAGTGAGGCTCAAGTTAGAGTATGTAGGAAAGAGGGAGATTATTTCCCAGTAAAAGTAGGCCTTAGACAAGGATGTGTGATGTCACCGTGGTTGTTTAATATATTTATAGATGGGGTTGTAAGAGAAGTAAATGCGAGGGTCTTGACAAGAGGCGTGGAGTTAAAAGATAAAGAATCACACACAAAGTGGGAGTTGTCACAGCTGCTCTTTGCTGATGACACTGTGCTCTTGGGAGATTCTGAAGAGAAGTTGCAGAGATTGGTGGATGAATTTGGTAGGGTGTGCAAAAGAAGAAAATTAAAGGTGAATACAGGAAAGAGTAAGGTTATGAGGATAACAAAAAGATTAGGTGATGAAAGATTGAATATCAGATTGGAGGGAGAGAGTATGGAGGAGGTGAATGTATTCAGATAATTGGGAGTGGACGTGTCAGCGGATGGGTCTATGAAAGATGAGGTGAATCATAGAATTGATGAGGGAAAAAGAGTGAGTGGTGCACTTAGGAGTCTGTGGAGACAAAGAACTTTGTCCTTGGAGGCAAAGAGGGGAATGTATGAGAGTATAGTTTTACCAACGCTCTTATATGGGTGTGAAGCATGGGTGATGAATGTTGCAGCGAGGAGAAGGCTGGAGGCAGTGGAGATGTCATGTCTGAGGGCAATGTGTGGTGTGAATATAATGCAGAGAATTCGTAGTTTGGAAGTTAGGAGGAGGTGCGGGATTACCAAAACTGTTGTCCAGAGGGCTGAGGAAGGGTTGTTGAGGTGGTTCGGACATGTCGAGAGAATGGAGCGAAACAGAATGACTTCAAGAGTGTATCAGTCTGTAGTGGAAGGAAGGCGGGGTAGGGGTCGGCCTAGGAAAGGTTGGAGAGAGGGGGTAAAGGAGGTTTTGTGTGCGAGGGGCTTGGACTTCCAGCAGGTATGCGTGAGCGTGTTTGATAGGAGTGAATGGAGACAAATGGTTTTTAATACTTGACGTGCTGTTGGAGTGTGAGCAAAGTAACATTTATGAAGGGGTTCAGGGAAACCGGCAGGCCGGACTTGAGTCCTGGAGATGGGAAGTACAGTGCCTGCACTCTGAAGGAGGGGTGTTAATGTTGCAGTTTAAAAACTGTAGTGTAAAGCACCCTTCTGGCAAGACAGTGATGGAGTGAATGATGGTGAAAGTTTTTCTTTTTCGGGCCACCCTGCCTTGGTGGGAATCGGCCAGTGTGATGATAAAAAAAAAATAAATCCTCACACGTGTTAAGTGGATAATGAAGCCCCCTCTCAAACCTTCTTTACAACCCTTCCTTGAACATCTCTTACAACTCATTCCATTCACACCTAATTTATACATCTTAAAAAGCATATCTTACTACAGCCTATACATATGGCCAAGCCATCTTGATAACCCCTCTTCTCATGGAGTTATACTATACTTTATATACAGGTCATTAAAAAATATATTAAAAGGAAACTACATATATTTGCAGCAGGTTCTTTGTACTGATTGCTTCAGTATTTTACAAGAAAGGAAATACAATATGAAGTCTTTGTATATTTATAAAGAGTAATTAAACATATGCCAGAGGAACCTGTTCTTCATGGAAAAATATCTATCATATTTAAAACATTTACAAATTATTTGCTTTATACAGTTTGCTAATATGAATTGTAATAATCATAGTACTATACGTGGCTAATGGTAATAAAAATAAGGCTGAGATTAACATTCATACCTGATAGCACAATGTGTAGTGACTCATCAGATAAATGAGTTGTGTAGAAGTAATTTTCTGTACATTTAGACTCTTACAGATGACAACGTGAGTTTTGTTTCCTAATCAACAAAGTAAACATTTATATATATTTTTATATACAATATATACCTTATATCTTACAATGCTTTGAACAATATAAACACATTAAGTCATGGAAGCTTTGTGCTCCCTTAAATTATAACTGATAACACCTAGCAGACATACTGTACATACAAAATGTTTTAATGTGAAAATGCATAAAAAATCTGAAACAGAAGCACTTAAGGAGAAACCTTTTTTTGTATTTACAAAGCTAGAATAAGGCATATTAAAATTTAGCTTAGTGAAATGTCACTAAATTCTAGCCTACTGTCTTTAAAATTCAAGGATGTTCAGATTTCTTGATCCTAAATATAGTCAACAAACTTTTTTGGTCTGTTAATAAGAAGAATTCTCCTTTTCAAGCTGGCAGACTGTTTCCCAATACACAATGCCTTGCTGCTATTAAAGAGATCTCGGCAAATCATGTTAAAAAAAAAAAATCAACAAAGTCTAACCACTTGTCTCTTGACAGTTACCAGCCTCTTGCAATGCCAATCTTGCCAGTAATCAGCTCAAAAATTCTCACAGGTATGGTGCTTTCTACGAGTATAATAATAAACTTAATCAACTATTCGCACAAACTTTTGGCCTATCCACATATGTATTAGTACTCTAACTTAAGAGGATATACAAGAAACTTACCAAAGCTACAGACTAGTAAAATTTGGGGAAATGCTATTTCTGGGTTTTAATTCCTCAGGGATGAAGATATATATTGCAGTAACTGAAAATAGCAGACAAATAAGAGTACTAATAAAAATTAATCATAGGAATGTACGACATTGAAGCTTTAAAATAGTAAGGAGTTACATGGTCTAATCTGCTGAAGAACAGGAGGTAAAGATAAATGGAGAGAGAATAAAATAAAAATTATTAGACCAACCAAATCCTTCAGTTAAAACTTAAAGTTTCAATCTGCAAATTTAATTACATATAAGTTATATAATATACATGCATCTGTTCCCCTTTTAAAAAAAAAAAAGGTTGGTGCACTGGTTCTGCCCCAAACAATTAAAGAAACAAAATACAGTGGAACTTTGGTTTTCGTATGCCGTAGTTGGAGAAAATTCTCTATAAAATGTATTTTTGGGTGTCTGGAACGGATTAATTGGTTCCGTTCCAGACACCCAAAAATATTAACAAAAAATACATTTTGTAGATAATTTTCGCCAAGAATTTTCTCCAACTAGGGCATGTGAAAACTGAGATTCCACTGTATATTAAATATCTGTTGGTATACTTGTTGGTATAGAGCTTGCAATTTCCTACTTTTCTGTTCAGAGTATTATAGAATAAAAAAGTAGCCAAATAAAAAAAAAAACTAAATATTTAATCCAATGTTCAATCTTCTTTCTTTCAACACACCAGCCGTATCCCACCGAGGCAGGGTGGCCCAAAAGGAAAAACGAAAGTTTTTCCTTTTACATTTAGTAATATATACAGGAGAAGAGGTTACTAGCCCCTTGCTCCCGGCATTTTAGTCATCTCTTACAACACGCATGGCTTACGGAGGAAGAATTCTGTTCCACTTCCCCATGGAGATAAGAGGAAATAAACAAGAATAAGAACTAGAAAGAAAATAGAAGAAAACCCAGAGAGGTGTGTTCAATATTCTTTATAAATTCTGAAAGAATCCTCAATTACTGTATTTTGTGGCAAACAATATGCTCCAGTGTTGAGGATGCCCTTCCCCCCCCATTCTGACTGGCTAATTTTGGAAAAAATAGAAGACTTACCTAAAATGAGCTGAAATGTGCTAAATTTGCTAGAGGCAGCACTAAAAACCAATCTAACGCTATTAATTATTAAAATACCACATTATGCACTGCTTTCACTCTCCAGTTGTAACTGGCCATATTCTCTTTCCACTCACTGTCTCAATATCATCAACAGGACTGCATATTGATTTGTGATTTTTTTTTCCATGTGTTTTAAAAATATTTCATGTTTATGTTTTTAAGTTTATTGATTTTACTATTTAATAAGCAGTAGATTTATTATTATGCAAGGAACTACATTATTGTAATAGTAATTGCATAAATAATGTAAGAACAATAGTGAGCACATATTAGACAAGCACTTGGACATGTATTAGATGAGTTACATGATTAGTATCCTTTGGAATATTGATAAAAATCGAATATTTCTGCTATTTTTTTCAGTTTCAAGCTACTTCCAATCCTGAAACCAATCAAAATCATCTCTATTTCTATAATATATCTTCCATTCTATTAAATGATACTAAGAAACTGAGAATAAAACCATAAAAAACATCCAAAAATACACCAAAATTTTGCAATTTTAAACCATACACATGGTCACAGTTTTGTTTTCTCTATCATGCACTATATGGGGCAAGATATTTTTGATATGGTGCACACTCACCCCACAGACCCATTCTCTCATATCTAAGCAAAAATTTACCAATCACAGCTTATCTGAGTGAGCTGAGCTCATCACATAGTACTATGGCATGGACCCTCAGCTCAAAGCTATAGTACTACAGCATGGAAGCCGAAAAGGTTAATTAATATCAAGTGTGTTTGAGGTGAGTAAAAATATTATCAGAACATCCAACTCCATCGGTGCTAAGGTGCCAACGAATTTTTACGATTGTTCTTTTTGACATTTTACAATTATTTTTTTACAAAATAGTTTATATGATTCATTACTGGGTCATATACAAAAGCTTAGGTTGAGGCCTATAAAGCAATGCAGTTTACTTTCGACTTACAAGAAGCCGAGTAAATTTTTGAGACCTTTTTGGAAAGAAAAAAAAAAAAGAAATAGTTTCTTTGATGCCATAAAATACGGTGTCCATGTTTTCCAAAAACTTCTGAAATGGTAGAGAATCTTTTCTGAAGGTAAAGACATCAAACAATATGAAATTTGATGGAAACCTTACAGAATCACACAGCCACAAAGTTAGTGTTTTTCGTGCAATTTAAGCAACAGCGATTTCCCCAACTGAGTCCTATATTAAGTCAATTTCATTTCTCCAATTGACAGAATTCTTAGCTATTTCCCTAGTATGCCTCCCATTTTATCAAATGAACACAAGAAATTGCACATTCATCTATTTCACCTATCCTATAAATTTCACAGAAGTTTGTAATTTGGCCAATTTTACACAAAATTAAAAAAGATACCAATTTAAAAATAGAATCCAAAATAAACAATGAAAATATTCCTGGTACTAAAACATTTCCACTGTTCATTAATCACATCTCCAGTCCTCTCCTATATTAAACTAATTTACATTTTGAATTCATAATCACATAAAATAAAAGGAATGATTGACATGATTTACAGTGTCCCAATAATTAAATCAGACCTATTAAAAACCCATAAAACACACTGGGGGTGTAGGAGGCTTTACCCATCCTCAAGAAAATTGGAAAAATCTAATATTTCTGCTAAATGATGGTAAAAGTGTTTCTTTCTTTTTGAGTCACCCTGCCTTGGTGGGAGATGGCCAACGTGCTAAAAAAATATTGTATGTATGTATGTATGCATGTATGTGTATGTATTTTTTTTTTTTTCAACAAGTCAGCCGTCTCCCACCGAGGCAGGGTGACCCAAAAAAGAAAGAAAATCCCCAAAAAGAAAATACTTTCATCATCATTCAACACTTTCACCACACTCACACATTATCACTGCTTTTGCAGAGGTGCTCAGAATACAACAGTTCAGAAGCATATACGTATAAAGATACACAACATATCCCTCCAAACTGCCAATATCCCAAACCCCTCCTTTAAAGTGCAGGCATTGTACTTCCCATTTCCAGGACTCAAGTCAGACTATATGAAAATAACCGGTTTCCCTGAATCCCTTCACTAAATATTACCCTGCTCACACTCCAACAGATCGTCAGGTCCCAAGTATCATTCGCCTCCATTCACTCCTATCTAATACGCTCATGCACGCTTGCTGGAAGTCCAAGCCCCTAGCCCACAAAACCTCCTTTACCCCCTCTTTCCAACCCTTTCGAGGACGACCCCTACCCCTCCTTCCTTCCCCTATAAATTTATATGCTTTCCATGTCATTCTACTTTGATCCATTCTCTCTAAATGACCATACCACCTCAACAACCCCTCTTCTGCCCTCTGACTAATGCTTTTATTAATTCCACACCTCCTAATTTCCACACTCCGAATTTTCTGCATAATATTTACACCACACATTGCCCTTAAACAGGACATCTCCACTGCCTCCAACCGTCTCCTCGCTGCTGCATTTACCACCCAAGCTTCACACCCATATAAGAGTGTTGGTACTACTATACTTTCATACATTCCCTTCTTTGCCTCCATAGATAACGTGTTTTGACTCCACATATACCTCAACGCACCACTCACCTTTTTTCCCTCATCAATTCTATGATTAACCTCATCCTTCATAAATCCATCCTCCAACACGTCAACTCCCAAGTATCTGAATACATTCACTTCTTCCATACTCCTCCTCCCCAATTTGAGATCCAATTTTTCTTTATCTAAATCATTTGACACCCTCATCACCTTACTCTTTTCTATGTTCACTTTCAACTTTCTACCTTTACACACATTCCCAAACTCATCCACTAGCCTTTGCAATTTTTCTTTAGAATCTCCCATAAGCACAGTATCATCAGCAAAATGTAACTGTGTCAATTCCCATTTTGAATTTGATTCCCCAAAATTTAATCCCACCCCTCTCCTGAACACCCTAGCATTTACTTCCTTTACAACCCCATCTATAAATATATTAAACAACCATGGTGACATTACACATCCCTGTCTAAGACCTACTTTTACCGAGAAGTAGTCTCCCTCTCTTCTACACACCCTAACCTGAGCCTCACTATCCTCATAAAAACTCTTTACAGCATTTAATAACTTACCACCTATTCCATATACTTGCAACATCTGCCACATTGCTCCTCTATCCATTCTATCATATGCCTTTTCTAAATCCATAAATGCAATAAAAACTTCCCTACCTTTATCTAAATACTGTTCACATATATGCTTCAATGTAAACACTTGATCTACACATCCCCTACCCACTCTGAAACCTCCTTGTTCATCCGCAATCCTACATTCTGTCTTACCTCTAATTCTTTCAATTATAACCCTACCGTACACTTTTCCTGGTATACTCAGTAAACTTATTCCTCTATAATTTTTACAGTCTCTTTTGTCCCCTTTCCCTTTATATAAAGGGACTATACATGCTCTCCGCCAATCCCTACGTACCTTCCCCTCTTTCATACATTTATATACAGTGGACCCCCGGTTAACGAACTTTTTTCATTCCAGTAGTATGTTCAGGTGCCAGTACTGACCGAATTTGTTCCCATAAGGAATATTGTGAAGTAGATTAGTCCATTTCAGACACCCAAACATACACGTACAAACGCACTTACATAAATACACTTACATAATTGGTCGCATTTGGAGGTGATCGTTAAGCGGGGGTCCACTGTATATATATATATATATATATATTATATATATATATGTATATATAAATGTATGTATATATATACAGTGGTCCCTCAATAATCGACCGGCCTGAAAGTCGACCATTTCGGAAATCAACCGGTTTTTTCGACAAAATATTGACTCGGAAATTGACCGAAATTCGTTTATCGACCCGTCGTCCCAGACGCGTATGCACGAGGTAAGCGGGCCTCGACCCGCCTCAGCCTTCCTTCCCAGCCAGTGTGCCATTGTTTACCAGTTAGCGGCGGTCCTCTCACGTGCTCCAGTGAAATATTTCATATTTCATTTATTTTAGTGCTTGCAAGTTATTTAAGTGCTAAATAAGCTACCATGGCTCCAAAGAAAGCTCCTAGTGCCAAACCTTTGGTAAAGAAGGTGAGAAATACCATTGAATTTAAGAAAAACATCATTGAACAATATGATAGTGGCTTACGTGTTGGCGAACTGGCGAGGATGTATAACAAAAATCATTCAACCATATCTTCCATCATAGCCATGAGAAAGGAAATCAAGGACGCTGTTGTTGCAAAGGGGGTAAATATGCTGACAAAAATGAGATCACCAGTACTGGAAGAGGTTGAGAAGTTATTATTGGTGTGGATAAATGAGAAACAATTAGCAGGAGACAGTCTTATGACCTCGATTATTTGTGAAAAGGCTAGGCAGTTGCATGAAGATTTGGTAAATAAATTGCCTGCAAATAGTGGTGAAGTGAGTGACTTTAAGGCCAGCAAAGGCTGGTTTGAGAGATTTAAGAAGCGTACTGGCATACACAGTGTGGTAAGGCATGGTGAGGCTGCCAGTTCGGACCACAAGGCGGCTGAAAAATATGTGCATGAATTCCAGGAGTACATAGAGGCTGAAGGACTGAAACCTGAACAAGTGTTCAATTGTGACGAAACAGGCCTCTTCTGGAAGAAAATGCCAAAGAGGACCTTCATTACACAAGAGGAAAAGTCAATGCCAGGACACAAGCCTATGAAAGACAGGCTGACGCTAATGTTCTGTGCTAATGCTAGTGGGGATTTCAAAGTGAAGCCGTTACTAGTGTACCATTCTGAAAATCCCAGAGCATTTAAGAAAAATAATGTTATGAAGAGTAAATTGTGTGTTTTGGAAATCTAATAATAAGGCATGGGTCATGAGGGAAATTTTTGTAGAGTGGTTCAACGAAGTGTTTGGCCCTAGTGTGAAGAATTACCTCCTGGAGAAGAAATTGGATCTCAAGTGCCTGCTAGTAATGGACAATGCACCTGCTCATCCACCAAACTTGGATGACCTAATTCTGAAGGAGTTTGGGTTCATCTCAGTAAAGTTCTTGCCCCCGAATACCACTCCTCTCCTCCAACCCATGGACCAGCAGGTCATTGCAAACTTTAAAAAACTGTACACCAAAGCAATGTTTGAAAGGTGCTTCAATATGACCTCAGACACTCACTTGACCCTACGAGATTTTTGGAAAGAACATTTCAGTATTTTCCATTGTGTAAGCCTTATAGGTAAGGCTTGGGAGGGAGTGTCTACCAGGACTTTGAACTCTGCTTGGAGAAAATTGTGGCCAGATTGTGTCGACAAGAGGGATTTGGAAGGGTTTGGGGCTGACCCTGATGAGCCTATGTCAGTTTTGAACTCTATTGTGGCACTGGGGAGTTCCATGGGGTTGGATGTGAGTTTGGAGGATGTGGAAGAGTTGGTGGAGGACCACAACGAAGAGCTAACCACTGAGGAGCTGCAAGAGCTTCAGCAGGAAGAGCAACAGATCGCAGCTCAGAATCTTGCTGCAGAGGAGGAGGAAGAGAGATGGAAGAAGGTGCCTTCTTCAGAAATTAAGGAGATTTTTACTATGTGGGGTAAGATGGAAAGATTTATGGAGAAACATCACCCAGAGAAGGATGTTGGAAACCATATCGGCAACTTGTACAGTGACAGAGTCTTGGCCCATTTTAGGGAAGTTTTAAAGAGACGCCAGAAACAGAGCTCTCTGCACAGTTATTTTGCGAGACAGGACTCCAGTGACTCTCAAGCTGGTCCTAGTGGCATTAAGAAACAGAGAAAAGAAGCAACCCCAGAAAAGCAAATGGTACCTGAGGTGTTGCTGGAAGGGGATTCCCCTTCCAAACTATAAACAATCCACTCTCTCCTCCTCCTCCTCCAGTCTCCCATACACTAAGAAGAATCTCCAATAAAGGTAAGTGTTATGCTGTTAATGTTTCATTCATCATTTCCCATTGTATTGTTTATGTACTACATGAATATTTCATGTAAAAATTTTTTTTGTTTTAATACTTCTGGGTGTCAGGAACGGATTAATTGAATTTACATTATTTCTTATGGGGAAAATTGATTCATAAATCGACCATTTCGATAATCGACCGGCTTCCAGGAACGGATTACCGTCGATAATCGAGGGACCACTGTATATATATATATATATATATATATATATATATATATATATATATACACACACACACACACATATATATTTTTTTTAACAAGTCGGCCGTCGGCCGTCTCCCACCGAGGAGTACTACAGGTTTGAACTCTAAGTCTGTGCAGAACTACGTGATAAGCTCAGTTCACTCGGATAAGCTGTGAGTGGTAAATTTGGGCCAAGATATGAGAGAATAGGTCTATATGGTAAATGTGCACCATATAATAAAAAATCCTGCCCCAAGCAGTGCATGACAGGAAAAAATGCTGTGACCGTGTTTTTGGTTTAAAACAGTGACTTTGGAACAAACTCTTGAGTACCGTCACAGAAGCTAAAACATTGTGTAGTTTTAAAAATAGGTTAGATAAGTACATGAGTGAGTGTGAGTTAGACCTGACTAGCTTTTGCTACTAGGGTAGATGCTATGCTCCTTTCTTAAGTGAACATGATTGACCTGACTAGGTTAAGGCACTGGCTTAAGCCAGTAGGAGAATTGGACCTGCCTTGCTGCAGTGTTCCTTCTTTCTTATGTTCTTATGTTCTACATGGAGATGATTTTGATTAGTTTCATGACAAAGTAGCCTGAAATTGAGCTCAAAGTTGTGGAAATGTTCGAATTTTGCTGATGTTCCAGAGTACACAAATAACATCATTTGTTCAACGTGTCAAACTGGTCAGTCTAATATTCATTCACAAATGCACCAACATTATTCATACAATTATTACAAAAATGCAGTAGTCTGCCTAACAGTAAGTCTTCTATTTTTTGTAAAAAAAAAAAAAAAATGGAAACCAAGCATAATATTGGAGAGGCCTGGGTACATAATAATATCTTTATTTCTACATGTACAAGGTACAGTGGAACCCCGCATAACGATATTATTTCAACCCAGAAGTCTGTTTGGGTGCCGTTATAGACCGAATTTGTTCCCATAAGAGATATTGTGAATTAGATTAGTCCGTTTCAGACCCCGAAAAATACACCTACAAAAGCACTTACAAAAATACACTTACATAATTGGTCAAGTTGGGAGCTGATCGTTATGCGGGGGTCCACTGTATACAGGTCTAGCTGACATCAATGACATACTACTGTGTAGAAAGCTGCTTGTTATGTAGAGCATTTCAGGCAAATTAGGTAAATTTTGTCCCAGGATGTGACCCACACCAGTTGACTAACACCCAGATACCCATTTTACTGATGGATGAATACGGACAACTGGCGTAAGGAAACATGGCCAGTATTTCCACCCTTTGATAGGAATCGAACCTGGATCCTCACCATGTGAAGTGAGAGCTTTTGCCACCAGGCCACAGGCCACCGTAACAGGGGAAATGTTTTTTAGTGCCGAGAATGTGTGAAATTCCCAAATAACTGATTTCTGATCACTTTATTGGGTAGTTGAATGGGTGGTTTCCTGTACTCAGTTGATAGAATAGAAAGAATACTAGCAAAATAGCTGAGTTTGGTCAACTGGGCAATGGAATTGGCCTAAATAGGACTCAAAGTGGGTGAAATCGCCAATGTGTAAATATCACCGAGACCACTAAATATGCAAGAGTGTAATTCCATAAGCTTTCCATCAAATTCCATACTTTTGGTTTCATTACCTTTCAGAAAACGATTATCATTTCCTAAGAAAAAAATATATATATATATTTTTTTAAATTCTTCGACCTGAGAGCAATTCTCAGATCAGGGGTCCTGACCCTGCAAAGGTTAAAATCAAACATAGCATTCCTCAAATTCAATATGATATTAAACCCAATGTGCACTACTGATGATTTATTAGTTCAATTGTGTGTAACTTTTAAACATATTTGTTTTAAAATATAAAAAGCAATATATACTGTGGCTGTATTAATCTTATTTTCATGTGTTAATTATGTGTAACTTATTATTAGACTAATTTTATCTTACAAAACAATGGCAACTGTGTAACCTACACGATCATTTTTATTCTTATTATTATATTAATACTGCATAACTTATCCTTAGAGTTCAGCATTATACTGTGGTAAAAACTTTCCAAACATTTGTGAATAAGGTTTGTGTAAATAAAAAAAATTGTTGTTCAAAATACAGTGGAACCTCAGTTTCTGTTTGCCCTGGTTTTCGTTGAATTCGGTTTTCGACGACTTTTTTTTGTCAAAATTTTGTCCCAGTTATTGTTCATCACCTTAGTTTTTGTCAGTCCACTGTACCGAACATGTCCGCCTGACCGCGCCTACACAAAGCATCCCACGCGTTCTGAGTCGGTCTTGCTCTGTTTCTCGTCGAGTGGGCATTACCCTGCATGTTCATCCGAAACATTTCGTAATAACCCATTGCTTTTTGTGCTTGTTTACTGATTATGACTGCTAAATAAGCCACCATGGGGCCAAAGAAAGTTCCGAGTGCCAGCCCTTTGATAAAAAGGCGAGAAACACGATAGAATTCAATTGTGGCCAGAATATGTCCAAGAGAAGGATTTTGAAGGGTTTGAGGCTGACCCTGATAGCCCTATGCCTGTTGTGGAATCTATTGTGGGTTAGGGGAAGTCCAAGAGGTTGGATGGGAGTGGCCAGGATGTGGAAGAGTTGGTGGACGACCACAGGGAAGAGCTAACCACTGAAGAACTGCAACACCTTCAACTTGAACAGCAACAGAATGCAGCCAGGAAATTGCTTCAGAGGAGGAGGAGGAGGAGGAGGAGGAGGAGGAAGAGAGAGGCGATAATGTGCCTTCTTCAGTGATTAAGGACGTGTGTGCAAACATGAGTGAGTTGCAAAGTTTTGTGGAGAAATATCACCCTGCAACATGTTCAATGACAATGCCCTGTCCCATGTTAGGCAAATCTTAAAGAGATGCCAGAAACAGACCTCTCTGAACAGATTTTTTGCACAACAGGGGTCCAGTGCCAGTAAAAGACAAAGAAAAGAAGTAACCCTGGATAGGGACTTGATACCTAAGTCCTTATGGAGAGGGATTTCCCTTCCAACCAATAACCTCTCCTCCTCCCTCTCCCCTTCTTGCATCTTCCATATGCCAACAAGAGTCTTCAATAAAGGTAAAAGTGATATTAAATGTTCATTGATCCATTTCATTAGTCCTTTATATTTATTTCTCATCGTTTTCTCTATAAAATATATTTTTTGTTAATACTTTTGGGTGTCTGGAACAGATTAATTCTATTTATATTATTTCTTATGGGAAATATTGCTTCAGTTTTCATCGAATTCGGTTTTCGTCAGGCTTTCTGCAACGAATTAATGATGAAAACCTAGGCTCCACTGTACAGCCTCTATTCACTTAACGACGGAGTTCTGTCAACCATCTTTGATATTGTTTTAATGTCACCTTTGCATCATTTATAATATTTCTGGTATATTTTTAAATGTTTATACAGCAGTGTACTGTATACTGAAATAAATAGAATAGAGGAAATCAGCTCTAATATACATTATTTAGGTATGAATACTGGTCAGAGAGCCCATCATAAGTCCGAGGCGTCGGTAAACAAGTAGTCGCTAGGTGAGGAGAGGCTGTATTCATGCGAAAGTTACCGAGTTGGTCATGCTCAAGAAAGAGTGAATTAGTTTAAGTATTTGAGGGGTTGACTATACTCAAAGAACAGTAAGCTGAAGCACACATGATAATGTGCATGGTTGCTTGTCTATTATTATGAAGGATAACAAACACTACAAAAAAAAAAAAGTGGCAGAAGAAACAAGGAACCTGACTAATTTCTTTCACTCTAAAAGCATTAAACTGTATATAAAAAAAATATGTGACTGATATGTATAGTATAATATGTATAAGCAAAAATAATAACTATTATAAAAAATGATGACCTATTTTTAAAATCCCATATAAATACCTCCTCCAAAATTTTTTTTTGAAGGAAAAAAGACAATAATGATGTTTGAATGTGTTTAAACATACCTTACATGTTATTCAAGGAATTGCTGATTCAAAAACACTACAGATACAAAATTTGATATTATAATGCTAATGTTTGCATAGGGATACAATAACCCTTCCACCCACCATTCATTAGTACAAAAAACCTTGCATCCTATCATAAGGGAAAGGAGAGGTGCCAAGAGGTCAATCTCTCCACTAAAGGAAGAAGGAAATAATGATGGATGGCTACTTAAAGTTTGTACAGTAGCACAAACTTCTAAATATTACAACTATTATCATTTGGCAATTCATTTTTTAATACTTTGGTAATAAAATAGACAAAATACTATAATCTTGTGTAAAACCTAAAACAATTTTGGATAATTAAGTATTATGACCAAGAGGCAACAAAGCAAATCCCATCACATAAGTAATTTTAATTAGAATTTTTTGTTTTATATTTTTTTTAACACATCGGCAGTTTCCCACCGAGGCAGGGTGACCCAAAAAGAAAGAAAAACCCAAAAAGAAAGAAAAATACTTTCACCACCATTCAACACTTTCACCATACCCCATACATAATCACTGTTTTTGCAGAGGCGCACAGATACGACAGTTTAGAAGTCCCTCGAAACTGTTAATATCCCAAACCCCTCCTTTAAAGTGCAGGCATTGTACTTCCCATTTCCAGGACTCAAGTCTGGCTAACCAGTTTCCCTGAATCCCTTCACAAAATATAACCCTGCTCCATTCACTAACACACTCAAGCATGCTTGCTGGAAGTCCAAGCCCCTTGCCCACAAAACCTCCTTTACCCCCTCCCTTCAACCTTTTCGAGGACAACCCCTACCCCGCCTGCCTTCCTCTACAGATTTATACACTCTTCAAGTCATTCTACTCTGTTTCATTCTCTCTAAATGACCAAACTACCACAACAACCCCTCAACTAATACTTTTAGTAACTCCACACCTCCCCCTAATTTCCACACTACGAATTCTCTGCACACTATTTACACCGCACATTGCTCTTAGACACGACATCTCCCCTGCCTCCAGCTGCCTCCACGCTGCAGCATTTACAACCCATGCTTCACACCCATATAAAAGTGTTGGTACCACTATACTCTCGTACATTCCCTTCTTTGCCTTCATGGATAATGTTTTTTGTTTCCACAGATACCTTAACAAACCACTCACGTTTTTTCCTTCATCAATTCTATGGTTAACCTCATCCTTCATAAACCCATCAGCTGACAAGTCAACTCCCAGATATCTGAAAACACTCACTTCTTCCATACTCCCTCCCTCCAATGTGATATCCAATATGATGTAGAATCAAAGCAGCAATGTGGAGTGGAAGCACACAATATCACCTGTGATAGAGAGGTCATACGGCTACATTCTGAAACATTATTCTAACTAAACTAAATGTTAGCAGATATCTTCTAAGCCTCCTATCCCAGGATGTGACTGAGCTGTAATGCAGTATCTCACATCATGTGGCTGGACCCATGAAGAATGCCACAATCATCAAATACTTTGTACAAGACATGAATGTTTAGAAGCATGTTCAAATGTGGCTACATACTGATTATAAGAGGTTTGTGCTGTAACTCTCTAGATGATACTAATGTGGAAAATCCACTTACCTCCTCAGGTATTATTCTGAAATATGATAGAGAGTATGTGTCGCATGCTACATAAAGAGCTGCAGAGAACAAAATGGAATTAATTACTAGCTCTTCATTATACTGTAAAATTATCTCATCATACAAGAATACCATTCAATTATTGTGCACTGGCTGCATCACACATGTACAATGTGCAATACTCATCCTGACTGTCATAAGGAGAAACCCTGTAAACCTTACTAGATGAGAAATCATCCTGCAGACCTTACTGATAAAAAGTCCTTAGGCTCCACATGACAAGTACACTTGTAATAATACCTTCCATTAGAATGGGACTGGAATCCATACAAACTTCACTAGATGACAATTGACTTACAGTATTTTATTAATTCTTACTGAAAAAGAAGTGTGCCTGTTTATTTGTGCTCACCTATTTGTGGATGCAGGGAGTCAATCTTCAGATCCTGACCCTTCTTCTCGACCTGCTACCTACCAGATTCACTCCTAGCCTCCTGAGCCCTATTGTACCTGATCTTAAAACTATGTATAGAGCTGGTCTTCACCATTTTTTCACCAAGATCATTCCACTTCCTGACCACCCTGAAGCCGAAGAAATGCTTTCTGACATCTCTGTGGCTCATGTACATTAAGCTCCCAAATGTGTTCCCGAGTGCCTGTTTCTTGCCTCTCAAACAGCCTGTCCCTGTTTACTCTATCAATTTCACTGAATATTTTACATTTTGTCTCCCCTGCTTCTACTGTCCTCCGATGTAATTAGATCAGAGTCCATTAGGCTCTCCTCATAGCTGATACCCCTCAATTCTTGAGCATCTCGCTGCACTTTCTCTTGTTTTTAACATGCTTTTACAGATGCGGTTGCCATACTGGTGCAGCATACTAAAGATGGACCTGATGTATGTTGTATAATGGGCTGGAATAACTATCGAAATTCCTGATTCAGTGGTCGATTTACCAAACGACCACGGACACCTGGCACTATGTAATGAAGATTGAGAAAGGGGCATGAAGGCTAGACATGAAGTATAGATTCCGTGAATAGATGCTGCAGACCTCACTTAAGCTAGTACAGCTTACGACCCAGGGTTTTTGACGTACTAGTACGCCTAAATTCTAGCGCCCTCAAATCTAGTGGGAGAAAGCTGGTAGGCCTACATATGAAAGAATGGGTCTATGTGCTCAGTGTGCACAGTATAAAAAAAAATCCTGCAGCACACAGTGCATAATGAGAAAAAAAAACTTTGACCATTTTTTTGGAATAAAACAGCGACTTTGCACTGTATTTTCGTATGGTATTTATTGTTGTATTCTAGTTTTCTTGGTCTCATTTTATAGAATGGAAGACATATTATGGAAATTGAGATGATTTTGACTGGTTTTACAATAAAAAGTACCTTGAAATTGAGCTCAAAGTAGCAGATATGTTCGATTTTTACCAAAGTTCAAAAGTAAACAAATCATGTCAAGCGTCCAATACACATCAACTGGTGAGTCTAACATTCTTTCGCAAGTGCGCCAATATTATTTATACCATTTTTTTTACACTAATGCAGTAGTCTGCATAACAGTAAATCTTCTATTTTTTGTGAGAATAAAAATTCAAAGTGGAAAGCAGAAGAATGTAAGAGGGGCCTTGAGACGTGACTAATGAACAGAGGAAATGTCATTTTAGTGCCAGGAATGTCTTTCTTGTTTATTCTGGACCCTATTCGGAAATTGGCATTTTTTAAAATTTGTGTGAAACTGGCAAAATTGCTAAATTCTGACCACTGTACTGGATAGTTGAAATTGATAAATGGGTGGTTTCTTGCACTCATTCGTTAGAAAAAAATGGAGTTCTAGCGAAATACAGTGGACCCCCGGTTAACGATATTTTTTCACTCCAGAAGTATGTTCAGGTGCCAGTACTGACCGAATTTGTTCCCATAAGGAATATTGTGAAGTAGATTAGTCCATTTCAGACCCCCAAACATACACGTACAAACACACTTACATAAATACACTTACATAATTGGTCGCATTCGGAGGTGATCGTTATGCGGGGGTCCACTGTATTCATGTTTTTTTTCGACTAGTACAGTGGAATTGGCCGAAAATGGGGCTCAAAGTGGGCAAAATCGCCGATGCGTAAACATCGCCGAGACCGCTAACTTTGCGAGAGCATAATTCCGTAAGTTTTCCATCAAATTTCAAACTTTTGGTGTCATTATGATCGGGAAAAGATTCTCTATCTTTTCATAAGAGAAAGTTATTTTTTTTTTTTTTAAATTTGGCCGACTCTGAGAACGAGTCTTAGAGAGGGCCTGTCGACCCTCAAAGGGTTAAAGAGAAAGAATTATAGGTGAGCACAATACCTGGTCTATCACTAGAGAATCACATCAGCTGAATAACCTCTACACCCAATGCTCATCTGGTAAATCTAAGAATAGCTTTCAGGAATTTCAGCATAAAGTCATTCCAGACTCTATACAGCATATATCAGGCCCATATGGGAGCATGCTCCACCAGTGTGGAACCCACACCTTAGACTAGAGGCTTGACAACATAACTGTGATGTCTGCACATTTCTAGCAAGACAGGGATTGAATGAATGTGGTGAATATTGTTTCCTTGCTTTAGGGACACTACCTTGGTGGGAGATGGCCAATAAGGTAATAAAAATTATAATATATGTACAGTAGAACCTCAAATTTCGAACGTATCGCTTATTGAACTCTTCGAAAATCGACCGTTTTTTTCGAACCAACTTTGTCCCTATTATTGAACTTGCCCCTATTTTCGAAATGCCGGGTACTGGACCTGTCCGCCAGCCCACTCTGTCCACATCCCGCGCAGGCGCCGTGAGCCAGTCTGGCTTTGTTGATGCTCGAGTTAACACTAACCTGCGGTCTCATTTAACCAATTTACGATTAATTCATTGTGTTTAGTGCGTGTGGGACTGTGAAATAAGTTACCATGGGCCCAAAGAAACTTGCTAGTGGTACCCCTGTGGTAAAGAAAGTGAGAAACACCATAGATGTGAAGGAAACAATACAGAGTTATGAGAGTGGTGTAAGGCTTGAGCTTGCCAGGATGTATGGGAAAAACAAATCGACCATCGCTTCTATCCTGGCAAAGAAAGAACAAATCAAGGAAGCTGATGTTGCAAAAGTTGTTAATATGCTAACCAAAAAAAGACCACAGACAATCGATCAGGTCGAGAAGTTGTTGCTGGTGTGGATCAAGTTTTTTGTGAGACAGGGGTCCAGTGACTCTCAAGCTGGTCCTAGTGGCATTAAAAGACAGAGAAGGGAAGTAGCCCCAGAGAGGGCTTTGATACCTAAAGTCCTTATGGAGGGGGATTCCCCTTCCAAACACTAACTCCAACTCCTTCTCTCCTTCTCCTCCCTATCTTCCAGATGCCATCACCAATCTTCAATAAAGGTAAGTAAAAATGTTATTTTATATGTTTATTTAAATTTATTAATAATTGTACACTATATTTGTTGTGTGTATGTAAAACTATAATGTAATACTATCTATAAAATGTATTTTTTTGTGAATATTTTTGGTTTTCTGGAACAGATTAATTGTATTTCCATTATTTCTTATGGGAAATATTGCTTCGCCTTTCAAACTTTTCGAATTTAGAACTAGCTCCTCGAACGGATTAAGTTTGAAACTTGAGGTTCCACTGTACATACATGTGTGTGTGTGCATGTGAGTGAGAGCATGTGTGAGTGAGAGTACATGTGAGTGTAACAGTATGTGCATGCATGCATGCATGTATGCGAACCTGTGTGTACATGCCAGTACGTCAAACCATAAAAACCACTCTTCTCCACTCATTCCAAGACTATGTTGTTTTCCAGGTAACTGATAAAGGCTCACAAATTACCCACACTCAGGAGAGGAAACCTGAGACATTTCGGTCTGTTCTGCACCACTGTCATGGAATTGACAATGGTCCTGGACACAGAAATATTATCTGAAGTTTTTCCTACTAAATGTGGATTATTTGTGATTTGTTCCAGCCATGGTATTGTGATTTGTTCTCCTACTGATAAAAAATAAATTAAAAACTGACCCTTAGTAATATTACAAAAGTTCCTTGAATTAAAATGAGATTGGTTCTTTCTCCACTTGATTGTATAATCAGGAAATTATGTACATGATGAGTAAAAATTATGGAGGAATCAATGCACCAGCATCATAGTTCATTAAATCTTCAAACCTTGGCTTTGTTTTCTTCTCAGTGGATCCACGCACTTTCTCAACAGCCTTATTTTTATCACTCTGAGCTACAGCTGAAATTTCCGTTTTCCCTACCTCACTTTTGAATCCCGTTTGTGACTTTGTTACTTTCTGCATAACTTTGTGTGTACTTACAGCTTTTGACGGAGCGTTGACAGGCTGTGCCAAGTCTGTGCTGAAGGTTTTCAAGAAAGGCACGGGACTATTTTCCGATACCAATACCTTGGGTTGAATTTTTTTGGTGCTGCTGCTTTTCTGCTGCTTTTCGTTCAATTTTCTGCTTTTTTCATTTGCTATGTGTTTGCATATTTTCTTACCATGTTCTGAATCTTGACACTCATTGACAGTGTCCTCTGGTGCCATTTTTGTAGTTGCATCTGGTAAGGATTTTGGTAACACATATGTGGGCTCTGTGCTTGTGCTTGAAGCTGTTCTTTCATTTCCTGCACTCTTGTCCTCTTTATTTGTGGCTAAAACTGTTCTCTCTCTACTTTTACACTTCTCTTTATTAGTAGTTAAAACTGTTCTCTCACTATCTTTACTCTTCTCTTTATTTGTTGTTAAAGCTGTTTTCTCACAACCTTTACTTTTCTCTTTATTTGTAGTTAAAGCTATATTCTCATTTCCTTTACTCTTTTCCTCTTTATCTGTGTCTGAGGCAGCTTTCTCACTTTCTTTACGCTTCTCTCTATTTGTGGTTAAAACTATATTCTCATTTCCTTTACTCTTTTCCTCTTTATTTGTGGATGAGGCAGTTTTCTCATTTCCTTTACTCTTCTCTTTATTTGTGGTTAAAGCTACCCCATTTCCTTTACTCTTATCCTCTTTATTCAAATCTTTGACCATTTTCTCATTTCCTTTAACCTTATCATTTTTATTTACAGATGCTATGATTTTCTCATTCCCCTTATCCTCTTTATTTACAGATGCAACCATTTTCTCATCTTTACTGCTTCCTTTATTCTTACCATCTTTATTTACAGATGCAACCAGTACCTCATCTCCTTTACTGTGATCTTTATTTACAGATGCAACAAGTAGTACCTCATCTCCTTTACTGTGGTCTTTATTTACAGATGCAACTGTTTTCTCGTCTTTATTCTTATCCTCTTTATTTACAGGTGTAACTATTTTCTCATTTTCTTTACTCCTATCTTCTTTATTTGTGGATGTGACAATTTTCTCATTTCCTTTACTCTTTTCCTCTTCATCTGAAGATGAAATAATTTTCTCATTTCCTTTCTTATCCTCTTTATCTGCATGTACAACAGTTTCCTCATCCCCTCTACTCTTTGTCTCTTTATTTGGAGATAAAGCAATTTTCTCATTTCCTTTGCTCTTTTCCTCTACATCTGAAGATGAGATAATTTTCTCACTTCCTTTCCTCGTATCCTCTTTATTTGTACATGCAACAGTTTCCTCATCTTGTCTACTCTCTTTCTCTTCATCTGAAGATGAGGTAATTTTCTCATTTCTAGTGCTCTTATCTGCAAGTGAAGGTGAAATCCTTTCTTTTAATAATTTATTTTCTAAATCTTTGCATGCAGATGTTATGTTGGCTCGAGTCTTAAGCAAATGTGCTTTATCTCGTTGTCTTCTTAGTTTAATTTTATTTTCAAGTCTGTTTACACACTTCTTTTTAAACATATTCCCCTTTTTCTTGTATATAAATTTTTGGTGGGGATGCTTCTCAGAAGAGTTACATGTAGTCAAACCTGAAGAAGATGGAGTCGCTTCTGAAGATGTATGAGGAGTGGAGCTTATTTTACTCATGTGTGAGGCTGCAAGCAAATCAACTGTGTTTTTATCTCTGCTAGTCGACTCTGACTGATTCAACATTGCATCCTGTCTGTTATCAAGACAGACGGACACTAACATCCGATTATCTTCAATTAATTCTTGGTTACGTTTCTTCATCTCATCAAGTTCTCTTTCCAGCTCCTGCATCTTAATGACTAACATGTTTGATATCTGGTGAGATTCATTTTTCATGTTATCATCAATAACTGGGTTGTTAACGTTTAAATCAACCTGCTGGCTCAGTTTTGCTTGCAATTGTTTTTGCTCTTCATTTTTCATTGTAATAATTTTCTTATATTGTGATTTAACGTTATCAACACTCCGGGTAAGTCGTTTCCTTTTAAACATCTGCCTTCTGCTTCTATTATGCAGCTTATCTTCAAAATCACGACCATAAGTCACAATTGCTTCCTCCCTTTTCACCTGGCCACACTTTTTCTCTATGCGATTTTCTATATCTTCATTACAGTTGGTTTCAAATTCACTATTTTTAGATACTTTAGGCAAGTGTAGAAGGCTGTCCAGCGCCTTTGTAACTTTGAGAGAGGTACTTTCATCACTACTGGCACAAAGTGAAGAGTTCTCTGACACTGCTCCAGTTATATCAGTGGTGCTCTCCTCATTGTACCCCTGTTCAGATGAAAAACTTACAGAAGTTGTAAGAGCTTGATTTTGAGAGAGGTTTTTCTTTCTATTTACAGTCACTGTATTGTCTGACAGAGTAAGAGGTCGTTTCCATGACCAACATCTCCTCTTGAGACTATTTTTTTCTGGCCCAGGCTTTCCTAAACTGTTAATTTCCTTCAATTTATACATATCTTCAGGATGTTTTTCTAAGTGATTGTGCAGTGGGCCTGCAGAAGTTACAACTTTTTCAAGCTCTTCTTTCTGCATAGGATATGGCGATAATTGCCCCAGCCAGTCTACAACAGCACGATCGTCTTCTCCCAGCATCCGTGAAACCCTCCACAGTGCATAGAGAACACCATTATTAAACTGTTTTACAGATAAGCGTTTAGCTTTACCTTTCATTAATTCATCAATGTTTACCGATGTCAAATATTCCTCCCAGCTTGCTTCAGCCCTATCACTCGAATCATTCTCCATCCTGTCTGATGCATCATCTTTGTTATGCTGTTGCATATCTTTTTCTGTTGTTATGCCAACGTTAATTTCATCTTGAGTTTTGGTATCCAAAATAAATACCCCTGGTGGAATTACAGAATTCAGTCTGTCTTCAGTAAATACATTTGAAGATTTTGTTACGCTCAAAATAAACGTGGCCAAATTACTCTGGCAAGGGCGCAATCCCTTATTATACATTTCCGTGGGCATCAGTCTAATTAGCCATTCTGCCAAGTCCCCTATGCCTGCCCCTGTCTGAACTCTCAAGTCATTCAGAACTAACAACAACCAGATAGAGAAATCTTTTACGTCAAGAGGCTGCCGGTGACTCTTGCCAACAACATCATCAATGCTGAAGCTTTGTATCACTGGTAAAATCTTCATTAACAGCTTGCCGGCCTCCTCCTGAAAGTCACAGAAAATATTAGAAAGGACAACTATTAGACTAACTAAAGTAACAATTTTTTTATACCACCCTTGGCCATTTTCCATGAGGTAGGGCAACCTGAGGTAAAACACAATCAACATTACTTATTCTCAAGCTGTCTTTCCTCAACTCCACCCACACAGCAATTCAAATCTACACATATTAGGAAAGAACTTATATGAGAAGCATATTTAGTAACCTATATGTAGGTATGTACTCACCTATTTGTACTCACCTATTTGTGGTTGCAGGGGTCGAGTCACAGCTCCTGGCCCTGCCTCTTCACTGATTGCTACTAGGTCCTCTCTCTCCCTGCTCCATGAGCTTTATCATACCTCGCCTTAAAACTATGTATGGTTCCCGCCTCCACTACTTCACTTTCTAGGCTATTCCACGGCTTGACTACTCTATGACTGAAGAAATACTTCCTAACATCCCTTTGATTCATCTGAGTCTTCAACTTCCAATTGTGACCTCTTGTGTCTATGTCCCATCTCTGGAACATCCCGTCTTTGTCCACCTCGTCTATTCCACGCAGTATTTTATATGTCGTTATCATGTCTCCCCTGACCCTCCTTGCCTCCAGTGTCGTCAGGCCGATTTCCCTCAATCTTTCTTCGTAGGACAATCCCCGCAGCTCTGGGACTAGTCTTGTTGCAAACCTTTGCACTTTCTCTAATTTCTTGACGTGCTTGACTAGGTGTGGATTCCAAACTGGTGCTGCATACTCCAGTATGGGCCTGACGTAAATGGCATACAGAGTCTTGAACGAATCCTTACTGAGGTATCGGAACGCTATCCGTAGGTTTGCCAGGTGCCCGTATGCTGCAGCAGTTATCTGATTGATGTGCGCCTCGGGAGATATGCTTGGTGTTATACTCACCCCCAGATCTTTTTCCTTCAGTGAGGTTTGCAGACTTTGGCCGTCTAAACTATATTGTGTCTGCGGTCTTCTTTGCCCTTCCCCAATCTTCATGACTTTGCATTTGGCAGGGTTAAACTCAAGGAGCCAGTTGCTGGACCAGGCTTGTAGTCTGTCCAGGTCTCTTTGTAGTCCTGCCTGATCCTCATCCGATTTGATTCTTCTCATTAACTTCACATCGTCCGCAAACAAGGACACTTCTGAGTCTATCCCTTCCGTTATGTCATTCACATATACCAAGAACAGCACAGGTCCTAGGACTGACCCCTGTGGAACCCCGCTTGTCACAGGCGCCCACTCTGACACCTCGTCACGTACCATGACTCGTTGTTGCCTCCCTGTCAGGTATTCTCTGATCCATTGCAGTGCCTTTCCTGTTATGTGTGCCTGATCCTCTAGCTTTTGTAGTAACCTCTTGTGAGGAACTGTGTCGAAGGCCTTCTTGCAGTCCAAAAAAATGCAGTCGATCCACCCCTCTCTCTCTTGTCTTACTTCTGTCACCTTGTCATAAAACTCTAATAGGTTTGTGACACAGGATTTTCCCTCCCTGAAACCATGCTGGTTGTCAATTATACACTTGTTTCTTTCCAGGTGCTCCACCACTCTCCTCCTGATGATCTTCTCCATGACCTTGCATACTATACACATTAGTGATACAGGTCTGTCTCCCTTTTTAAAAATTGGGACTACATTTGCCATCTTCCATACCTCAGGGAGTTGCCCAGTTTCAAATGATGTGTTGAAGATCTTTGTTAACGGTACACACAATATCTCTGCTCCCTCTTTAAGAACCCACGGAGAGATGTTGTCTGGTCCCACCGCCTTTGAGGTGTCAAGTTCGCATAGCAGCTTCTTTACCTCCTCCTTGGTTATATGTACCTCATCCAGCACTTGCTGGTGCACCCCCCTGCTCTGGTTTCCTGGAGTCCTACTGGTTTCCACTGTAAATACTTCTTTAAATCTTGTGTTGAGCTCCTGACATCATACCTCCCGGTCATTTCTTGTGAATTCCCCATCACCCTTCCTCAGTCTGATTACCTGGTCCTTGACTGTTGTTTTCCTCCTGATGTGGCTGTACAACAGCTTCGGGTCAGTCTTGACTTTCGATGCTATGTCATTTTCGTATTGCCGCTGAGCCTCCCTTCTCATCTGTGCATATTCGTTTCTGACTCTTCGGCTAATCTCTTTATTTTCCTGAGTTCTCTGTCTTCTGTACCTTTTCCATTCTCTAGTACACCTAGTTTTTGCCTCCCTACACCTTTGGGTGAACCAAGGACTCGTTCTGTTCTTCCCATTATTTCTGTTTCCCTTAGGAACAAACCTCTCCTCTGCCTCCTTGCATTTTGTTGCCACATAATCCATCATTTCTTGTACTGGTTTTCCTGTCAGTTCCCTCTCCCACTGAATGTCTTGAAAGAAGTTCCTCAAGCCTGAGTAGTTCCCCCTTTTGTAGTTTGGTTTTTCCCACCCTATTCCTGCTGCTCTCTCCACTTGGAGCTCAAATATGTAGTCGAAGCACAGAACCACATGATCACTAGCTCCCAGGGTCCTTTCATACATGATATCCTCGATGTCAGAAATACTCAAGGTGAATACAAGGTCCAGTCTTGCTGGTTCATCCTCTCCTCTCTCTCTGGTAGTGTCTCTAACATGTTGATGCATGAGGTTTTCCAGTACCACATCCATCATCTTGGCTCTCCATGTTTCGGAACCCCCATGGGGCTCCAGGTTTTCCAGTCAATCTCCTTGTGATTGAAATCACCCATAACTAGTAACTTTGCTCCCCCCATGTGTGCTCTCCTGGCCACCTCGGCTAGTGTGTCGACCATTGCTCTGTTGCTCTCATCGTATTCTTCTCTTGGCCTCCTGCAGTTCTGTGGTGGGTTGTACATTACTGCAATTATCACCTTATGTCCCTCAGACTGGACTGTTCCTACTAAGTAGTCCCTTTCGCCCGTGCCATCCATTCCTTCCATTTTCTCAAACCCCCACTGGTTTTTAATGAGCAGTGCAACTCCTCCTCCCCCTCTCCTCCCTCTGTCTTTCCTGAGGATTTGATATCCGGGTGGAAAGATTGAATCTGTTATTATTCTGGTGAGTTTTGTTTCTGTGAGTGCTATTATGTCTGGGGATGTCTCCTTGATTCTTTCGTGCCACTCCTCATACTTATTTGTTATTCCATCTGCATTTGTATACCACACCTTCAACTTCTTTTCTAAGATTGTGGTCTGGGAGGTGTATTGGGGTTGGAGAAGTGGGAGACCTGATAAGGAACTATGGGTGGTTGCTGTGGGGGTGGAATTTGTAATGCAGTGGGTGGGGGCATTGGATGTGGCATGGGTGTTTTTGTTTAGAGTGTTTGGTTGCACTGGGGTTGACCTGGTTGGGAGGCTTCTATAGGAAGTTGTGAGGGAGGCTGTATGTGTGTGTGTGTGTGTGTGTGTGTGTGTGTGTGTGTGTGTGTGTGTGTGTGTGTGTGTGTGTGTGTGTGTGTGTGTGTGTGTGTGTGTGTGTGTGTGTGTGTGTGTGTGTGTGTGTGTGTGTGTGTGTGTGTGTGTGTGTGTGTGAATATGTGTGTGTGTGAATATGTGTGTGTGTGAATATGTGTGTGAGTGAATATGTGTGTGTGTGAATATGTGTGTGTGTGAATATGTGTGTGTGTGAATATGTGTGTGTGTGAATATGTGTGTGTGTGAATATGTGTGTGTGTGAATATGTGTGTGTGTGAATATGTGTGTGTGTGGCTATGTGTGTGTGTGAATATGTGTGTGTGGATGTGTGTGTGTGAATATGTGTGTGTGAATGTGTGTGTGAATAAGTGTGTGTGTGAATATGTGTGTGTGTGAATATGTGTGTGTGAATATATGTGTGTGTGAATATGTGTGTGTGTGAATATGTGTGTGTGAATATGTGTGTGTGTGAATATGTGTGTGTGAATATGTGTGTGTGTGAATATGTGTGTGTGTGAATATGTGTGTGAGAATGTGTGTGTGTGTGAGAATGTGTGTGTGAGAATGTGTGTGTGTGAATATGTGTGTGAATATGTGTGTGAATATGTGTGTGCATATGTGTGTGCATATGTGTGTGAATATGTGTGTGTGAATATGTGTGTGAATGTGTGTGTGTGTGTGTGTGTGTGTGTGTGTGTGTGTGTGTGTGTGTGTGTGTGTGTGTGTGTGTGTGTGTGTGTGCTCACCTCGTTGAGGTTGCAGGGGTCGAGTCCAAGCTCCTGGCCCTGCCTCTTCATTGATCGCTACTAGGTCACTCTCCCTGAACCGTGAGCTTTATCATACCTCTGCTTAAAGCTATGTATGAATCCTGCCTCCACTACATCGTGTGTGTGTGTGTGTGTGTGTGTGTGTGTGTGTGTGTGTGTGTGTGTGTGTGTGTGTGTGTGTGTGTGTGTGTGTGTGTGTGTGTGTGTGTGTGTGTGTGTGTGTGTGTGTGTGTGTGTGTGCATGTGTGTGTGTGCATGTGTGTGTGTGCATGTGTGTGTGTGCATGTGTGTGTGTGCATGTGTGTGTGCATGTGTGTACTCACCTAGTTGTACTCACCTAGTTGAGGTTGCGGGGGTCGAGTCCGAGCTCCTGGCCCCGCCTCTTCACTGATCGCTACTAGGTCACTCTCCCTGAGCCGTGAGCTTTATCATACCTCTGCTTAAAGCTATGTATGGATCCTGCCTCCACTACATCGCTTCCCAAACTATTCCACTTACTGTGTGTGTGTGTGTGTGTGTGTGTGTGTGTGTGTGTGTGTGTGTGTGTGTGTGTACTCACCTAGTTGTACTCACCTAGTTGAGGTTGCGGGGGTCGAGTCCGAGCTCCTGGCCCCGCCTCTTCACTGATCGCTACTAGGTCACTCTCCCTGAGCCGTGAGCTTTATCGTACCTCTGCTTAAAGCTATGTATGGATCCTGCCTCCACTACATCTCTTCCCAAACTATTCCACTTACTGACTACTCTGTGGCTGAAGAAATACTTCCTAACATCCCTGTGATTCATCTGTGTCTTTAGCTTCCAACTGTGTCCCCTTGTTACTGTGTCCAATCTCTGGAACATCCTGTTTTTGTCCACCTTGTCAATTCCTCTCAGTATTTTGTATGTCGTTATCATGTCCCCCCTATCTCTCCTGTCCTCCAGTGTCGTCAGGTTGATTTCCCTTAACCTCTCCTCGTAGGACATACCTCTTAGCTCTGGGACTAGTCTTGTTGCAAACCTTTGCACTTTCTCTAGTTTCTTTACGTGCTTGGCTAGGTGTGGGTTCCAAACTGGTGCCGCATACTCCAATATGGGCCTAACGTATACGGTGTACAGGGTCCTGAACGATTCCTTATTAAGATGTCGGAATGCTGTTCTGAGGTTTGCTAGGCGCCCATATGCTGCAGCAGTTATTTGGTTGATGTGCGCTTCAGGAGATGTGCCTGGTGTTATACTCACCCCAAGATCTTTTTCCTTGAGTGAGGTTTGTAGTCTCTGACCCCCTAGACTGTACTCCGTTTGCGGCCTTCTTTGCCCTTCCCCAATCTTCATGACTTTGCACTTGGTGGGATTGAACTCCAGGAGCCAATTGCTGGACCAGTTCTGCAGCCTGTCGAGATCCCTTTGTAGTTCTGCCTGGTCTTCGATCGAGTGTATTCTTCTCATCAACTTCACGTCATCTGCAAACAGGGACACCTCAGAGTCTATTCCTTCCGTCATGTCGTTCACAAATACCAGAAACAGCACTGGTCCTAGGACTGACCCCTGCGGGACCCCGCTGGTCACAGGTGCCCACTCTGACACCTCGCCACGTACCATGACTCGCTGCTGTCTTCCTGTGTGTGTGTGTGTGTGTGTGTGTGTGTGTGTGTGTGTGTTAGTTACCATTTTGTCCTAGGCACATGTCGATTAGACACTAGGCCTGTTGTATTTGAGTGTGTGTGTGTGTGTGTGTGTGTGTGTGTGTGTGTGTGTGTGTGTGTGTGTGTGTGTGTGTGTGTGTGTGTGTGTGTGTGTGTGTGTGTGTGTATGTGTGTGTTAGTTACCATTTTGTCCTAGGCACATGTCGATTAGACACTAGGCCTGTTGTATTTGAGTGTGTTTGTACTCACCTATTTGTACTCACCTATTTGTGGTTGCAGGGGTCGAGTCCTAGCTCCTGGCCCCGCCTCTTCACCGGTTGCTACTAGACCCTCTCTCTCCCCGCTCCATGAGCTTTATCAAACCTCGTCTTAAAACTGTGTATGGTTCCTGCCTCCACTACGTCATTTTCTAGGCTATTCCACTGCCTTACAACTCTATGACTGAAGAAATACTTCCTACTATCTCTCTGACTCATTTGTGTCTTCAACTTCCAATTGTGGCCTCTTGTTTCTGTGTCCCCTCCCTGGAACATCCTGTCCTTGTCCACCTTGTCTATTCCACGCAGTATTTTATATGTCGTTATCATGTCTCCCCTGACCCTCCTGTCCTCCAGTGTCGTCAGGCCGATTTCCCTTAATCTTTCTTCATAGGACATTCCCCTTAGCTCTGTGTGTGTGTGTGTGTGTGTGTGTGTGTGTGTGTGTGTGTGTGTGTGTATGTGTATGTGTGTGTGTGTGTGTGTGTGTGTGTGTGTGTGTGTGTGTGTGTGTGTGTGTGTGTGTGTGTGTGTGTTTGTGTTTGTGTGTGTGTGTGTGTGTGTGTGTGTGTGTGTGTGTGTGTGTGTGTGTGTGTGTGTGTGTGTGTGTGTGTGTGTGTGTGTGTGTGTGTGTGTGTCGTGCCGAATAGGTAGAACTTGCGATCTTGGCTTAAACAGCAACGTTCATCTTGCCATATAGGACAAGTGAAAATTTGTGTATGCAATAATTTCGCCAAAATCATTCTGAACCTAACGAAAAAAAATATATTTCACTGTGTTTGTTTATTATTAAATTACTGTAAACAAATCTAAAATTTATTTAGCTGGGTTAGGCTAAAATAAATTGCGCTTGTTATAATAAGGTTAGGTAAGTTTTCTAAGTTCCTTTTGGTGCAAAATTATAAATTTTTACATCAACATTAATGAAAAAAATATATCTTTAAACGTATAAGAGAAAATTTTAGAAAGGACTTAATTTTAAATGAGTTCTTGCTAACTGACCAGTTTTACATATTCGGCACGACATACATACATACATACATATATATATATATATATATATATATATATATATATATATATATATATATATATATATATATATATATATATATATATATATAAAGTGGATAAAAAGGCTTCAAGGAAAAATATTAGGATTTCTTCCTGAAGCCGTTTGAATATTCCACTTCCCCTACCACCCCATCTTTTCATTTTTTTTTACCAACAGGTATATTTTATTTCATAATATGGTACAAAAGATTTAAGAGATACATAGTTGATATATGAACCTCTTCTAATTAAGGGTCCAATTCTACAGGTAGTTATTAGTTTGGATTTTGCATATGAATAAAAACACTTGTGTCACTCTTTCCCCAGGGAAGGGGTGGTAAGGGTACCTAGATTTTTACCCGTGGAATACCTGTGGTCGGTATTGGGGGGTTCCTTATATTCTTGATTCAGGGAACTAAGGGTCAGGATCTAATGACCCTGACCCACTGTAAGTAACGAGGGGCGGCCAGGGGAAATATTTCGACCCCCTTCAATACAACGTGGTGAGTACATAGTACACACCACTGCCAGCGCTGTTAACAAGAAGCACCCCCCTCCCCCTCCCCTTCTTCCCTGAAACCCCCAACACCAGATAGTGTTTCCACCTCATCGAGAGGAGGGGTAGAGCGTGCCTCATGAACCCTCTCTCATAGAGGGAGGGGAAGGATAGAGTGAGCCTCGTCATCAACCCTCCCTCATAAAGGGAGGGGAAGGATAGAGTGAGCCTCGTCATCAACTCTGTGTGTGTGTGTGTGTGTGTGTGTGTGTGTGTGTGTGTGTGTGTGTGTGTGTGTGTGTGTGTGTGTGTGTGTGTGTGTGTGTGTGCACGTGTGTGCACGTGTGTGCACGTGTGTGCACGTGTGTGCACGTGTGTGCACGTGTGTGCACGTGTGTGCACGTGTGTGCACATGTGTGCACGTGTGTGCACGTGTGCACATGTGTGCGTGTGTACATGTGTGTGCGTGCTCATGTGTTTGTGTGTGTGTGTGAGTGCATGCATGTGTGTATGTGAATGCGAGATATATGAATCCAAGGGTAACCATATTTTGAAATTTATAAATAATAAAACAGAACTTACAGGTTCCCGCAATTCAGCAAGTTGCTTGGGGTCTGCTTCAATGTTCATTGTATTCCTGTTGAAGGTAATCAAGTACTCTGACAGGTCAACTTCTTTGGGTAACATCCCACACGATTCTCCAATTTTTGTTTTCACAAACTTTTCAAATTGCTTTGCAAGCCGCACACAGCAATGCTTGCAAACCTATAAAATTAAAAAAAAAAAAAATAGAAGTCTTACTATCAGCACAGAATACACATTCTGAATAACAGGATTAAGTTATTCAGAATGTGTGTGTCACTTACACATACAATATTACAGCAAATATTTCAAGTCAACACCAAACATCTTCATACAACTAAGTAGCCATGCTGTCTTTGAGAATCATACCTTCATGTCATAAAGATATAGTAATTTCAGGGTTATGCAAGTAACAATAACAGAGTTATACAGTAAAAGAAACGAGAAGATTCATGGAACTTTGCTTATGGTAAGATCAGTCTACACACCCTAACTTGTATCCAGATATTAACATTTCTCACATGACTCCTCTAGAAGTTGCTATATTCCATTTGTCTAGTTCTTGCAAATCACAGATACTGGTAGATCAATTAGCCATCATAAAACAGGGAGGGGTTCAGATTATGAAAAGGTCATCAGAATTTTATGCATTTTTTTTTTTTTACCAAACAAATGTGAACTCACCACACCTTCATCAAAAGACCATTTACCAAAAAATGATGTTTTTTTTTCTTTTTTTTTAACAAGTCGGCCGTCTCTCACCGAGGCAGGGTGACCCAAAAAGAAAAAAATCCTCAAAAAGAAAATACTTTCATCGTCATTCAACACTTTCACCTCACTCACACATAATTACTGTTTTTGCAGAGGTGCTCAGAACACAACAGTTTAGAAGCATATACGTATAAAGATACACAACATATCCCTCCAAACTGCCAATATCCCGAACCCCTCCTTTAGAGTGCAGGCATTGTACTTCCCATTTCCAGGACTCAAGTCTGGCTATATAAAAATAACTGGTTTCCCTGAATCCCTTCACTAAATATTACCCTGCTCACACTCCAACAGATCAACAGATCATCAGGTCCCAAATACCATTCGTCTCTATTCACTCGTATCGAACACGCTCATGCATGCCTGCTGGAAGTCCAAGCCCCTCGCCCACAAAACCTCCCTTACCCCTTCCTTCCAACCTTTTCGAAGACGACCCCTACCCCACCTTCCTTCCCCTACAGATTTATACGCTCTCCATGTCATTCTACTTTGATCCATTCTCTCTAAATGACCAAGCCACCTCAACAACCCTTCTTCAGCCTTCTGACTAATACTTTTATTAACTCCACACCTTCTAATTTCCACACTCCGAATTTTCTGCATAATATTTGCACCACACATTGCCCTTAGACAGGACATCTCCACTGCCTCCAACCACCTCCTCGCTGCTGCATTCACAACCCAAGCTGCACACCCATATAAGAGTGTTGGTACTACTATACAGTACTTTCATACATTCCCTTCTTTGCCTCCATAGATAGCTTTTTTTGTCTCCACATATAACTCAACGCACCACTCACCTTTTTTCCCTCATCAATTCAACAATTAACCTCATCCTTCATAAATCCATCCGCCGACACGTCAACTCCCAAGTATCTGAAAACATTCAGTTCTTCCATACTCCTCCTCCCCAATTTGATATCCAATTTTTCTTTATCTAAATCATTTGATACCCTCATCACCTTACTCTTTTCTATGCTCACTTTCAACTTTCTACCTTTACACACTCCCAAACTCATCCACTAACCTTTGCAATTTTTCTTTAGATCTCTCATAAGCACAGTATCATCAGCAAAAAGCAACTGTGTCAATTCCCATTTTGTATTTAATTCCCCATAATTTAATCCCACCCCTCTCCTGAACACCCTAGCATTTACTTCTTTTACAACCCCATCTATAAATACAGTATATTAAACAACCATGGTGACATTACACATCCCTGTCTAAGACCTACTTTTACTGGGAAGTAGTCTCCCTCTCTTCTACACACCCTAACCTGAGCCTCATTATCCTCATAAAAACTCTTTACAGCATTTAGTAACTTACCACCTATTCCATATACAGTGGACCCCCGCATACCGTTGGCATCACATACCGTTTATTCCGCATACCGCTCACTTTAATCGCAAAAATTTTGCCTCGCATACCGCTCAAAAACCCGCTCACCGCTGTTCGTCCGAGACGCGTCCAATGTGCGCCTTAGCCAGCCTCACATGTTCCGCCGGTGGCATTGTTTACCAGCCAGCCTCCGCGGTAGCATCCAAGCATACAATCGTAACATTTCGTATTATTACAGTGTTTTTGGTGATTTTATCTGGAAAATAAGTGACCATGGGCTCCAAGAAAGCTTCTAGTGCCAACCCTACAGCAATAAGGGTGAGAATTACTATAGAGATGAAGAAAAAGATCATTGATAAGTATGAAAGTGGAGTGCATGTCTCCGAGCTGGCCAGGTTGTATAATGAACCCCAATCAACCATCGCTACTATTGGTGGTACAGCTGCTGCTGCTGCTGCACTGTCAGCTGCTGCTGCTGCTGTAGCATCGTCTGCTGCTGCTGTAGCATCGTCTGCTGCTGCTGTAGCATCGTCTGCTGCTGCTGTAGCACTGTCAGCTGCTGCTGCTGCTGTAGCATCGTCTGCTGCTGCTGTAGCATCGTCTGCTGCTGCTGTAGCATCGTCTGCTACTGCTGTAGCACTGTCAGCTGCTGCTGCTGCTGTAGCATCGTCTGCTGCTGCTGTAGCATCGTCTGCTGCTGCTGTAGCACTGTCAGCTGCTGCTGCTGCTGTAGCACTGTTGTTGGTGTGGCTTATTGAGAATATACCAAGAAACAATTAACCCCAGAGGATTTTCCACCCAGGATAACCCAAAAAAGTCAGTGTCATCGAAGACTGTCTAACTTATTTCCATTGGGGTCCTTAATCTTGTCTCCCAGGATGCAACCCACACCAGTCGACTAACACCCAGGTGAACAGGGAAAAATGCCTGGAACTAGTGCTCATATTGGTGAATTTAAAGCCAGCAAAGGTTGGTTTGAGAGATTTAAGAATCGTAGTGACATACACAGTGTGATAAGGCCTGTTCTGGAAGAAAATGCCAAACAGGACCTACAGTACTCAGGAGGAAAAGGCACTCCCAGGACACAGTGTCTCATCAGTCATTGCTGCATCTTCAATAAAGGTAAGTGTCATTTATTCTTCATTTAGTAGACTAGTACATGCACAATATATACTGTGCATGTACTACTCTACTATTGTGCATGTATCCTTCTCTTTGTGTGTAGGAAAATGTATATTTCATGTGGTAAAAATTTTTTTTTCATACTTTTGGGTGTCTTGCACGGATTAATCTGATTTCCATTATTTCTTATGGGGAAAATTCCTTCGCATACCGATTATTTCGCATACCAATGAGCCCTCTTGCACGGATTAAAATCGGTATGCGGGGGTCCACTGTACTTGCAACGTCTGCCACATTGCTCCCCAATCCACTATCATATGCCTTTTCTAAATCCATAAATGCAATAAAAACTTCCCTATCTTTATCTAAATACTGTTCACATATATGCTTCAATGTAAACACTTGATCTACACATCCCCTACCCACTCTGAAACCTCCTTGCTCATCTGCAATCCTACATTCTGTCTTACCTCTAATTCTTTCAATTATAACCCTACCGTACATTTTTCCTGGTATACTCAGTAAACTTATTCCTCTATAATTTTTACAAACTCTTTTGTCCCCCTTCCCTTTATATAAAGGGACTATACATGCTCTCTGCCAAACCCTAGGTACCTTCCCCTCTTTCATACATTTATTTTTTTTTTTATTATCACACTGGCCGATTCCCACCAAGGCAGAGTGGCCCGAAAAAGAAAAACTTTCACCATCATTCACTCCATCACTGTCTTGCCAGAAGGGTGCTTTACACTACAGTTTTTAAACTGCAACATTAACACCCCTCCTTCAGAGTGCAGGCACTGTACTTCCCATCTCCAGGACTCAAGTCCGGCCTGCCGGTTTCCCTGAACCCCTTCACAAATGTTACTTTGCTCACACTCCAACAGCACGTCAAGTATTAAAAACCATTTGTCTCCATTCACTCCTATCAAACACGCTCACGCATGCCTGCTGGAAGTCCAAGCCCCTCGCACACAAAACCTCCTTTACCCCCTCTCTCCAACCTTTCCTAGGCCGACCCCTACCCCGCCTTCCTTCCACTACAGACTGATACACTCTTGAAGTCATTCTGTTTCGCTCCATTCTCTCTACATGTCCGAACCCCCTCAACAACCCTTCCTCAGCCCTCTGGACAACAGTTTTGGTAATCCCGCACCTCCTCCTAACTTCCAAACTACGAATTCTCTGCATTATATTCACATCACACATTGCCCTCAGACATGACATCTCCACTGCCTCCAGCCTTCTCCTCGCTGCAACATTCATCACCCATGCTTCACACCCATATAAGAGCGTTGGTAAAACTATACTCTCATACATTCCCCTCTTTGCCTCCAAGGACAAAGTTCTTTGTGTCCACAGACTCCTAAGTGCACCACTCACTCTTTTCCCCTCATCAATTCTATGATTCACCTCATTTTTCATAGACCCATCCACTGACACGTCCACTCCCAAATATCTGAATACATTCACCTCCTCCATACTCTCTCCCTCCAATCTGATATTCAATCTTTCATCACCTAATCTTTTTGTTATCCTCATAACCTTACTCTTTCCTATATTCACCTTTAATTTTCTTCTTTTGCACACCCTACCAAATTCATCCACCAATCTCTGCAACTTCTCTTCAGAATCTCCCAAGAGCACAGTGTCATCAGCAAAGAGTAGCTGTGACAACTCCCACTTTGTGTGTGATTCTTTATCTTTTAACTCCACGCCTCTTGTCAAGACCCTCGCATTTACTTCTCTTACAACCCCATCTATAAATATATTAAACAACCACGGTGACATCACACATCCTTGTCTAAGGCCTACTTTTACTGGGAAAAAATTTCCCTCTTTCCTACATACTCTAACTTGAGCCTCACTATCCTCGTAAAAACTCTTCACTGCTTTCAGTAACCTACCTCCTACACCATACACTTGCAACATCTGCCACACTGCCCCCCTATCCACCCTGTCATACGCCTTTTCCAAATCCATAAATGCCACAAAGACCTCTTTAGCCTTATCTAAATACTGTTTCACTGTAAACACCTGGTCCACACACCCCCTACCTTTCCTAAAGCCTACTTGTTCATCTGCTATCCTATTCTCCGTCTTACTCTTAATTCTTTCAATAATAACTCTACCATACACTTTACCAGGTATACTCAACAGACTTATCCCCTATAATTTTTGCACTCTCTATATCCCCCCCTGCTTTTAACATTTCTGTCATGATCCTGTCAGTTCCAGCTTCTTTACCCCCTTTCATTTTACGTAATGCCTCACGCACCTCCCCCACACTTACATCCTGTTCTTCTTCACTCCTAAAAGATGGTATACCTCCCTGGCCAGTTCATGAAATTACCGCTTCCCTTTCTTCATCAACATTTAAAAGTTCCTCAAAATATTCTCGCCATCTACCCAAAACCTCCATCTTCCAATCTACTAACTCCTCTACTCTGTTTTTAACTGACAAATCCATTCGTTCTCTAGGCTTTCTTAACTTGTTTAACTCACTCCAAAATTTTTTCTTATTTTCATTAACCCTTTCAGGGTCCAAGGCCCAAATCTGGAGTCACGCACCAGTGTCCAAGAATTTAAAAAAAAAAAAAATTGTTATTTTTTCTTATGAAATCGTAGAGAATCTTTTTGTGAAGGTAATAAAACAAAAAGTACGAAATTTGGTGGAAAATTGACGAAATTATGCTCTCGCGAATTTTGATGTGTCAGCGATATTTACGAATCAGCGATTTTGCCAACTTTGACTCCCATTTTAGGCCAATTACATTATTCCAATCAACCAAATTCTTAGCTATTTCACTAGTATTACTTCTATTCTATCGATTGAGCACAAGAAATCGCCAAGTCAACTGTTTCAACTACAAAATAAAGTGATCGGAAATTGTTAATTTGGCCAATTTAACACAAAGTTCAAAATATTCCAATTTCAAAATAGGGTCCAGAATAAACAATGTAGGCATTCCTGGCACTAAACTAACATTTCCTCTGTTCATTAGTTATGTTTTGAGGCTTTACAAATAAATTCCATTTTGATTTTTTATTCACATAATGAATTTTTATTCACACCAAAAAATAGAAGATTTACTGTTATGCAATACTGTAATAATTGTATAAATATCATCACCATATTTGTGAATGTATATTAGACCCACCAGCTGACGTGTATTAGACGTGTGAGGTCGTTTGTTTACTCTTGAATATCGGCAAAAATTTAACATTTCCGCTACTTTGAGCTCAGTTTCAAGCCATTTCCAGTGCTAAAACCAATCAAAATCATCTCTATTTCTATAATATGTCTTCCATTCTATCAAATGAGACCAAGAAATCGCAAATACAACTATAAAAAACATACGAAAAAACACTGCAAAGTTGCTGTTTTAATCAAAAAATCATGATTTCAGTTTTTTCTCTCATTATACACAGTGTGCTGCAGGATCTGTTTTATGTGGTGCACACATACCACATAGATGTATTCTCTCATATCTAGGCCCAAATGTACCACTCACAGTTTATCAGAGTGAGCTGAGCTCATGGCGTAGATCTACGGTTTGGACACTCACCGTAAAGCCGTAGATCTACGGGACGGACCCTGAAAGGGTTAAAATTCCTTGACAGTGCCTCTCACCACTCTCTTCACCTTTCTTTTACTCCCCATATACTCTGCTCTTCTTATAACACTTCTGCTTTGTAAAAACCTCTTATAAGCTAACTTTTTCTCTTTTATCACACCCTTTACTTCATCTGCACCCACCCTCCTATAACCACAAACTTCTGCCCTATATTCTAATACTGCATTTTTAAAACTATTCCAACCCTCTTCAATCCCTCCACTACTTATACTTGCACCAGCCCACCTTTCTACCAATAGTTGCTTATATCTCACCCGAACTTCCTCCTCCCTTAGTTTATACACTTTCACCTCCCTCTTGCTTGTTGTTGCTATTTTCCTCTTTTCCCATCTACATCTTACTCTAACTGTAGCTACAACTAAATAATGATCCGATATATCAGTTGCCCCTCTATAAACATGCACATCCTGGAGCCTACCCATCAACCTTTTATCCACCCATACATAATCTAACAAACTACTTTCATTACGTGCTATATCATACCTTGTATGGTTAAGAATTTTTTTTTTTTCAACAAACCGGCCGTATCCCACCGAGGCAGGGTGGCCCAAAAAGAAAAACAAAAGTTTCTCTTTTCAAATTTAGTAATTTATACAGGAGAAGGGGTTACTAGCCCCTTGCTCCCGGCATTTTAGTTGCCTCTTACAACACGCATGGCTTACGGATGAAGAATTCTGTTCCACTTCCCCATGGAGATAAGAGGAAATAAACAAGAATAAGAACTAGAAAGAAAATAGAAGAAAACCCAGAGGGGTGTGTACATATGTGCTTGTACATGTATGTGTAGTGTGACCTAAGTGTAAGTAGAAGTAGCAAGACATACCTGAAATCTTGCATATTCATGAGACAGAAAAAAGGACACCAGCAATCCTACCATCATGTAAAACAATTACAGGCTTTCATTTTACACTCACCTGGCAGGACGGTAGTACCTCCCTGGGCGGTTGCTGTCTACCAACCTACTACCTAGGTAAGAAATATGTATAGAAAATATAATTATGTACTAACTAACAATTCCAAACATAAAAATACTGTCCTACACATATGGATAAATTAAAAAAATCCATATACTCATTAAGGAATTTCATAAAGAAACATAAATAAAATACAGTAAATGATACTACAAATCACAAGTTACAGTATCATTTGTACTTCAACGAGATTTTAAACAGTACATTATATCTGAGATAATACCTTTTGGTTTGCTCCTTATTGTTTGTCAAGATCTGGTTTGGTATATTTTTATTTCTAGTAGGTTATGTCATCTTTTGGTTCAAAGCAAACGTTTCACAGAGCTCCAATAGCTCTCAGGTATATACACTAATGTGTATATACCTGAGTTTGGACAGCTGATAGGAGTACGTACATACCAGACTGGCATAGTTCCTTGTGATAAATCCTTTGAGCCCCTTCAAGAATGCAACTTATTTGGTCAAGGAATAAGACTGCTCAGTTCAGGCTTACAATTTAGGTAGTAAAATGAACAAGGGTAAACAATGCATCATCAAATGTAAAATCCACTCCACTTCCCTTCCATATACAGTACAGTACAACAGAACACTTACTATATGTTCTCAAACTAGCCAACGATTATTTAACCCATTCTCTTGTGCCACCATTTAACTTACCTGCCCCCTCCTACCACTTCTATTCCAGCAAGAACACTAATATGTCAAATATGAAATGTCACACTAACCTTTCCTTCATCACGATCCCGCTGTGAGAGTTGAACAGGAGACACACTGAGGGAGAGACACACCCATCGTAATGGTACAATCAATGTTGGAGGCTTTATGTTTTCATCAATATTATGCCAAAACTTCCTCTGGACAGAATAGTTGCAGCCACACACCACACAACGGCCATTTATACATGAATCACTTTCTGTACTGTTGGAATTTTCAACATTGAGTTCTGTCTCTGGAGCACAATTATATGTGGAATTGGAATGTAAATATCCAGGCTGGAGAGAATTAGATAATGAATTAAAAATGAAGTGTAATGGTGAAGAATATGCACTTGGGTCAGGCTGACCAAGACTTGGATGGCAGTTTGATTTAGTCCAATTTTGAGTTTTGTCAGGTACGGAGTGGCTGAAGGAGTCAACTTGCTCGTAAATATTTTCTTCAATTGTCTCTGCTGATACAGCTTTTCCCCCAAAAGCTTCATGAGGGAGTAAAAACTTCAAGTCTTGAAGGACAACAACAGCTTTGGGCTTTGTGGATTTCTGAGGAGTTTTGTTTGGTTTCCTCCCTCTAGTGCCTATGGAAGCACGCAATTTTTTGGGAGAGTTACCCAACGTAGGACCATCACCTCCACTATCATTCCACATGTTATCATCTCTCAAACAAGACCGACTCCTCTGTCTAGTAGTAATTCTGTTTTGGCAGGTATCTTCAGGCAGATATTGCCTTGATTTAGCTTTGACATTATCGATGACACTAAAACTGTCACCATAATCCTCATCATCATCATCTGCATCTGCAATCTTCTTGCTTAATTTAATTTTCCTGCGACTTCTGGTAACATAAACAGCCTTCTGACACATACTTCTCTCTTTCTTTGCCCATACCAATTCCTCATCCTCATCCTCATCCTCATTATTTACTTGGATGGTTTTATTCAGTTTTCTTTTACAAGTTTTAATTATTTTCCTTTTTCTTTTCATTTCATCTGCATCACTGCATTTTCTCTTTCGACCTTTTTTATCGCTAATTTTCACATTTTCCTTTTCAAATTCTCCAGTTTCCTCGTTCTTGGTTTCACAGCTCACTACTTGTGTATCCTCAGTTTTCTCAGTATCACTAGGTATGTTTTCATAAACAGATTTCAGATCTTCCTTTGGTACCATTCGAACTTTTACCTTTGATAAATTCACTTGAGAAACATTAATATTCTTCTGCCGAGCAATTCTCTGTATTACTTGAGACCTGAAATGTACGTGAAGAAAAAGCACTTTAATTACAATAAATGTAAAAACAACCAGATCAGGGCTTAAAAGTGCATTAAGATTTTTTTATAATTATTTTGCTTTTAATCCTTTCAGTGGCTGTCCTGTAGAACTACATACATCATTGAGGCAAGAGTCCCTCACATAGATCTACATCATGAGTTCGGCCCACTCAGATAAGCTGTGAGTGATAAATTTTTGCATAGATATGTAAAAATGGGTCTGTGCTGTGATTGTGCACAGTGCATATAAAAAAAAAATCCTGCCCCACTCAGCGCATATACGAGAACCAAAACTCTGACCGTAAGAATGGTTTAACCCTTTGAGCGTCCAAGCTGTAGATCTATGTCATGAGCTCAGTTCACTCAGATAAGCTACAAGTGGTAAATTTGGGCCTAGATATGAAAGAGTGCATCTATATGGCAAGTGTGCACCATATGTAACAAATCCTGCAGTATGCAGTGCATGATGAAAAAAAGCGAGTGTTTTTTGGATTAAAACACAGACTTTGCAGTGTATTTTTGCATGGTTTTTACGTTTGTATTCACAGTTTCTTGGTCTCATTTGATAGAGTGGAAAACATATTACAGAAATAGAGATGATTTTGATTGGTTTTAGTACTGAAAATAGCTTGAAATTTAAAGTGTTCGATTTCTGCCAATGCTCAAGAGTAACCAAATGATGTCACGCATCTAATACATGCCAACTGATGGGTCTAATATACATTCACTAATGTGCTGATATTATTTATACAATTATTACAATATTGCATAACAGTAAATCTTCTATTTTTTGGTGTGAATAAAACTAATTAATTTTTTTTTTTAACAAGTTGGCTGTCTCCCACAGAAGCAGGGTGACCCAAAAAGAAAAAAATCCCCAAAAAGAAAATACTTTCATCATCATTCAACACTCTCAAAGCATATATGTATAAAGATACACAACATATCCCTCCAAACTGCCAATATCCCAAACCCCTCCTTTAAAGTGCAGGCATTGTACTTCCCATATCCAGGACTCAAGTCCGGCTATATAAAAATAACCGGTTTCCCTGAATCCCTTCACTAAATATTACCCTGCTCACACTCCAACAGCTCGTCAGGTCCCAAATACCATTCACCTCCATTCACTCCTATCTAACAGGCTCATGCACGCTTGCCCACAAAACCTCCTTTACCCCTCCCTCCAACCTTTTCGAGGATGACCCCTACCAGGCCTTCCTTCCCCTACAGATTTATCAGCTCTCCATGTCGTTCTACTTTGGTCCATTCTCTCTCAACAACCCCTCTTCAGCACTCTGGCTAATACTTTTATTAACTCCACACCTTCTCCTAATTTCCACACTCCGAATTTTCTGCATAATATTTACACCACACATTGATTGCCATTAGACAGGATATCTCCACTGCCTCCAACCGTCTCCTCGCTACAGCATTTACAACCCAAGCTTCACATCCATATAAGTGTTGGTACCACTATACCTTCATACATTCCCTTCTTTGCCTCCATAGATAACGTTTTTTGTCTCTACATATACCTCAACGCACCACTCACCTTTCTTCCTTCATCAATTCTATGATTAACCTCATCATTCATAAATCCATCTGCTGAAACGTCAACTCTCAAATATCTGAAAACAATCACTTCTTCCATACCCCTCTCCAATTTGATATCCAATTTTTCTTTATCTAAATCATTTGATACCCTCATCACCTTACTCTTTTCTATGTTCACTTTCAACTTTCTACCTTTACACACATTCCCAAACTCATCCACTAACCTTTGCAATTTTTCTTTAGAATCTCCCATAAGCACAGTATCATCAGCAAAAAGTAACTGTGTCAATTCCCATTTTGTATTTGATTCCCCATAATTTAATCCCACCCCTCTCCCAAAAACCCCAGCATTTACTTCTTTTACAACCCCATCTATAAATATATTAAATAACCATGGTGACATTACACATCCCTTTCTAAGACCCACTTTTACTGGGAAGTAGTCTCCCTCTCTTCTACACACTCTAACCTGAGCCTCACTATCCTCATAAAAACTATTTACAGCATTTAGTAACTTACCACCTATTCCATATACTTGCAACATCTGCCACATTGCTCCCTTACCCACTCCATCATATGCCTTTTCTAAATCCATAAATGCAATGAAAACTTCCCTACCTTTATCTAAATACTGTTCACATATATGCTTCAATGTAAACACTTGATCTACACATCCCCTACCAACTCTGAAACCTCCTTGCTCATCTGCAATCCTACATTCTGTCTTACCTCTAATTCTTTCAATTATAACCCTACCGTACACTTTTCCTGGTTTACTCAGTAAACTTATTCCTCTATAATTTTTACTATCTCTTTTGTCCCCCTTCCCTGTACATAAAGGAACTATACATGTTCTCTGCCAATCCCTAGGTACCTTACCCTCTTTCATACATTTATTAAACAAAAATACCAACCACTCTTAACACTATGTCCCCCCCCCTGCTTTTAACATTTCTGTCATGATCCTGTCAGTTCCAGCTGCTTTACCCCCTTTCATTCAATGTAATACCTCACGCACCTCCCCCACACTCGCATCCTGCTCTTTTTCACACCTAAAAAATGGTATACATCCCTGGCCAATGCATGAAATTACCACCTCCCTTTCTACGTCTACATTTAAAAGTTCCTCAAAATATTCCCACCATCTACTCAATACCTCCATCTCCCCATCTACTAACTCCCCTACTCCGTTTTTAACTGACAAATCCATTCGTTCCCTAGGCTTTCTTAACTTGTTTCACTCCAAATTTTTTTTCTTATTTTCATTAAAATTTCTTGACAGTGCTTCTCCCACTCTATCTTGTTCTCCTTTTGCACTCTCTCACCACTCTCTTCACATTTCTTTTACTCTCCATATACTCTGCTCTTCTTATAACACTTCTGCTTTGTAAAAACCTCTCATAAGCTAACTTTTTCTCTTTTATCACACCCTTTACTTCATCATTCAACCAATCACTCCTCTTTCCTCCTGCCCCAACTCTCCTATAACCACAAACTTCTGCCCCACATTCTAATACTGTATTTTTAAAACTATTACAACCCTCTTCAACCTCCCCACTATTCATACTTGCACTAGCCCATCTTTCTGCCAATAGTTGCTTATATATCACCCGAACTTCCTCCTCCCTTAGTTTATACACTTTCACCTCTCTCTTACTTGTTGTTGCCATTTTCCTCTTGTCCCATCTACCTCTTACTCTAACTGTAGCTACAACTAAATAATGATCTGATGTATCAGTTGCCCCTCTATAAACATGTACATCCTGGAGCCTACCCATCAACCTTTTATCCACCAATACATAATCTAACAAACTACTTTCATTACATGCTATATCATACCTTGTATATTTATTTATCCTCTTTTTTTATACAATATATATTACTTATTACCAAACCTCTTCATATGCACAGCTCAATTAAAGGCTCCCCATTTTCATTTACCCCTGGCACCCCAAATTTACCTACTACTCCCTCCACAACATTTTTACCCACTTTAGCATTGAAATCCCCAACCACAAGTACTCTCACACTTGGTTCAAAACACCCCACGCATTCACTCAACATTTCCCAAAATTTCTCTCTCTCTTCTACACTTCTCTCTTCTCCAGGTGCATATACACTTACTATAATCCACTTTTCACATCCAACCTTTATTTTACTCCACATAATCCTTGAATTAATACATTTATAGTCCCTCTTTCCTGCCATAGCTTATCCTTCAACATTATTGCTACTCCTTCTTTAGCTCTAACTCTATTTGAAACCCCTGACCTAATCCAATTTATTCCTCTCCACTGAAACTCTCCCACCCCCTTCAGCTTTGTTTCACTTAAAGCCAGAACATCCAGCTTCTTCTCATTCATAACATCCACAATCATCTCTTTCTTATCATTTGCACAACATCCACGCACATTCAGACTTCCCACTTTGACAATTTTCTTCTTATTCTTTTTAGTAATCTTTACAGGAAAAGGGGTTACTAGCCCATGGTTCCCGGTATTTTAGTTGACTTTTACAACACGCATGGCTTACGGAGGAAAGATTCTTATTCCACTTCCCCATGGATATAAAAGGAAAAGTAATAAGACCAAGAAATATTAAGATAACATCAAAGAAAACTCAGATGAGTGTGTATAAATAAACGTGTACATGTATGTGTAGTGTGACCTTAGTGTAAGTAGAAGTAGTAAGACATACCTGTAATCCTGCATATTTATGAGACAGACAAAAACACACCAGCAATCCTACCATCATGTAAAACAATTATATATATATATATATATATATATATATATATATATATAGGTAGTAGGTTGGTAGACAGCAACCACCCAGGGAGGTACTACCGTCCTGCCAAGTGAGTGTAAAACGAAGCCTGTGATTGTTTTACATGATGGTAGGATTGCTGATGTCTTTTGTCTGTCTCATAAATATGCAAGATTACAGGCATGTCTTGCTACTTCTACTTACACTTAGGTCACACTACACATACATGTACACATTTATTTATACACACTCATCTGAGTTTTCTTTGATTTTATCTTAATAGTTCTTGGTCTTATTAATTTTCCTTTTATATCCAATGCGGTAGTGTTGTGCGGAGCTGATAAGAAAGATGATTGATTGTGGATGTTATGGAATGAGAAAAAGAAGCTAGATGTACCTGGCTTAAAAGTGAAACAAAGCTCAGAAAGGGGTAGGAAGAAGTTTCAGTGAGAGGAATAAACTCGGGATTAGGTCCAGGGATCATAGGAGCTTATAAGGATTGGAAAACTAAAGAAAGGGTATCTAGTAATGAATGGTTGAGATAAAGCATATTGCAAGGCGAGGGACTTGTATGGCTAATTTCAAGGGATTGTGTGGAGTAAAAATAAAAAGGATTGATGTGAAAAGTGGGTTATAACTAAGCGTGTGTGCCACCTGGAGAAAGAAGTGTGTGTAAGAGGAGAGAAGAGACGATGGGACAGTTGGAGCTGAATGCGATGGGGGAATTTTAGTCAGGAATCATGTGAGTAATGGTTGGATTGGGGATTTTAATGCTCAAAGTGGGTATGTTATGGATTAGTAGGTAAGGTAAATTCTCTGATTTGAGGTGCCTCAGGGGTAAAATGTAAATGGGGAGAGCCTTTTCAACAATTGAGCTATGTGTAGAAAGAAATTTGGTAATAAGGTGGCGTACATATTTTATGAAAGATATAAAATAAGCTATGCAAGGTATGATGTAATGCGTAAATGAAAGTAGTTTGATTGAGGTCATGTGTTGGTGAATAAAAGGGTTCCGGATGGTAGGCTTCCAGGAGATGTACATGTTTATAGAGGGGCAAGCTGATAATGGATCGGTTATCAGTTACTGGTTAGCCTAACTACGGTTAGGAGTAAGGAGGTAGGATGGGAGGAGGAAGGTGGCGTGGCAACGAAAATGTAAGAGGGAGGTGAAAAATATGCTACTCGCTAAAGGGCGGAAGGGAACCGGTTCGTGAGCTCTGGGGCGACACTATTGGTTAACGAAAAAAGGTGGGCTGTAAGTGCAAAAGATGGTAGTGAAGTGGGGGGTTGAAAGGAAGGGCTTGGAATAATTTTAAAATTACATTATTAGGCAATTATTGAATGCTGGGGCAGAAGTTTGTGGTTAATGAAGGAGGGTGGGGCGAGGCAGGAGAAAAGAAGGAAGTGATTGGTCGGAATGAATGAAAGTAGGGTGAGTGATAAAAAGAGGAAAAGGCTATGCTTATGAAGGTTTTTACAAAAAGCGAGTGAAGTTATAGGCAAGAGCTTGAAGCTATATGGAAGTAGGTATAAAGGAAGAGGTGGGTGAGAGGAGTGCAAAAAGGAGAGTAGAATGATAGGTGGGAGAGGCACTGTCAAGAAAATTTTAATGAAAATAAGAAAAAACTTTTGAGTGAGTTAAACAAGTTAAGAAAGCCTACAGGAGAAGAAATATGGATTTGTCAGTTAAAAATAGAGTGAGGGGAGTTAATGGCTCAGGATGGGGAAGATGGTGAAGGTGTTGGGAAGATGGTGATGGCAGTGTTACCGGAAGGTGCTAAATGTTGAAGAAGGATCAGGGCGGTGAATTTTCATGCACTGGTTCAGGGGAGGTATGCTACCATCTTTTAGGAGTGAAGAAGAGAGCAGAAGATGGTAAGTGTGGGGGAGGAATGCGTGGAGGCATTATTCGTAAAAGGTAGAGGGGGGTAGTTTAACAGCTGGAACTTGATGGGATCATGACAGAAATGTTAAAAGCAGGGGGATATAGCTGTTGGAGTGGGTTGGTACTGTTTTAATAAATAAATGTATGAAAGAGGGAAGGACTACCTGAGGATTGGCAGAGAGCATGTATAGTCCCCTTTATATAGGAGTGGGGTAATAAAGAAGACTGTAAAATTAGGTATGGAGGAACAAGCTAAGCTGAGTATGCCAGGAAAAGAAGTGTCTCTGACTGAGGTTATAATTGAAAGAATTAGGAGGTAAGGACAGTAAGAATGTGAGGATGGGATGGAATGAGCAAGGCTTGGTTTTAAGGTGGGTGAGGGGATGTGTGAGCTCAGGTGTGTTTACATTGAAGCTGCATATCTGGTGAATAGTATTTAGAATAAGAGGTAGGAAAGTTTTTATTTGACCCTTACTGGATGAATGAAAAGGCATATGACTAGGAGTGGAATGAAGAGGAGCAATGGGTGGCATGCTTAAGACAAGTATATGAATGAGGTGTGTTCAGTTAAATGCTGTATAGAAGATTTTATGAGGGGAATAGTGGAGGACTCAGGTTAGGGGTGGTGTGTAGAAAGAGAAGGGAGATCTTACTTTCCCGGTAAAAGTAGGTCATTGAACTGAGAGGGATGTGTAATGTCACCATGGAATTGTTTGTATATTTATAGATAAAGTAAAGGAAGTAAATGCTAAGGTGTCGGGGGAGAATGGGGGTGGGATTGAAATTATGGGGAATCAACTTCAAAAATGGAATTTGATAAGGTTACTTTTAACATTGATACCTGTTGCAGTTATGGGAGATTCTGAAAGAAAATTGCAAAAGGTTGCTAGTGGATGAGTTTAAGGGAAATGTTGTAAAAGGTAAGAGTTGGAAGTGGTCATCGAGAGGTAAGGATGATGAGGGTGTCAAAGCTGATTTTAGAATAAAGAAAAATTGGATATCAAAGTTGGGGAGGAGGAGAAGTATGGAAGAAGTGGAAGTGTTTTCGAATGCTTGGAAGTTGGACGTGGTCGGGCGGATGGAGTTTATGAAGGATGAGGTTAATCCATAGAAGGTTGATGAGGGAGGAAAAAGGTGAGGTGGTGCGTTGAGGTCATATGTGGAGTCAAAACGTTATCTATGGAGGCAGAAAAGGGAAGGAATGGCTGCTGAAAGCTATAATGGCTTAGAAACCCGCTTGCTCTTATGTGAGTGTGTTGGGTGGAAATGCAGTGAGGTATCTCGGCTTAGCGGTTAGGGAGGCGATTGGCATTTAGCAATGTCCTGTTTAAGGGCGTGTTGTGGTGTGCATTGTTATGCGAAAAGTTCGGAATGTGTGGGAGAATTAGGAGAAGGTGGTGAGTTAATAAAGTAAGTTGATGATCGGAGAGGAGCAGGTGAAGAGGGGTTGTTGAGGGTTGGTTTAGGCTGATTTTGTCATTTGGAGGAATGGATCACAGGTAGAATGACATGGAAAGCATATCGTCTGTGGAGGGAAGGAAGGCGGGGTAGGGTGAAATTAGCCCTCACCGAAAGGGGGTTCCCAGAGAGGAAGGGGTAGGAGGATGTGGTAGGTGCAATGGAACTTCCAGCTTGAACTTGAACAGGCGTCGTGGCTGTTAGCTAGGGTGGTCAGGCGTGAATGGAGCGCGGGAACCTGGTACTTGGGTCCTGACGAGGTGTTGGAGGAGCGAGGGTAATGTTTAGTGAAGGGATTCTTAAGGCACCGGTTATTTTCATATAGTCGGACTTGAGTCCTGGAAATGGGAAGTACAATGCCTGCACTTTAAAGGAGGGGTTTGGGATATTGGCAGTTTGGAGGGATATGTTGTGTATCTTTATATGTTTATGCTTCTAGACTGTTGTATTCTGGGCACCTCTGCAAAAACAGTGATAATGTGCGAGTGTGGTGAAAGTGTTGAATGATGATGAAAGTATTTTCTTTTTGGGGATTTTCTTTCTTTTTTGGGTCACCCTGCCCCGGTGGGAGACGGCCGACTTGTTGAAAAAAAAAAAAAAAAAAAAAAATATATAAATATATATATATATATATATATATATATATATTATATATATATATATATATATAATATATACATATATATATATAATATATACATATATATATATAAATATATATATATATATATATATATATATATATATATATAAATATATATATATATATATATATATATATATACTATATATATATATATATATATATATATATATATATATATATATATATATATATATATATATATATTATCCATGGGGAAGTGGAATAAGAATCTTTCCTCCGCAAGCCATGCGTGTTGTAAAAGTCAACTAAAAAGCCGGAAATAATGGGCTAGTAACCACTTTTCCTGTAAAGATTACTAAAAAGAATAAGAAGAAGAAAATTGTAAAAATTCAGAGTGTGGAAATTAGGAGAAGGTGTGGAGTTAATAAAAGTATTAGTCAGAGCGCTGAAGAGGGGTTGTTGAGGTGGTTTGGTCATTAAGAGAGAATGGATCAAAGTAGAATGACATGGAGAGCATTTAAATCTATAGGGGAAGGAAGGCGGGGTAGGGGTCGTCCTCGAAAGGGTTGGAGAGAGGGGGTAAAGGAGGTTTTGTGGGTAAGGGGCTTGGACTTCCAGCAAGCGTGCGTGAGCGTGTTAGATAGGAGTGAATGGAGATGAATGGTACTTGGGACCTGACGATCTGTTGGAGTGTGAGCAGGGTAATATTTAGTGAAGGGATTCAGGGAAACCGGTTATTTTCATATAGTCGGACTTGAGTCCTGGAAATGGGAAGTACAATGCCTGCACTTTAAAGGAGGGGTTTGGGATATTGGCAGTTTGGAGGGATATGTTGTGTATCTTTATATGTGTATGCTTCTAGACTGTTGTATTCTGAGCACCTCTGCAAAAACAGTGATAATGTGCGAGTGTGGTGAAAGTGTTGAATGATGATGAAAGTATTTTCTTTTTGGGGATTTTCTTTCTTTTTTGGGTCACCCTGCCTCGGTGGGAGACGGCCGACTTGTTGAAAAAAAAAAAAAAAAAAAAAATATATATATATATATATATATATATATATATATATATATATGTATATATATATATATGTATATATATATATATGTATATATATATATATATGTATATATATATATATATGTATATATATATACATATATGTATATATAAATATATGTATATATATATATATTTTTTTTTTTCAACAAGTCGGCCGTCTCCCACCGAGGCAGGGTGACCCAAAAAAGAAAGAAAATCCCCAAAAAGAAAATACTTTCATCATCATTCAACACTTTCACCACACTCGCACATTATCACTGTTTTTGCAGAGGTGCTCCGAATACAACAGTCTAGAAGCATACACATATAAAGATACACAACATATCCCTCCAAACTGCCAATATCCCAAACCCCTCCTTTAAAGTGCAGGCATTGTACTTCCCATTTCCAGGACTCAAGTCCGACTATATGAAAATAACCGGTTTCCCTGAATCCCTTCACTAAATATTACCCTGCTCACACTCCAACAGATCGTCAGGTCCCAAGTACCATTCGTCTCCATTCACTCCTATCTAACACGCTCACGCACGCTTACTGGAAGTCCAAGCCCCTTACCCACAAAACCTCCTTTACCCCCTCTCTCCAACCCTTTCGAGGACGACCCCTACCCCGCCTTCCTTCCCCTATGGATTTATATGCTTTCCATGTCATTCTACTTTGATCCATTCTCTCTAAATGACCAAACCACCTCAACAACCCCTCTTCTGCCCTCTGACTAATACTTTTATTAACTCCACACCTTCTCCTAATTTCCACACTCCGAATTTTCTGCATAATATTTACACCACACATTGCCCTTAACCCTTTATCGTGTTGGGCCGAAAAAATTCGGTATTGATTACGTGTTTTTGGCTCGTGTCATACTTCGCGCCCCGCGCGGCCAGCTTCCCGTTCTTTAGTTCCAACCAATCACAAGCCTTCCCTGAGTCTCTTCAGCTAAGTACAGTTCGCTTCTGCCGCCTTCCCATTGGTTGAGAGATCAAAATATAAACACTAGCGGCTTGGCTTCGAACACACGCGCATTTTTCCCTCCACCCTTGCTAATCTACTCTTGGATTATACATTCTACAATGTCGGTAAGTACTGATTGTTGTGTTTAGTGCTTACATGAATAGTTTAGGCATATTTTGATATATACCTAAAGTCCGTGTGAAGCATAATATGAGTGTAGCATGCAGTTGAAAAAAGTGCAAGCATTTTAGTCCGAATTATTTCGGTATTGCGCGAGTTTCCGGGAATGTCCAATTTTAGTCAAATAAATATTTATAAAAAATTTTCAATTGCATATATGAACTCTGTAGTGGTCTGGATTTATACAGGAGGTTTCTATTGTCCTTCCAGTTCCATGAGAGGCTGTTTTATGGGGAGCAGTCGACCAGCAGGTCGAGGTATATCTGCGTTTCTGAAGACAGTGACTCGGAACCAGAGGTAGACGAACCAGAATTGCTGGATAGTGGTGATGAATACTTGCCACCGGATGCACAGGATGCAGAGATGTCAACTGATGATGAGGAGGAAGAAAGGGAAGAAAGGCCAGCCAAAAAGCAGAAAGTAATGAGGAAAAAGAAAACTTTTAGGATTGAGGAATACCCGGATGAGGAAGAGATCCATGAGAATATTGCTCTTCAAGTTTCATCTGAGTGGACCGTAGATGACATTGAAAATGATCCTTTGCCGGCATATGAACATGAAAAGCCTCTTGCAATTAGGTCTCCATATGAGTATTTTCGTATGTTCGTTACTCCAGCCATGATAGATAACATAGCATATCAAACAAATTTGTATACAAGGCAACAAGACGTAAATAGTACTTTTTCAACAGATTCTGAAGAGATCATGAGGTTCATAGGTATTTTGTTGTTCATGGGTATTAATTCACTACCATCCCTCGAAGACTATTGGAAAGCTGCTTTTAGGAGCCAACAGGTTGCAGATAGCATGGCGTCTAAGAGGTTTAGGTACCTTAGAAGTCATATTCATTTCAATGACAACACAAAAAAGGATAATGACAGATTCTACAAAGTAAGGCCTCTTTACACTGAACTAACTAATGCTTGCTTGAAAATTCCAGCTACACCCAAGCAATCTATTGATGAAGTCATGGTTGGTTTCAAGGGTAAAACTGCTGGAAACCTAAGGCAGTACATCAAAACAAAACCAGATAAGTGGGGTTTCAAACTTTTTTGTCGTGCAAGTCAAGATGGACTCATACATGATATACTCATGTATCAAGGCACAACAACTTTTGACACACATCCCATACAGCTGCCACAGGAAGAATCTAAACTTCCAATAAGTACAAAGATTGTTCTGGTACTTGCACAAACTATGAACAAGACAAACACATCAGCAATCTATGCTGACAATTTCTTTTCAAGTATGCCTTTGGTCAAGCTACTAAGAGATAAGTATAACTGCAGATACACTGGAACAGTACGTGACAATAGATGTGGTAAGCCACATCTGGTGCCTATCAAACAAATGGAAAAAAACAGTGTGGTCAGGGGCAATTTTTGCTTCAACAACAATGATGGTGTCCTTGTTGTACGATGGAAGGACACCAAAGTTGTGACTTTAGTGACAACTGATATTGGGGTCGAGCCCATGAGTCTTGTTGAGAGATATAACAAGGGTACAAAGAGGAAAGAGAAAATATCGTGCCCTGCAGTCATCAAGAACTATAATGCAAACATGGGAGGTATTGACAAAAGCAACATGTTGGTGCATCTCTACAAAACACCAATGAAATCAAAACGTTGGTACATGCGGCTATTTGCCTATATTATTGATCTTGCTGTTGTGAATGCATGGGTGCTTTATTGCCGTGATTCTCGAGCAATAAAGCAAAAGTGTATGCAACTGAAGTATTTCAGGAATTCTATCTCTGAAATTGCAAGGTCTAAAGGACAAAACCTTAGAGGGAGCAGCCTAAGAACAACTCCAAGACCTTCACCAACTAATTCACCATGTACTTCCAATGGTGTTGGCATAGTGAAACCTGGGAGGGGAACACGTACAGAAATGCCTGATGACAGTGTTAGGAAAGACATTACTCTAATGCACTTCCCAATGGCAGGGCAAAGGCCGTTTACTTGCAAGTATTGCAGCACCTCGAAAAAAACGGTAACATCGTCATTCGTCTGTAGTGTATGCAAAGTAAATCTGTGCATAAAGACTGATAGAAATTGTTTCACAGACTTCCATCTTGCCAATTAGCAATATAGAATCATTGGTCTTCCAAATGAATCTCAGGAATATAGGGATTGAAACTTGCATCACTTTGCAATTTGGCATTGTTGATATTTGCTTCCTTTTTATATTTTTGTAACAATTAAAAAATGTTTTGATACAAGTTCCATTTATGTTTTTTATATTGTCTGTTTGTATATTAAATTTAAAAAATTGTTTTGGTGTGTTTTATTAACAATTGCAAGTTTGCAACATAGAATTTTTTAATCACTTTGTCGGGGGCGGCCTAATATTTTCGGTCTTCGGAGATTGGCAATTGCTCGAAAACTAACCATCAGAAATCAATTTATATGGGATCAGTGACCTTGTATTGAGTTACTCTATCCACCATAGGGAGTTCAGTTCGAATTTCAAATTTTCGGACCCCTTGCGCGATGAAGGGTTAAACAGGACATCTCCACTGCCTCCAACCGTCTCCTCGCTGCTGCATTTACCACCCAAGCTTCACACCCATATAAGAGTGTTGGTACTACTATACTTTCATACATTCCCTTCTTTGCCTCCATAGATAACGTTTTTTGACTCCACATATACCTCAACGCACCACTCACCTTTTTTCCCTCGTCAATTCTATGATTAACCTCATCCTTCATAAATCCATCCGCCGACACGTCAACTCCCAAGTATCTGAAAACATTCACTTCTTCCATACTCCTCCTCCCCAATTTGACATCCAATTTTTCTTTATCTAAATCATTTGACACCCTCATCACCTTACTCTTTTCTATGTTCACTTTCAACTTTCTACCTTTACACACATTCCCAAACTCATCCACTAACCTTTGCAATTTTTCTTTAGAATCTCCCATAAGCACAGTATCATCAGCAAAAAGTAACTGTGTCAATTCCAATTTTGAATTTGATTCCCCATAATTTAATCCCACCCCTCTCCCGAACACCCTAGCATTTACTTCTTTTACAACCCCATCTATAAATATATTAAACAACCATGGTGACATTACACATCCCTGTCTAAGACCTACTTTTACCGGGAAGTATTCTCCCTCTCTTCTACACACCCTAACCTGAGCCTTACTATCCTCATAAAAGCTCTTTACAGCATTTAGTAACTTACCACCTATTCCATAAACTTGCAACATCTGCCACATTGCTCCTCTATCCACTCTATCATATGCCTTTTCTAAATCCATAAATGCAATAAAAACTTCCCTACCTTTATCTAAATACTGTTCACATATATGCTTCAATGTAAACACTTGATCTACACATCCCCTACCCACTCTGAAGCCTCCTTGCTCATCCGCAATTCTACATTCTGTCTTACCTCTTAATTCTTTCAATTATAACTCTACCGTATACTTTTCCTGGTATACTCAGTAAACTTATTCCTCTATAATTTTTACAATCTCTTTTGTCCCCTTTCCCTTTATATAAAGGGACTATACATGCTCTCCGCCAATCCCTAGGTACCTTCCCCTCTTTCATACATTTATTAAACAAAAGTACCAACCACTAAAACACTATATTCCCCCCTGCTTTTAACATTTCTGTCATGATCCCATCAGTTCCAGCTGCTTTACCCCCTTTCATTCTACGTAATGCCTCACGTACCTCCACCACACTTACATTCTGCTTTTCTTCACTCCTAAAAGATAGTATACCTCCCTGGCCAGTGCATGAAATTACCGCCTCCCTTTCTTCCTCAACATTTAAAAGTTCCTCAAAATATTCTCGCCATCTACCTAATACCTCCCTCTCCCCATCTACTAACTCCCCCACTCTGTTTTTAACGGACAAATCCATACTTTCCCTAGGCTTTCTTAACTTGTTTAACTCACTCCAAAATTTTTTCTTATTTTCATTAAAATTTCTTGACAGTGCCTCTCCCACTCTTTCATCTGCTCTCCTTTTGCACTCTCTCACCACTCTCTACACCTTTCTTTTACTCTCCATATACTCTGCTCTTCTTATAACACTTCTGCTTTGTAAAAACCTCTCGTAAGCTACCTTTTTCTCTTTTATCACACCCTTTACTTCTTCATTCCACCAATCACTCCTCTTTCCTCCTGCCCCCACCCTCCTATAACTACTAACTTCTGCCCCACATTCTAATACTGCATTTTTAAAACTATTCCAACCCTCTTCAACCCCCCCACTACTCATCTTTGCACTAGCCCACCTTTCTGCCAATAGTCGCTTATATCTCGCCCGAACTTCCTCCTCCCTTAGTTTATACACTTTCACCTCCCTCTTACTTGTTGTTTCCACCTTCCTCTTTTCCAATCTACCTCTTACTCTAACTGTAGCTACAACTAAATAATGATCTGATATATCAGTTGCCCCTCTATAAACGTACATCTTGGAGCCTACCCATCAACCTTTTATCCACCAATACATAATCTAACAAATTACTTTCATTACGTGCTACATCATACCTTGTATATTTATTTATCTTCTTTTTCATAAAATATGTATTACTTATTACCAAATATCTTTCTACACATAGCTCAATTAAAGGCTCCCCATTTACATTTACCCCTGGCACCCCAAATTTACCTACTACTCCCTCCATAACATTTTTACCCACTTTAGCATTGAAATCCCCAACCACCATTACTCTCACACTTGATTCAAAACTCCCCACGCATTCACTCAACATTTCCCAGAATCTCTCTCTCTCCTCTACACTTCTCTTTTCTCCAGGTGCATATATGCTTACTATAACCCACTTTTCACATCCAATCTTTATTTTACTCCACATAATCCTTGAATTTATGCATTTGTAGTCCCTCTTTTCCTGCCATAGCTTATCCTTCAACATTATTGCTACTCCTTCTTTAGCTCTAACTCTATTTGAAACCCCTGACCTAATCCCATTTATTCCTCTTCATTGAAACTCTCCCACCCCCTTCAGCTTTGTTTCACTTAAAGCCAGGACATCCAGTTTCTTCTCATTCATAACATCCACAATCATCTCTTTCTTATCATTTGCACAACATCCATGCACATTCAGACTTCCCACTTTGACAATTTTCTTCTTCTTATTCTTTTTAGTAATCTTTACAGGAAAAGGGGTTACTAGCCCATTGTTCCCGGCATTTTAGTTGAGTTTTACAACACGCATGGCTTACGGAGGAAAGATTCTTATTCCACTTCCCCATGGATATAAAAGGAAAAGTAATAAGACCAAGAACTATTAAGATAAAATCAAAGAAAACTCAGATGAGTATGTATAAATAAACATGTACATGTATGTGTATTGTGACCTAAGTGTAAGTAGAAGTAGCAAGACGTACCTGTAATCTTGCATATTTATGAGACAGACAAAAGACACCAGCAATCCTACCATCATGTAAAACAATTACAGGCTTTCGTTTTACACTCACTTGGCAGGACGGTAGTACCTCCCTGGGCGGTTGCTGTCTACCAACCTACTACATACATATACATATATATATATATATATGTATATCTTTCTTTCTTTCAACACACCAGCCGTATCCCACCGAGGCGGGGTGGCCCAAAAGGAAAAACAAAAGTTTCTCTTTTCACATTTAGTAATATATACAGGAGAAGGGGTTACTAGCCCCTTGCTCCTGGCATTTTAGTCGCCTCTTACAACACGCATAGCTTACGGAGGAAGAATTCTGTTCCACTTCCCCATGGAGATAAGAGGAAATAAACAAGAACAAGAGCTAGTAAGAAAATAGAAGAAAACCCAGAGGGGTGTGTATACATATGCTTGTACATGTATATGTAGTGTGACCTAAGTGTAAGTAGAAGTAGCAAGATGTACCTGAAATCTTGCATATTTATGAGACAGACAAAAGACACCAGCAATCCTACCATCATGTAAAACAATTACAGGCTTTCGTTTTACACTCACTTGGCAGGACGGTAGTACCTCCCTGGGTGGTTGCTGTCTACCAACCTACTACATATATATATATATATATATATATATATATATATATATCTTCTTTCTTTCTTTCAACACATCGGCCGTATCCCACCAAGGCAGGGTGGCCCAAAAGGAAAAACAAAAGTTTCTCCTTTCACATTTAGTAATATATACAGGAGAAGGGGTTACTAGCCCCTTGCTCCTGGCATTTTAGTCGCCTCTTACAACACGCATAGCTTACGGAGGAAGAATTCTGTTCCACTTCCCCATGGAGATAAGAGGAAATAAACAAGAACAAGAGCTAGTAAGAAAATAGAAGAAAACCCAGAGGGGTGTGTATACATATGCTTGTACATGTATGTGTAGTGTGACCTAAGTGTAAGTAGAAGTAGCAAGACATGCCTGTAATCTTGCATATTTATGAGACAGACAAAAGACATCAGCAATCCTACCATCATGTAAAACAATCACAGGTTTCGTTTTACACTCACTTGGCAGGACGGTAGTATCACCCTGGGTGGTTTCTGTCTACCAACCTACTACCTTTAATATATATATATATATATACATACATATATATATATATATATATATATATATATATATATATAAGTGTAGTAGGTTGGTAGACAGCAACCACCCAGGGAGGTACTACCGTCCTGCCAAGTGAGTGTAAAACGTAAGCCTGTAATTGTTTTACATGATGGTAGGATTGCTGGTGTCTTTTGTCTGTCTCATAAATATGCAAGATTACAGGTACGTCTTGCTACTTCTACTTACACTTAGGTCACACTACACATACATGGACACGTTTATTTATACACACTCATCTGAGTTTTCTTTGATTTTATCTTAATAGTTCTTGGTCTTATTACTTTTCCTTTTATATCCATGGGGAAGTGGAATAAGAATCTTTCCTCCGTAAGCCATGCGTGTTGTAAAAGTCAACTAAAATGCCGGGAACAATGGGCTAGTAACCCCTTTTCCTGTAAAGATTACTAAAAAGAATAAGAAGAAGAAAATTGTCAAAGTGGGAAGTCTGAATGTGCGTGGATGTTGTGCAAATGATAAGAAAGAGATGATTGTGGATGTTATGAATGAGAAGAAACTGGATGTCCTGGCTTTAAGTGAAACAAAGCTGAAGGGGGTGGGAGAGTTTCAATGGAGAGGAATAAATGGGATTAGGTCAGGGGTTTCAAATAGAGTTAGAGCTAAAGAAGGAGTAGCAATAATGTTGAAGGATAAGCTATGGCAGGAAAAGAGGGACTACAAATGTATAAATTCAAGGATTATGTGGAGTAAAATAAAGATTGGATGTGAAAAGTGGGTTATAGTAAGCGTGTATGCACCTGGAGAAGAGAGAAGTGTAGAGGAGAGAGAGAGATTCTGGGAAATGTTGAGTGAATGCGTGGGGAGTTTTGAATCAAGTGTGAGAGTAATGGTGGTTGGGGATTTCAATGCTAAAGTGGGTAAAAATGTTATGGAGGGAGTAGTAGGTAATTTTGGGGTGCCAGGGGTAAATGTAAATGGGGAGCCTTTAATTGAGCTATGTGTAGAAAGAAATTTGGTAATAAGTAATACATATTTTATGAAAAAGAGGATAAATAAATATACAAGGTATGATGTAGCACGTAATGAAAGTAGTTTGTTAGATTATGTATTGGTGGATAAAAGGTTGATGGGTAGGCTCCAGGATGTACATGTTTATAGAGGGGCAACTGATATATCGGATCATTATTTAGTTGTAGCTACAGTTAGAGTAAGAGGTAGATGGGAAAAGAGGAAGGTGGCAACAACAAGTAAGAGGGAGGTGAAAGTGTATAAACTAAGGGAGGAGGAAGTTAGGGCGAGATATAAGCGACTATTGGCAGAAAGGTGGGCTAGTGCAAAGATGAGTAGTGGGGGGGTTGAAGAGGGTTGGAATAGTTTTAAAAATGCAGTATTAGAATGTGGGGCAGAAGTTTGTGGTTATAGGAGGGTGGGGGCAGGAGGAAAGAGGAGTGATTGGTGGAATGATGAAGTAAAGGGTGTGATAAAAGAGAAAAAGGTAGCTTACGAGAGGTTTTTACAAAGCAGAAGTGTTATAAGAAGAGCAGAGTATATGGAGAGTAAAAGAAAGGTGAAGAGAGTGGTGAGAGAGTGCAAAAGGAGAGCAGATGAAAGAGTGGGAGAGGCACTGTCAAGAAATTTTAATGAAAATAAGAAAAAATTTTGGAGTGAGTTAAACAAGTTAAGAAAGCCTAGGGAAAGTATGGATTTGTCAGTTAAAAACAGAGTAGGGGAGTTAGTAGATGGGGAGAGGGAGGTATTAGGTAGATGGCGAGAATATTTTGAGGAACTTTTAAATGTTAAGTAAGAAAGGGAGGCGGTAATTTCATGCACTGGCCAGGGAGGTATACCATCTTTTAGGAGTGAAGAAGAGCAGACTGTAAGTGTGGTGGAGGTACGTGAGGCATTACGTAGAATGAAAGGGGGTAAAGCAGCTGGAACTGATGGGATCATGACAGAAATGTTAAAAGCAGGGGGGGATATAGTGTTGGAGTGGTTGGTACTTTTGTTTAATAAATGTATGAAAGAGGGGAAGGTACCTAGGGATTGGCGGAGAGCATGTATAGTCCCTTTATATAAAGGGAAAGGGGACAAAAGAGATTGTAAAAATTATAGAGGAATAAGTTTACTGAGTATACCAGGAAAAGTATACGGTAGGGTTATAATTGAAAGAATTAGAGGTAAGACAGAATGTAGAATTGCGGACGAACAAGGAGGTTTCAGAGTGGGTAGGGGATGTGTAGATCAAGTGTTTACATTGAAGCATATATGTGAACAGTATTTAGATAAAGGTAGGGAAGTTTTTATTGCATTTATGGATTTAGAAAAGGCATATGATAGAGTGGATAGAGGAGCAATGTGGCAGATGTTGCAAGTATATGGAATAGGTGGTAAGTTACTAAATGCTGTAAAGAGCTTTTATGAGGATAGTGAGGCTCAGGTTAGGGTGTGTAGAAAAGAGGGAGAATACTTCCCGGTAAAAGTAGGTCTTAGACAGGGATGTGTAATGTCACCATGGTTGTTTAATATATTTATAGATGGGGTTGTAAAAGAAGTAAATGCTAGGGTGTTCGGGAGAGGGGTGGGATTAAATTATGGGGAATCAAATTCAAAATGGGAATTGACACAGTTACTTTTTGCTGATGATACTGTGCTTATGGGAGATTCTAAAGAAAAATTGCAAAGGTTAGTGGATGAGTTTGAGAATGTGTGTAAAGGTAGAAAGTTGAAAGTGAACATAGAAAAGAGTAAGGTGATGAGGGTATCAAATGATTTAGATAAAGAAAAATTGGATATCAAATTGGGGAGGAGGAGTATGGAAGAAGTGAATGTTTTCAGATACTTGGGAGTTGACGTGTCGGCGGATGGATTTATGAAGGATGAGGTTAATCATAGAATTGATGAGGGAAAAAAGGTGAGTGGTGCGTTGAGGTATATGTGGAGTCAAAAAACGTTATCTATGGAGGCAAAGAAGGGAATGTATGAAAGTATAGTAGTACCAACACTCTTATATGGATGTGAAGCTTGGGTGGTAAATGCAGCAGCGAGGAGACGGTTGGAGGCAGTGGAGATGTCCTGTCTAAGGGCAATGTGTGGTGTAAATATTATGCAGAAAATTCGGAGTGTGGAAATTAGGAGAAGGTGTGGAGTTAATAAAAGCATTAGTCAGAGGGCAGAAGAGGGGTTGTTGAGGTGGTTTGGTCATTTAGAGAGAATGGATCAAAGTAGAATGACATGGAAAGCATATAAATCTATAGGGGAAGGAAAGAGGGGTAGGGGTCGTCCTCGAAAGGGTTGGAAAGAGGGGGTAAAGGAGGTTTTGTGGGTGAGGGGCTTGGACTTCCAGCAAGCGTGCATGAGCGTGTTAGATAGGAGTGAATGGAGACGAATGATACTTGGGACCTGACGATCTGTTGGAGTGTGAGCAGGGTAATATTTAGTGAAGGGATTCAGGGAAACCGGTTATTTTCATATAGTCGGACTTGAGTCCTGGAAATGGGAAGTACAATGCCTGCACTTTAAAGGAGGGGTTTGGGATATTGGCAGTTTGGAGGGATATGTTGTGTATCTCTATACGTATATGCTTCTAAACTGTTATATTCTGAGCACCTCTGCAAAAGCAGTGATAATGTGTGAGTGTGGTGAAAGTGTTGAATGATGATGAAAGTATTTTCTTTTTGGGGATTTTCTTTCTTTTTTGGGTCACCCTGCCTCGGTGGGAGACGACCGACTTGTTGAAAAAAAAAAAAAAAAAAAAAAAAAATATATATATATATATATATATATATATATATATATATATTTATATATGAGGTAGTAGGTTGGTAGACAGCAACCACCCAGGGAAGTACTACCGTCCTGCCAAATGACTGTGAAACAGAAACCTGTAACTGTTTTGCATGATGGTAGGATTGCTGGTGTCTTTTTCTGTCTCATAAACACGCTAGATAACAGGGATATCTTGCTACTCCAACTTACACTTTGGTCACACTTCACAGACATGCACATGCATATATACATACATACATCTAGGTTTTTCTCCTTTTTCTACATAGCTCTTGTTCTTCTTTATTTCTTCTATTGTCCATGGGGAAGTGGGAAAGAATCTTTCCTCCGTAAGCCATGCGTGTCGTATGAGGCGACTAAAATGCCAGGAGCAATGGGCTAGTAACCCCTTCTCCTGTAGACATTTACTAAAAAAGAGAAGAAGAAAAACTTTATAAAACTGGGATAATTGAATGTGCGTGGATGTAGTGCAGGTGACAAGAAACAGATGATTGCTGATGTTATGAATGAAAAGAAGTTGGATGTCCTGGCCCTAAGCGAAACAAAGTTGAAGGGGGTAGGGGAGTTTCGGTGGGGGGAAATAAATGGGATTAAATCTGGAGTATCTGAGAGAGTTAGAGCAAAGGAAGGGGTAGCAGTAATGTTGAATGATCAGTTATGGAAGGAGAAAATAGAATATGAATGTGTAAATGCAAGAATTATGTGGATTAAAGTAAAGGTTGGATGCGAGAAGTGGGTCATAATAAGCGTGTATGCACCTGGAGAAGAGAGGAATGCAGAGGAGAGAGAGAGATTTTGGGAGATGTTAAGTGAATGTATAGGAGCCTTTGAACCAAGTGAGAGAGAAATTGTGGTAGGGGACCTGAATGCTAAAGTAGGAGAAACTTTTAGAGAGGGTGTGGTAGGTAAGTTTGGGGTGCCAGGTGTAAATGATAATGGGAGCCCTTTGATTGAACTTTGTATAGAAAGGGGTTTAGTTATAGGTAATACATATTTTAAGAAAAAGAGGATAAATAAGTATACAAGATATGATGTAGGGCGAAATGACAGTAGTTTGTTGGATTATGTATTGGTAGATAAAAGACTGTTGAGTAGACTTCAGGATGTACATGTTTATAGAGGGGCCACAGATACATCAGATCACTTTCTAGTTGTAGCTACACTGAGAGTAAAAGGTAGATGGGATACAAGGAGAATAGAAGCATCAGGGAAGAGAGAGGTGAAGGTTTATAAACTAAAAGAGGAGGCCGTTAGGGAAAGATATAAACAGCTATTGGAGGATAGATGGGCTAATGAGAGCATAGGCAATGGGGTCGAAGAGGTATGGGGTAGGTTTAAAAATGTAGTGTTAGAGTGTTCAGCAGAAGTTTGTGGTTACAGGAAAGTGGGTGCGGGAGGGAAGAGGAGCGATTGGTGGAATGATGTAAAGAGAGTAGTAAGGGAGAAAAAGTTAGCATATGAGAAGTTTTTACAAAGTAGAAGTGATGCAAGGAGGGAAGAGTATATGGAGAAAAAGAGAGAGGTTAAGAGAGTGGTGAAGCAATGTAAAAAGAGAGCAAATGAGAGAGTGGGTGAGATGTTATCAACAAATTTTGTTGAAAATAAGAAAAAGTTTTGGAGTGAGATTAACAAGTTAAGGAAGCCTAGAGAACAAATGGATTTGTCAGTTAAAAATAGGAGAGGAGAGTTATTAAATGGAGAGTTAGAGGTATTGGGAAGATGGAGGGAATATTTTGAGGAATTGTTAAATGTTGATGAAGATAGGGAAGCTGTGATTTCGTGTATAGGGCAAGGAGGAATAACATCTTGTAGGAGTGAGGAAGAGCCAGTTGTGAGTGTGGGGGAAGTTCGTGAGGCAGTAGGTAAAATGAAAGGGGGTAAGGCAGCCGGGATTGATGGGATAAAGATAGAAATGTTAAAAGCAAGTGGGGATATAGTTTTGGAGTGGTTGGTGCAATTATTTAATAAATGTATGGAAGAGGGTAAGGTACCTAGGGATTGGCAGAGAGCATGCATAGTTCCTTTGTATAAAGGCAAAGGGGACAAAAGAGAGTGCAAAAATTATAGGGGGATAAGTCTGTTGAGTATATCTGGTAAAGTGTATGGTAAAGTTATTATTGAAAGAATTAAAAGTAAGACTGAGAATAGGATAGCAGATGAACAAGGAGGCTTTAGGAAAGGTAGGGGGTGTGTGGACCAGGTGTTTACAGTGAAACATATAAGTGAACAGTATTTAGATAAGGCTAAAGAGGTCTTTGTGGCATTTATGGATTTGAAAAAGGTGTATGACAGGGTGGATAGGGGGGCAATGTGGCAGAGGTTGCAGGTGTATGGTGTAGGAGGTAGGTTACTGAAAGCAGTGAAGAGTTTTTACGAGGATAGTGAGGCTCAAGTTAGAGTACATAGGAAAGAGGGAAATTATTTCCCAGTAAAAGTAGGCCTTAGACAGGGATGTGTGATGTCGCCGTGGTTGTTTAATATATTTATAGATGGGGTTGTAAGAGAAGTAAATGCGAGGGTCTTGACAAGAGGCGTGGAGTTAAAAGATAAAGAATCACACATAAAGTGGGAGTTGTCACAGTTGCTCTTTGCTGATGACACTGTGCTCTTGGGAGATTCTGAAGAGAAGCTGCAGAGATTGGTGGATGAATTTGGTAGGGTGTGCAAAAGAAGAAAATTAAAAGTGAATACAGGAAAGAGTAAGGTTATGAGGATAACAAAAATATTAGGTGATGAAAGATTGGATATCAGATTGGAGGGAGAGAGTATGGAGGAAGTGAATGTATTCAGATATTTGGGAGTGGACGTGTCAGCGGATGGGTCTATGAAGGATGAGGTGAATCATAGAACTGATGAGGGGAAAAGGGTGAGTGGTGCACTTAGGAGTCTGTGGAGACAAAGAACTTTGTCCTTGGAGGCAAAGAGGGGAATGTATGAGAGTATAGTTTTACCAACACTCTTATATGGGTGTGAAGCATGGGTGATGAATGTTGCAGCGAGGAGAAGGCTGGAGGCAGTGGAGATGTCATGTCTGAGGGCAATGTGTGGTGTGAATATAATGCAGAGAATTCGTAGTTTGGAAGTTAGGAGGAGGTGCGGGATTACCAAAACTGTTGTCCAGAGGGCTGAGGAAGGGTTGTTGAGGTGGTTCGGACATGTAGAGAGAATGGAGCGAAACAGAATGACTTCAAGAGTGTATCAGTCTGTAGTGGAAGGAAGGCGGGGTAGGGGTCGGCCTAGGAAAGGTTGGTGGGAGGGGGTAAAGGAGGTTTTGTGTGCGAGGGGCTTGGACTTCCAGCAGGCGTGCGTGAGCGTGTTTGATAGGAGTGAATGGAGACGAATGGTTTTTAATACTTGTGCTGTTGGAGTGTGAGCAAAGTAACATTTATGAAGGGGTTCAGGGAAACCGGCAGGCCGGACTTGAGTCCTGGAGATGGGAAGTACAGTGCCTGCACTCTGAAGGAGGGGTGTTAATGTTGCAGTTTAAAAACTGTAGTGTAAAGCAACCTTCTGGCAAGACAGTGATGGAGTGAATGATGGTGAAAGTTTTTCTTTTTCGGGCCACCCTGCCTTGGTGGGAATCGGCCAGTGTGATAATAAAAATAATAAAATATGTATATATATATATTTTTTTTTTTTCAACAAGTCGGGGTAATTTCTTTTTAAGGGACAACAGTTTGGCCTTAAATACTTTAGACTGGCTGCAGTGGCTGAGTACCAATAAAGACCAACATTCATAGAGTCCAAGTGCAATGTTATTATCAAAAACTTGAATATTTTGTCAAGTAAAATAACTGCTAATTCTTTCTCCTTCAAAAATATAATACATCATGTTGTAGAGCATTTATAATCTCAGTGTCAGCAGCAAACATTATTTGGTAAATAATGTGGGTAAAAGCAAGTTTTAAATTTCCGTGTTATAAAAACAAGGTACGAGGACTGATTTTTATGCAGAATTAACATTGACAACTCTGGGCACAAATCTACTGTAACTACCCTGACATACTCATGTTAGATGCATGTGGTAACAGAAGCTGAAAAACTGAGCACTATAAATATACTTTACTTAACCAAAATACCTAAGTTGTATAACAACAGTCAGTGAACCAATAACTAAACATCTTTTTATACATACCAAAGGATGCTCAGTTTACCTAGAGATTCAGATGGCTATAAGACTATCACAACACAAAACCTTAACAAGGACACAAACTTTCTTCACCAAAGCCAGGGCAAATTCTCTCAAGAACATCAGAGTAAAAAAAAAAAAAAAAAAAAAAAAAAAAAAAAAAAAAATTTTTTTACTTCATGGCCACCAACCCTAGATCTGCATAAATTTATGGACAGCCAAACACTGGCAAACCTATTGCAGTACACCACTACACCCTATTACAGTATCTCTGGCATCCGTAGTGTGCCTCCAAAACTAGCTCGTCATCTGGCAAGACACCTTTTTAAACTCTTATACTATCAGTTCATTGCACCTAAAACATTCAGATAGCCTCACTTATCTCATCTAGGCAACACTACCATCAAAAACAAGAAATGCAGTAGCCTGGGTATCACTTTCTACTTCACCCAAATCTCCACTGAAAAAGTAATCACCTTTCCCTGGAACCCCACCTTCAAGGACTTTGATAGTTCCCTTTCCCTACGGACTTTAAGTTCATTGAACTTTTGAGTTCCTTCTATTGTCTTTGAACTCATTCTCAGTCCTAACTCTTTACCCCAACATCATTAAAAACCATGACAAATTATCAAGACTCATGTTTTTATGTATAAAAATAAATAAATAAATAAATGTATGAAAATTAGTAAATCACAACACAATATTAAAACAAAACTAATTATGAAATTACAAAAAAAAATTATTTTAAAATCCAGATAAGCAGTTTCAACACCGAAGAACATGGTATCTCGACAATTTTCTTTTGAAAGGTGAAATGCCTTTAGGTCTAGAGTAGAGGAACTGATAATGCCTATCAATTTTGAAAATCAAGGATAAAAAAAGACTAACTGCACTTCAATCCAGGCAATTTAACTGTTCTGTTAATATACCTATTTAACTATCCTTTATAATCTATTTTATATGAGGTGAATTATGCAACCATCTGTCTCCCTATGCTCATGTATATTGTCAACTTGTGAATATCAAAGTTAACAAAGTATACAAACACATTAATCTCTTTTACTACTCAAAACAATTAATTTAGGCAAGGCCCAACCCTCCACTTCCTCTGACATCCTTTCTTTCATTTATATGTGTAGTGTTCCTAACCACAGGAGTACTGGACTAATAACAAAACTACTAACCGAAAACCAGCAGATACTTTGCCATAGCATGGAAAGCACACTTGGCGTGCATCACATGCCTCCTTATTAGAATGGGCAAGCGAGGTCTCCAGTAGCTGTAACAAAAAACATTAAGTTTATTTCAATATTGGCAAAAATTAATACTATTACTTAATTAGATCATTTATTGTTTTACTAACACTCATACGTATTATCAAGCTACTGTAATTATAAACAATAACCACTTTGAAATATATTTTTTTTAAAAAATAAACAATATGAAAAACAACCATGGGGGAGGGGGGATTTAAAGCTCATTCAATTCCCCCCATGGTTGTTTTACATCTTGTATCGCTTGTTTGCGATTTCTGCATGAAACAACACAAAGCAAGTTTCTTGACCATATTCCCATCATGGGTAAAACATTAAGCCAAATCTTTATTGTATAAACAGCTAACCTAGAATTTTACAATGTGCAAAAAGCTGAGTCTTCTAACCTTCAGAGCCATTGAGACTGTAATACTCTCAAATCCAGATAATGGACTGGTAAGCATGTACCACCAATCTTCAGGTTTTCCAGTGAAACTTATTCCACAAATGTTACAGATGCCAGTGTGAGTCAACTCTTCAGCTGTTGCTGTAGTTTCATTCTGGCTATTCTTTCCTTTTTCTGGTGTTTTGGCTTCACCTTTTATGGGTGATAGTGTTTCTACTTGCCTCTGATTGTCATTACGGTTTGTAGCTAAGTGATGATGAGATCTTTTAGGCAACAAGACATTCTTTTTTTTACGTGGTGTGTCAAAAGTTTCATTCAAGTTTTCTTCTATTAATTCTTTGTTTTTGTCAACTCTCGCCACTGCCTCATCATCCGATCCTTGTGAACTCATTGCATCCATGTCTATGAAATAGTTGCCATGCTCATCCTGCGATACATTTAATCCCCCATCTTCGTCTTCAGCTTCTGTTTCAACTCCATTGTCATCCATGTATCCTTCTGGTTCATTTACAGACAAGGCCTTTTGCTCACTGTTACTGTCGTCATGCATTATCCTATTAGGATCACACTCATTACTATTTCTATTATTCTGAGGTACAGATTCCACCTTGCTGGTACGATCTTCTAATCTTTTGGTCATACAATCACTGGTTAAAATCTTGTAACACTCAGCCAATGCAGGGGGTAGAAGTTTGGCCTGCAACAGATTAATGATAAGACAACAACTTAAATTTTGAAAGGGAAAAACTGCAACAGCATTTAGAAAAGAGTAGGAGTGCTCGGTTTAATAAAAAATGATTCCAATATTTACCAAATACACAATTTACAGAAACCTTATTACATGTGTGATTCCATATTACAGAATGTATTATAAACAATGTCTTAAAGCAAAAGGAAGAAATTTTGAAGTTAAGCTGTTTAAATGTCCATGAATGTAAAATATATGTTAAGAGAAGTGAGCATTGATGTTATAAATGAAAGGAAACTGTATGTCCTAGCACAATGAAACAAAGGTTAAATGGGTGGGAGAGTTGTAAAGGGAAGGAGTAAATGGGATTTACTCAGGTGTATCTCCCTTAATCCCTTTAATATACAGTGGACCCCCGGTTAACGATATTTTTTCACTCCAGAAGTATGTTCAGGTGCCAGTACTGACCGAATTTGTTCCCATAAGAAATATTGTGAAGTAGATTAGTCCATTTCAGACCCCCAAACATACACGTACAAATGCACTTACATAAATACAGTTACATAATTGGTCGCATTCGGAGGTAATCGTTATGCGGGGGTCCACTGTATTTACCAGATCACTTATTCACCAATAATTATTTAATTTTTTAAAAGGAGAAAACACTTGTCATTCACAAGGGTTATATTTTGATAAGAATGAGGAAATGGCTGCAAAAGGATCTGGACAAACTGCAGGGTTGGTTAGATAAGTGGTTGATTGAATTCAACCCCCAGCAATGCAAGGTTATGAAGATTGAGAAGAAACCAGAAGACTGAACACAGAGTATAGCCTAGGGGGACAGAGGCTGCAGACCTCATTCAAAAAGAACCTGGGAGTCAGCATAGTGCCTACCATATCGCCAGAGTCTCACATCAACAGAATAACCTCTACAGCTAAATGTTTACTTGGTACATCTAAGAGTGGCTTTCAGAATTCTTAACAAAGTCATTCCACATACAACATATGTCTGGCCCATCTTCGAGTATGTAGCATGAGTATGGAACCCACGCCTGAGGTAGAATGTTAAAAAGCAGGAGAAAATGCAGTAATATGAAAAGAGACTAGTTTTAGAGGTAAAGGGTATGAGCTACAAGGAAAGGCTAAAGGAACCGAATCTAATGCCCCTGGAGAATAGAAAAACCAGGGAAGATGTGATAACAACATACAAAATAATCAGAGGAATTGATAAGGCAGACAGGGTCAGGCCGTTTGAGAAGTGGGAAACAAGTACTCAGGATCACAGCTGAAAGTCAGAGACACAGATGAATCACAGGGATGTTGGGAAGTATTTCTTCACTCTCAGAGTGGTCAGGAAGTGGAATAACCTTGATGGAGGTGATGAAGGCAGATTCCATATACGTATAGTTTTAAGAATAGGAAAGAGTGAGTCTGGCAAGTGGCAAGTTAAGAAGTGGGGCCAAGAGCTAAGACTCAACGCCTACAACCACATACAGGTAAGTGCATGTGAGCGAGTACATTGATTGCGCAAATGATGGTGAATGTGTATTTTTGGGGAAATGTCACTCTGTGGGAGATATCCGTTAAGGGGAAAAAAATTACTCTCCAAGTGTGTGTGTGTGCTGCATCTACCTGGCTGAGATTTGCAGGTTTTGTGTTTCAGCTTTTAGGCATGCTTTATAACTTTTAGTCAGCTGACATTATCTAATTCTGTCATATTTACTTTTGACACCATGCATGGATTAAGCAACTACTGTGCCATGAACGTGAGTACATGCATATGTGTGAAGAGGAAAATCTGGAATGCGTAAAAAATGTAAATTTTCAATTCATATTTTCTAAATGTGTGAAACTGTGGTGACAGAGGAAGATTCAAGAAAACAGAAGAACCTCTATTTATGGAGGTACAGTAGACCCTCGGTTTTCATAATTAATCCGTTCCAGAAGGTTGGCCAAAATCCGAAATGACCGAAAACCAAAGTAATATTTCCCATAAGAAATAATGTAAATCCAATTAATCCGTTTCAGACACCCAAAAATATAAATAAAAAATAGATTTTATAGAGAATAACTACAGTTTTACATACAGAAAACAATGAAAAACAAATATAAATGGCTAATTTTAATGATAAATGAACATTACATATCTTTATTGAAGACTCTTGTTGGCGAGTAGTATTTATTTGTAGTCCCAGACGGACTACATCCCAGCGTATACCTACCAGTTACATACACTGCGGCCTACAGCCATATTATTACCATCAACATACCATGTTCACCGAGTTTAATCATTTCTAACAACTACCTTTAGATGCCATCATAGACAAAGGGAGAAGTTATGAATAATTCATGCAGATAATTGTAAACAAAAGCGGTTAAGGGCGGTTACTGGGCCAACGCAGATTCATAAAGTTTTCTCTAATGCTGGACCAGAGAAAACGTAATGTTTACCCTCCACCGCATATAAACATTGCATGTTTATGTGCTATGTAACGTGTTTCTTACATAATTTTGAAGAAAATATCATAGATGAATTAATGAAAATGTCTATATTAACCTAAACTAAGACAGTTAATGTGCCTAAGAGTGAATCACGAATGTACGAGCAGCCCAGGTGCATACGTCTAGTACCAATGATTTCCGAGGGGATGTACAAAACCCGGGGGGATATTTCGCCAAAAATAGTGCTCGAAATCCGAATTGTACGATTTCTGCACCGGCTGAAAAACAGGGGTCCACTGTACATGACATTTCATTCACACAATGAGGTTTCTCTAGTAAATCTAGGTTCTAAAGGTTCTTGTTTTCCTAGGTCTTTTTATTAGTATTTTCTAACTCAAGAAACACATATCACAAACGTACAATTTCTGCAGCATGTTCTTCAGTTGTAGCTCTGTGAATTGGATTGCGAGAAGTTGCTGCAACTGGGACAGTACCTGAAGACGACCCCTCAACCGACGTGCCCTTCATGAGCTTGTTTTTGTAATTCCGCCGAATAATAACAAAACAGGGATTGCACACAAAACGAATCCCTTTCATCTTTGGTTCAATATGTCGAGCAAGACCCAATTGCTGTAAAGGCATAAAGATTTATGAGTAAAAACACTGCAAAAATCAATACTTTGGTTTTTTTTTTTCAACAAGTTGGCCATCTCCCACTGAGGCAGGGTGAACCAAAAAGAAAGAAAATCCCCAAAAAGAAAATACTTTCATCATCATTCAACACTTTCACCTCATTCACACATAATCACTGTTTTTGCAGAGGTGCCCAAAACACAACAGTTTAGAAGCATATATGTATAAAGATACACAACATATCCCTCCAAACTGCCAATATTCCAAACCCCTCCTTTCAAGTGCAGGCATTGTACTTCCCATTTCCAGGACTCAAGTCCGGCTATATAAAAATAACCGGTTTCCCTTAATCCTTTCACTAAATATTACCCTGCTCACACTCCAACAGCTCGTCAGGTCCCGAAAACCATTCACCTCCATTCACTCCTATCCAACACGCTCCTGCACGCTTGCTGAAAGTCCAAGCCCCTCGCCCACAAAACCTCCTTTACCTCCTCCCTCCAACCTTTTCAAGGATGACCCCTACCTCGCCTTCCTTCCACTACAGATTTATACGCTCTCCATGTCATTCTACTTTGATCCATTCTTTCTACATGATCAAACCACCTCAACAACCCCTCTTCAGCCCTCTGACTAATATTTTTATTAACTCCACACTTTCTTCTAATTCTTAAAATTCCAAGTGAAAAAAAAGGAGCTGTTATGAAGAGTCTTTCTAGCTAAGTGATGAATATTTTTATTGGAAAATAATTACTTCACTATAATTTACATATTACATTCAGTTTTTAATTACTTAAAGTACTATCTCTATAGCGGGATCCCCAAACAATTATATATTGAATGGGTTCTGGACACTTTATGACATGTCAGTGAATTCATCAATTTAAAGCTAAAGCCATACAATTTTTTGTAAACTACTTTTCAACTCCTCAATCAGTGTTCAAGAAACCATCCATAATCTCAATCCTTCTTGTTATTGTCTTACTAGACAGTTGTGAATGTTTTACTGATGACAAGATTTCCTTTTACTAGCAAAACCTTCAAAATAATTTCATGCCTCTTAACCACTTAGACATATTTAAAACCTTTTTTTTTTCTTTAAAGACTGCAGTAGAATTCTTACATTTTACCGGGCACTGTACAAACTGACTGTTAAGATGCTAGTTTTAATTTTAAATCATTTATTTCCCTAATTTCGAAAATATTTGGATAATTAACGAAGTATGAAAATAACAAGCAAGGAAAAATATTATTACATTCATTAGAGTGATAAACCCACAGGGGAATGGGGAAATGAACGGCACTCAGGTTCAATTCAAGAAAGCGGAAGTCAGGTCAACTTCCTTGGACCAAGAGCCCCTTACTGGCATCAAGGAAGCCCCCCCATAAGGGGATCTTGATTCAAGGAAGGGAAGGTCAAGTCAACTTCCTTGGATCAACAGCCCCTCACTGTCATCAAGAAAGCTGCCATGAGAGCACAAGGTACATGTATGGTAGGCTGCAGAACAATAAAACAATCAACGCGTTTCCCAGCACACTTACCTCCATCACCTGCGCAATATCAAACTCGTCATTGACTCTCTTTTTGAGGGGAAAACGCTGGTAGCCTCGGTCACCACTTTCAAAATTGTTATCACACATAACACAATGTGTGCTGTGGTGAGCATTGCTTGCACGCCTTTGCTCCAGCTGCTTCGTCTTTGAAAGTTTTGTACTCTTGCTCTTCACTGATTTTGGCCAAGTTTCTGACTGTTGCACAGTCCAAATATTTTGTCTCTTTCTTGTTTCCAAGTCTTTCTGTTTCTTATGTGTTTGTCTTAGTTGCTTTTTTCTTTGCTGAGCTCTATGTTGCTTTTTAATTTGCTTTATTTTGGCCTCCTCTTCTTTTAGTGTCTTCTCATTCTCAAGGTGCCTAAGAAGTCAAGTGTACATTTACTTAATTATACTACTCTATCTAGTAATAATTTGCATGTTTACTATTTTTAATTTGGTTGTAATTTAGACACTAGCTTTCTTAGAAAATACAATACATACTGCAATTAATACCCTATGATCAAGGAAAAGAAAAGGAAAAAAATTCTTAGCTGAATTAATAAAAAAATTAATCTCAAAATACAGACTAGGTATTTTTTTTATGACACTGGCCATCTCCCACACAGGCAGGGTGACCTGAAAATGAAACACTTTTACCATCATTCACCCCTCCTCCGTCTTGTCAGAGGTGTGCTGATACTACAGTTCAGATTACCCTCTAAATTGCAAATATCCCCACCCCTCCTTCAGAGTGTAAGCACTTTACTTTTCATCTCCAATTCTCAAGTCCAGCTAACAAGTTTTCCTGAATTTGTTTACAAATTCAGGAAACTGTGTTACTGTGTTCACACTGCAACTGCTCATCAAGTCCCAAAAACCATTTGCCTCTATTCACTCCTGTCTAACAAACTCACACACACCTGCTGGGTGTCCAAGCCCCTTGCATACAAAACCTCCTTTACCCCCTCCCTCTAAACTTTCCTAGGATGACCTTCCCTCTACTACAGATTTAAACACCATTGAAGTCATCCTATTTTGCGACAAAACTTCCCTACCTTTATCTAAATATTGTTCACTTATATACTGCAATGTAAACACTTGGTCTACACATCCCCTACCTTCCTTAAAACCTTGTTCATCTGCAATCCTGCTCTCCCTCTTACCCTTAAGCATACACTTTAGGTGGTATACTTTATAGGCCTTTTTTTTTTTTAACGAGTCGTCCGTCTCCCACCGAGGCAGGGTGACCCAAAAAGAAAGAAAATCCCCAAAAAGAAAATACTTTCATCATCCTTCAGCACTTTCACCTCATTCACACATAATCACTTTTTGCAGAGGTGCTCAGAATACAACAGTTTAGAAGTATATACGTATAAAGATACACAACATATCCCTCCAAACTGCCAATATCCCAAAACCCCTCCTTAAAGTGCAGGCATTGTACTTCCCATTTCCAGGACTCAAGTCCGGCTATATAAAATAACCTGTTTCCCTGAATCCCTTCACTAAATATTACCCTGCTCACACTCCAACAGCTCATCAGGTCCCAAATACCATTCATCTCCATTCACTCCTATCTAACACGCTCATGCACGCTTGCTGGAAGTCCAAGCCCCTGACCCACACAACCTCCTTTACCCCCTCCCTCCAATCCTTTCGAGGACGACCCCTACCCCGCCTTCCTTCCCCTACAGATTTATAAGCTCTCCATGTCATTCTACTTTGATCCATTCTCTCTAAATGACCAAACCACCCCAACAACCCCTCTTCAGCCCTCTGACTAATATTTTTATTAACTCCACACCTTCTAATTTCCACACTCCGAATTTTCTGCATAATATTTACACCACACATCGCTGCTGCATTTACCACCCAAGCTTCACACCCATATAAGAGTGTTGGTACTACTATACTTTCATACATTCCCTTCTTTGCCTCCATAGATAACGTTCTTTGTCTCCGCATATACCTCAACGCACCACTCACCTTTTTTCCCTCATCAATTCTATGATTAACCTCATCCTTCATAAATCCATCCGCCGACACGTCAACTCCCAAGTATCTGAAAACATTCACTTCTTCCATACTCCTCCTCCCCAATTTGATATCCAGTTTTTCTTTATCTAAATCATTTGACACCCTCATCACCTTACTCTTTTCTATGTTCACTTTCAACTTTCTACCTTTACACACATTCCCAAACTCATCCACTAACCTTTGCAATTTTTCTTTAGAATCTCCCATAAGCACAGTATCATCAGCAAAAAGTAACTGTGTCAATTCCCATTTTGAATTTGATTCCCCATAATTTAATCCCACCCCTCTCCCAAACACCCTAGCATTTACTTCCTTTACAACCCCATCTATAAATATATTAAACAACCATGGTGACATTACACATCCCTGTCTAAGACCTACTTTTACCGGGAAGTAGTGTCCCTCTCTTCTACACACCCTAACCTGAGCCTCACTATCCTCATAAAAACTCTTTACAGCATTTAATAACTTACCACCTATTCCATATACTTGCAACATCTGCCACATTGCTCCTCTATCCACTCTATCATATACCTTTTCTAAATCCATAAATGCAATAAAAACTTCCCTATCTTTATCTAAATACTGTTCACATTTATTAAACAAAAATACCAACCACTCCAACACTATATCCCCCCCTGCTTTTAAAATTTCTGTCATGATCCCATCAGTTCCAGCTGCTTTACCCCCTTTCATTCTATGTAATGCCTCACGCTCCTCCCCCACACTTACATCCTGCTCTTCTTTACTCCTAAAAGATGGTATACCTCCCTGGCCAGTTCATGAAATTACCGCCTCCCATTCTTCATCGACATTTCAAAGTTCCTCAAAGTATTCTCGCCATCTACCCAATACCTCCATCTCCCCATCTACTAACTCTCCTTCTCCGTTTTTAACTGACAAATCCATTTGTTCCCTAGGTTTTCTTAACTTGTTTAACTCACTCCAAATTTTTTTCTTATTTTCATTAAAATTTCTTGACAGTGCCTCTCCCACTCTATAATTTGCTCTCCTTTTGCACTCTCTCACCACTCTCTTCACCTTTCTTTTACTCTCCATATACTCTACTCTTCTTATAACACTTCTGCTTTGTAAAAACCTCTCATAAGCTACCTTTTTCTCTTTTATCACACCCTTTACTTCATCATTCTACCAATCACTCCTCTTTCCTCCTGCACCCACCCTCCTATAACCACAAACTTCTGCCCCACATTCTAATACTCCATTTTTAAAACTATTCCAACCCTCTTCAACCCCCCCCCCCACTACTCATACTTGCACCAGCCCACCTTTCTGCCAATAGTTGCTTATATCTCATTCGAACTTCCTCCTCCCTTAGTTTATATACCTTCACCTCCCTCTTACTTGTTGTTGCCATTTTCCTTTTGTCCCATCTACCTCTTACTCTAACTGCAGCTACAACTAAATAATGATCCGATATATCAGTTGCCCCTCTATAAACGTGTACATCCTGAAGCCTACCCAACAACCTTGTATCCACCAATACATAATCTAACAAACTACTTTCATTACATGCTATATCATACCTTGTATATTTATTTATCCTCTTTTTTATAAAATATGTATTACTTATTACCAAACCTCTTTCTACACATAGCTCAATTAAAGGTTCCCCATTTTCATTTACCCCTGGCACCCCAAATTTACCTACTACTCCCTCCACAACATTTTTACCCTCTTTAGCATTGAAATCCCCAACCACAAGTACTCTCACACTTGGTTCAAAACTCCCCATGCATCCACTCAACAATTCCCAAAATCTCTCTCTCTCCTCGACACTTCTCTCTTCTCCAGGTGCATATATGCTTACTATAACCCACTTTTCACATCCAACCTTTATTTTACTCCACATAATCATTGAATTAAAACATTTATACTCCCTCTTTTCCTGCATAGCTTATCCTTCAACATTATTGCTACTCCTTCTTTAGCTCTAACTCTATTTGAAACCCCTGACCTAATCCCATTTATTCCTCTCCACTGAAGCTCTCCCACCCCCTTCAGCTTTGTTTCACTTAAAGCCAGAACATCCAGCTTCTTCTCATTCATAACATCCACAATCATCTCTTTCTTATCATTCACATAACATCCATGCACATTCAGACATCCCACTTTGAAAATTTTCTTATTATTCTTTTTAGTAATTATTACAGGAAAAGGGGTTACTAGCCCATTGTTCCCGGCATTTTAGTTGACTTTTACAACACGCATGGCTTACGGAGGAAAGATTCTTATTCCACTTCCCCATGAATATAAAAGGAAAAGTAATAAGAAACAAGAACTATTATGATAAAATCAAAGAAAACTCAGATGAGTGTGTATAGATAAACGTGTACATGTATGTGTAGTGTGATCTAAGTGTAAGTAGAAGTAGCAAGACATACCTGTAATCTTGCATATTTATGAGAGACAAAAGACACCAGCAATCCCACCATCATGTAAAACAATTACAGGCTTTCATTTTACACTCACTTGGCAGGACGGTAATACCTCTCTGGGTGGTTGCTGTCTACCAACCTACTATTCCTTATACAGTGGACCCCCGGTTTACGATATTATTTCATTCCAGAAGTATGTTCAGGTGCCATTACTGAACAAATTTGTTCCCATAAGGAATATTGTGAATTAGATTAGTCCATTTCAGACCCCCAAACATACACGTACAAATGCACTTACATAAATACACTTACATAATTGGTCGCATTGGGAGCTGATCGTAAACCGGGGTCCACTGTATAATTCTTACACTTTCTTTTGTCCCCTTTTCTTTATACAAGGAATTATGCATGGTCCCTGCCAATTCCTAGATACCTTTCCCCCTTCCCTTTCACACATTTATTGAACAAAAGCACCAATCATTCAAAAACTATATCACCCTCTGCTTTTAACATATGTCTTTATCCCATTAATCCCAGCTGTACTACAATTTTATTTTACCCACTGCCTTATACACCTTCCCCACACTCACATCTGGCTCTCCTTACTCCTAAAAGATGTTATACCTCCCTGGACAATGCATGAAATCACTGCCTCTCTCTCTTCATCAACATTTAACAGCTCCTCAATATACTATTCCTTTCATCTCTCCAATACCTCCATCTCCCAATCTAATAACTTCCCTCTTTTGCTTTTACCTGTTAAATCCATTTATTCCCTAGGCTTGCTCAACTTATTAATATCACTCCAAAACTTTTTCTTATTCTCAGCAAAATTTTTTAACAGAACCTCACCCATTCCCATTTGCTCTTCTTTTACGCTCCCTCATCACTCTACCTCTCTTTTACTCTCCATATACTCCACCTTCCTCTGGAATGGTAATTTTTTCTCTCTTATCACTCTCTTTACCTCACCATTCCATCAATCATTCCTCTTCCCTCCCACACTCACCCTCCTATATCCACAAACTTCTGCTGTACACTTAACTCTGCTCCATACCTCTTCAACTTTCTCCTCATTACTTATACTCTCAATAGCTCATCTACTCCCAACAGTTGCTCATATCTTACCCTACCTACCTCCCCCTTTAATTTATAAACTTTCACTTTTCTTTTACTCACTAATGCCATACTCTTTGTACCTCTCTATTTCTAACTCTCACCGTAGCTGCAATTTAAAAAATGCATTCAAATATATAGAAGGAAAAATGCTGGTAAAAATACCATACTGTGTAGTTTATAAGGTAAATCTAAATTATAGTAGTTATTAAATATCTGCATCTTAAAAAAGTAAAGTTATAAAACATGAAACAAAATGGATTCATGAACTGAGAAATATGAATTATAAAGAATGACTTAAGATATTAAAATACAGAAGATAATAGATACATACTAAACAAAAATTTATAAAAATATGGAAAAGAATATAGTACTGTACAAGTATTTCTTGGAGCTAGCAATGTAAAAGTAACGTACAGCAATGGAATTGGAATGATATGTAAAGCCCAATGTGTGCAAAATGTTTTCACTAATAAAGATTTTCTCTCCTTCTAAGTGCCAAGAAAGCCAAATCAATATAAAATGATACTGGAAAATATTTCTTCACAGTACAGTATAACAGTCTGAATAAAATCTGAAATTATGTACCCAAACAGAAGATTTGTACAAAAAACTTAAAACACGAGGGACTTTACAAACTGTTGTTAATACAACATAATTAAAAATAGGTATTGATACAAAATATATCAGGGCTCCAAATACCAGGAATAAACTATGAACCTTACACATTAGCATACTTATTACAGTACAGAATATTGTAATTTCCATTACAGTACAGTACAGTATTAATACATCAATAAAATTTTTATGATTTATATGTTGTACCTGCTGTACTCGCCAACAATTATTTCATCACAGTCCCAACAGATATAGCTATCATTCTTCGCACTTTCTGGGATGCGTGTGAGCTGCAGGGCATGTAGAGCAGTGATCACTTCAACATTAAACTCGCCTGAGCCAAGTTTCTTGTACAAGGGTTTGCCCTCTACAGCTTCACCACAAACTACACATTCATCCGCCATTGTGTTTGCCTTCTAGAGTGGTGTTATTTTTTTTAGAGATGACACTTCTCTTGCATCTGTAAGAATATATTTATTTAGAAACATACTTAGCAATGACACACATGAACTACCTTATTCAGAAAATATATACACAAACATGAATTTTACAAAACACTGTACACAGAAAAACACTATGCATATGTAATTTTATTTAGGTACAGGTACACCTAATTACAATTATCATACATAGTTTAAAATGACTGATAAAAAAAAGTATGATAATAAATGTGGATTGATGGACTGCTGAAGTCTAACTCAAGCAAGCTGAAAGAATGTCCCCCAAGAAAGTAAGGAAATGCTGAATGAATGGATGATATTGGTAAAGTGTATACAGATTGAATTTGTAGATATAAGGAGAAGACTATAAGAAAATGAGAAGATACTATACATAGATAAAATATGGTATGAATGTTTGATGCATAAGTAGTCTCCTTGGAAAATTAATGACACACATTACAGTATGTATATAAGAACATAAAATAGGTGGAATAATAGTTTATGAAGCAGCCAAGACATTGCCATGGATAATTTGCTGGAATGATGGAAGTGTATAATAACAGTATTTTGTGATTCTATTTAGCATGAAGGATAACCTGAAACAATGTACAATCTACAGTGTAAAAAATCTTTCGTAAACATGTAATACTTCTTTTTCTTTCAACAAACTGGCTGTATCCCACTGAAGCAGGGTGGCCCAAAAAGAAAAACAAAAGTGTAGTTTTTTAAATTTAGTAATGTATGCAGAAGGGGTTACTAGCTCCTTGCTCCTGGCATTTTAGTTGCCTCTTATGACATGCATGGCTTACAGAGGAAGAATTCTGTTCCACTTCCCCATGGAGAAAGTAACAATTATTTAAACCAAAAATGTATCAGCATTATCTTCCTCCCATTTTCATTTTGGCACTTTTTCACCTTGTCTTTTTTTATAATTTTGATTTATTGAATAACTTTTCATCTTATTCCTCATCCCTGAAACAGAAAATTATCCTCACTCTACTAATGAGTGGAGCTGTAATTAACACTGTGTACATCAATATTTTCTTTGTAAAATATATATAAAAATGCAATGCTCAACAATTAAATTGATGTTGTGTAGACATATATAAATATATCTTGCAAAATAAATATCTTAACCCTTTTATTATGTAAGGTCTATGTTTTTAAAATTACAGTGGTAGTACCTTGAGTTTCGAACAGCTCCCAACTTGAACAATTATGTAAGTGTATTTTTGTAAGTGCTTTTGTAAAAAATGCTCTCAAAGTTGTTGCTGGCTACAACCCCAACTATGGTGCTAATGTGAGAATTGTGAGAATGATGTACATAGCCTATGTTAGGTAATTAATTCATTATGCTGCTCCCATGTTGATATTAGCTAGAGAAAGTTCTCTCCGACCCTTGGAGTTAATGCAAAATGAAGCTCTCAGAATTATTCTTGGTTGTCCCAAATCTACAAAGGTTCTTAATATGAGGAAGGAGCTTGGTATTTCTAGTATCAGTGATAGGATTGTTGAGATTAACACAGTACTTGGTATTAGAATGTTAAGAAATGAGCCAGACACTGTCACTATGAATCTTACCAAGTGTCTCGAAGTAAATACACACAGATCTAAATGGATTGTGAAAATGTGCAATTGCATTAAGTTTTATAACCTGCATGAACTGTATCACTGTAGACAACAGGAACATTTCACCCCTCCATGGAAGATGTGTTCATTTCATATCATATACCTGCAAGTCCCTCCCATGAAGCTCATTGCTAGTAATCCCTTCCTTAAATCACTTGTTAAAGCAACTGCTCAAGAAGAAATTTCTCTCCTAGCTGGTAGTAATAAGTTATCACAAGTTATATACACTGGTGGATCTAAACAGGAGTCTTCTGGCAGGGCTGCAGCTGCTCGTTGCCACCTCCCTAGTTAAGAACGATAATAAACTTGTTGAACTAGGCATAAGAATTAACAACTGGGCATCTACATTGCAAACTAAATTGTTTGCAATCCTAATGGCACTAAAGCTAACTTATGATACTGAGCTCCGACTCTATCATCGTTACTGATTCTATGTCATCACTGAATGCTCTTAACTCATGCTCATTGGAGAAGCCAAGTATAGATACTCAAAAATCAGGGACAAAGGAATTAATGTACAATTGCCATGGCCCCCATCACACATTGGATTACTCCTTCACGATAAAGTTGATATGTTAAGCCAAGAAGAGTACCCAGAAGGAGAATGTAGAATATAACTTTGGTATATCTGGCCCATGGCCGGGCTCAATGTAGATAAACTCTCGAAACTCTTCAAAGGTAATGGTATGTGTCTAGCATTAGGAATAATATTAGAAGTAAATGAAAATGATTGTTATAGGAATGCAGTTAGAAGCCTGGGTAGATCTATAACCCACTAAGATAACATGAACATAGATAAGTATGTTTATGGAGCAACTTGCAATGTGAACAGACTGACTGATGTTGTAGTGGCCAGGCTTAGGCTTGGTTACAAGTACCTTCTGGCAGTTTGGGAGACACAGATGATGATCAAACTAAATGCAAATTATGTGATCAGGCATATTGTCACTCTCTTGAACACTATGTGCTTAATTGCCCACTTATTGAGGAATGCAGAGATAGACAGTATAATAACCTATGTGACATGTCAAGATATCTTATTAATGAAAATAAGATACCAGATATACTAAGCAAATTTCCTAAATTTGTAACAGGTAAGTGAAATATAGATATGTAGATATAAATCCATATGTACTCCTGTTAACCCTTTGGGGCCTAGTTCCTAGGCCTTTTGTGTATCCATATGCTCTTGCACTACCGTCCACAGGATGGATATGGGGTGCACAATAAACTAGCCACTTCGGGGGCAAAATCTAATCTAAATCTTTTGTAAGTGTATTTTTGGGGGTCTGAAACGGAGTAATCTAATTAACATTATTCCTTATGGGAACAAATTCGTTCGGTATCAGCACTCAAACAGCCTTCTGGAACGAATTAAATTCGTAACTCTAGGTACCACTGTATAATTAACGCTTAAATGAAAAATAAGAGTACAGTGGACCCCCGGATAACGATATTTTTTCATTCCAGAAGTATGTTCAGGTGCCAGTACTGACCGAGTTTGTTCCCATAAGGAATATTGTGAAGTATATTAGTCCATTTCAGACCCCCAAACATACACGTACAAACGCACTTACATAAATACACTTACATAACTAGTCGCATTGGGAGGTGATCGTTAAGCGGGGGTCCACTGTAATTTCTAGAGTTCCAAAAACAATATACGTAACAGAAAATTATCTATAGTATAACCTAAGATAGTTTTAACTGGGTTCTAATTAAAAAAGTATGAAAGAGTCCCTTAACTGAGACATGTTAACTTGTATTAGTTATTAGTCATAAAATTTAGAGGATAGACATATTAATAGCTTAACTATTATTTAATAAGCTAAAAACAACAGTCAATCACAATATACCTGGAGTATACCTGAAGAGGATTTTGGGGGTCAATGCCCCCGTGGCCCGGTCTGTGACCAGGCCTCATGGTGGATCAGGGCCTAATCAACCAGGCTGCTACTGTTGGCTGCTTGCAACCTGACGTACGAACCACAGCCCGGCTGGTCAGGTACTGACTTTAGGTGCCTGTCCAGTGCCTTCCAGAAGACAGCCAGGGGTCTACTGGTAATTCTCCTTATGTATGCTGGGATGCAGCTGAACAGTCTTGGGCCCCTGACACTGTGTTGTCTCTTATCGTGCTAGTGGCACCTGCTTTTCATTGGGGGGGATGTTGCATTGCCTGCCAAGTCTTTTGCTTTCCATAGGGAGTGATTTTTGCATGCAAGTTTGGCACTAATTAATCCCTCTAGGATTTTCCAAGTGTATATAAACATGTATCTCTCCTGCCTGCATTCCAGGAAGTACAGATTGACGAACTTTAAGCGTTCCCAGTAATTGAGGTGTTTTATCACAGTTATGTGCCGTGAAGGTTCTCTGTACATTTTCTAGGTCTGCAATTTTACCTGCCTTTAAAGGTGCTGTTAGTGTGCAGCAATATCCCAGCTTAGATAGAACAAGCAACCTGAAGAGTGTCATCATGGGCTTGACATCCCTGGTTTTGAAGGTTCTCATTATCCATCCTGTCATTTTTCTAGCAGATGTGACTGATACAATGTTGTGGTCTTTGAAGGTGAGATCCTCTGACCTTATCACTCCCAGGTCTTTTATGTTAGTTTTTTGCTCTACTGTGTAGTTTAAATTTGTTTTATACTCCAATACAGTATTAATTTCCTCACGTTTTCCATATCAGAGTAATTGAAATTTCTCATCATTGAACTTCATATTGTTTTCTGCAGCCCATTTAAAGATTTGGTTGATGTCCGCTTGGAGTCTTGCAGTGTCTTCAATGGAGGACACTGTCATGCAAATTCGGGTGTCATCTGCAAAAGAAGACATGGTGCTGTGGCTTACATCCCTATGTCAGATATGAAGATGAGGAACAGGATGGAAACAAGTATTGTGCCTTGTGGAGCAGAGTTTTTCACTGTAGCTGCCTCAGATTTTACTCTGTTTACTACTACTCTGTTCTATTTGTTAGGAAATTATAGATCCATGTACCAACTTTTCCTATTATTCCTCTATCACACATTTTGTGTGCTATTACACCATGGTCACACTTGTCAAAGGCTTTTGCAAAGTCTGTGTATACTACATCTGCATTTTGTCTGTCTTCTAGAGCATCCAGGACCTTGTCATAGTGGTCCAGTAGTTGGAACAGGCAGGAGCGACCTGCTCTAAACCCATGTTGCCCTGGGTTGTGTAACTGTTAGGTATCTAGATGGGTGGCAATCTTGCTTCTTAAAACCCTTCAAAGATTTTTATAATATGGGATGTTTGCACTATCGGTCTGTAGTTCTTTGTTATTACTTTACTGTTGTTTTTAGCAGCTGTGAGACAACCTCTGTGTCCATACTCCCTCTCCATAGGATGTTAAAAACACACGATAGGGGCTTATTGCAGTTCTTGATGAACAAGGAGTTCCATGAGTCTGGGCCTGGGGCAGAGTGTACGGGCATGTCATTTATCGCTTCTTCGAAGTCATTTGGCAACAGGATAATACCAAATAGGTTTGAGTCTACTAAATTCTGTGTCTCACTCACAAAAAATTAATTTAGGTCTTCGGCTCTGTCTGGTTAGCGGCTTGCTAAAAACCGAGTCATATTAGGACTCGAGTAGCTCACTCATTTCTTTGCTGTCATCTGTGTAGGACCCATCTTGTCTAAGTAGGGGCCCAATACCGGATGTCACTCTTGACTTTGATTTAGCATAAGAAAAGAAATATTTTGGGTTTATTTCAATTTCATTTATGGTTTTTAGTTCTTCCCGCATTTCTTGACTCCTGTAAGATTCCTTTAGCTTTAGTTCAATGTTTGCTATTTCTCTTACCAGTGCCTTCCTTCATATTACAGACATATTGACCTCTTTCAGACACTCTGTTATTCTTTGCCTTCACCTGTATAGAGAGTGCCTTTCTCTTTCTAGTTTACATGTTCTCTTCCTTTTCCTTAAAGGAATATGCCTTGAGCATACGTCAAGTGCCACAGAGTTAATTTGTTCCAGAAGTAGGTTTGGATCCATGTTGCTTAGGCTATCTTCCCAGTTTATATCATTTAGGACCTGACTGACTTGGTCCCACCTTATGTTTTTGTTACTGAAGTTGAATTTGGTGAAGGTTGCCTCGTGACTGATCACATTTTGTTGGTCTGGAGCCCTGCGCATACATGTCTGAACCTCTATTATGTTGTATCTGAGTATATTGTCTTTGATATGGTAATATTTCATATCAGATCATCATTGTTAGTGAAGATCAGGTCCAGTGTATTCTCCAATCATGTTGGCTCTAATATTTGCTGGTTTAAAGTGAATTTGGTGCAGAGATTTAAAGGCTAGTGTGTATGTGAATTTTCATCTGAGCTGCCTCCTTGGTTTATCTCTGCTATGGCATTATTTGCTACATTCCTCCATTTTAGGTGCCCTAGATTGAAATCCCCCAGAAGCAAGATGTTTGGGGCAGAAACTGGAAGATTTTCCAGACAGTGGTCTATTTTCAAAGGCTTGTATACAACCACAATGACCAGGTTTTGGTTCTTGAACTTTACTGCCAAGACTTCAACTACATCATTTGAGGCATTTAGTAGTTCCGAGCATATCAGTGACTGTGATGTACAGGCCAGCTCCCACCCTGTTGCATGTTCACTCTGTCACATCTGTATAGGTTATAACCCAGAATCCATATTTCATTGTCAAGGTAATCCTTTATGTGGGTCTCTGTGAAGCAGTCCATGAATGAAAGGTATTTTGTTGTTCGTTGTGGGCTTTAGACCCTGTATGTTTGCAAAGATGAATGTCATCGTATTGGTGGCATGAGGGGGTCTTTTTTTCCCTGGCACTAGTATCTGTTGTTTTGGAGTGGAGGCCATTGACTATGATTCCGCTCCAAAAATTATCAGAGTTGGTGTACGATTTCTGTCATTTCCTGCCAGCTTTTTTCTTTCCTGGTGCTAAAAAAAACTCTCTCTTTGGAGTGGCTGTGGCTACCCAGGTTTTCCCATGGTCTGGATGTTCTGTATCTTCTTGTTCCCTTGAGGTGATGTGCCTGACAATATAAGTTAAAGCATTGTCTTTCCTGAACTTTAGAGTGACACATTTCAGGATGGAAAAGCTTACAGGAAGGAAGCTTGCATTTTCCTGTTGTCATATGGGCATGGCATTTTCTGGGGTGGTCAAAGTTGCACGTCCCATCTGTTTTTCCAGATATTCCATGCCTGCAGGATACGTAATGCATAGAATTTGCATAGGTCTGAGTTCTGTTTGCTTTGACAATGACAATTCTTTTTCAGTAAGCAAAGTATACAACAGTTATAAGAATTGGTGAAAAGTTAGTTACACAGATTTATTGGAATGCAGAGAGAACATTTTGTGAAGTCTTAAAATTAGCTTAAATTTTATAGTACAAAATTTTGTTGTGTGAGATTATCAGAATGTTATGCTACAAATATTATTACATGTTAACATTTTTTTTTACAACATACAGTATCACTATATCATGTCATAGTTAATACTGAAATGGAGAGAAGTTGTGGTTATAACATACCTGGATATATAGTGCTGAGTTTGTATTGGGCGTAATGCTGCTTTGCTCTAAATGAACAGGTTGCTTCTGATGTACTGAATCATGTTAGTTAATCTGTGCATAATTTATACTGAATTTGAGGCATTTCTTAAAATATTTTTGAAGCAGTTCACAGATAGGGATCTTTTAGCATGTTTTAGCAGAGTTCCAGATTTTAGGGCCTCTAATTTGCATGAGTTTCTAAATAGGTTGAGTAGTACATGAGGTATATCAGAAAGAGACTTGTTTCTAATATGGCAGTTAGTAAAGGTTTTAATCCGGGAATAAAATAAATATTGACCCAAAATGAGCCTGTTTACAAATGACATTTTGCTCTAAGAAGAGCCTTATCTAGTTGGGTCACTCTACTCAAGAGTTTTATCAGCTCACTGTACTCAAGACTTTTATCAAGCTTCTCTGCTCAGAGTTTTACCAAGTCAAATTATTTTACTCAGAGGAAAACATCATGTGCAAATAAAGGTTTACTCTGCATATATCTTTACTAAATTAGCACTTAAGAGAGGACACATGACAACTGATTGAAACATCATAATTTGTCATTTGTTCCAATCAGTTTTGTGACTTTTTTTTTTTTACCATATAAGCAAGTAAGTTTATTTAGGTACAGGTACTGACAAGTACAAGTACCATACATAGTTTAACATGTGTAAATTACCTAGGATAACCCCCCAAAAAAATCCGAAAAAGTGACTGATTTACATTGGTAAGTCTAGTCATCCAACACTGGTACATTAAACCTGAGTAAGGCTTAATCATACCTTTGAGAATGAGACCACAAAGAAAATAAATTACATTCGGTTATGGTAATTATATTATTTGGCTTTAGTGTCATCTTAAGCTAAATGTTAATAAATTCTCACAACTGCATGACTATTAATGTGGCAAAAGCACTGTAGCAATTTAGTTCAGAAATTTGTAAGCACAAGCACAAATATATACTTAACTTTGATCCATATCACTTACTTTTCTTTGTAATTTTGCAAGATATGTTGATTTTTACCAAGAGGTTCCTGACTGAGGTTGCTGAGGCATCATCCATGAGGTGAGGCAGCTAGGTAGGCTATCCTTAGCTAGCACAACCATTCCCCTTGCCTATATGCCAAGTGGTAGTGACAACCTGCCACTTTATACACCCTAGTGGATCACTTGCCACCACTGCAGCACTAGCACTAGCAACCTACGCCCGTCCTCGCTGATATAGAGCTTAAGCTTTACATTCGTCCATGTTGGAACTCTCGTGTCCCCCCGACACAAGTGTTGTAGCTATGTCTACCTCGCTTCATAGGTCATGACAGGCGTTCCTAGTCCTGCCACACACACCGAGGGAGGAGCTAGATGTAGTGATGGTGAAGAACACCCAGGTTACATACCCCTGGAAGGAGGGAGATGAGGTTGAAGTGATGGAGAGAGACAGCCACTCCACCCCAGGGTTCCTCTCACAATAAACAAGACAGCCGCCGCCACTGTAGTAAAAACCTGCCACTATGATAGTCAGTTGCCACCCACTGCCACAGATTACCACTGTCCCCCTACAGTTACACTCATATACATCACTCCCACTCCACACTGACAGTATACACTTGTATATAAGCGATATTATGTCCGATATATGAGAATGGTATGATGGGTCACCTGATACGCACTAGGCAACACCAACTCCATCACCAATTATACCTCTTATATATCATATTTTTCATCTTCAGACTGAATCTAACGCAAACTATTAACCTAATATAAATTTCTCCTATTTTATAACTGATAACAACATAGAATATTCCTTTGTTCTTGTCTGTGTGCAATCCAGGTTTAAGAAATTATCATTCTTTGTTAGACTAATCAGACAATGTAGACTTATATACAGAATATGTAAATCATTAAAAGCAACTACATATATAAATACATTATATAAAATACTAAAACGTTTGTGAGGGTCTGAGGTATGGTAAGCAGGCACTGTAAACACTTGTATTTCCATTCACAAAAATATGAATCATTGAAAAATTATCACCCATTATAGATCAACCTGTATAGATCCTCTATACTAAATATCAATAAATGATTGTACGATCGTGTAATGTCGTGGAGAATAAAACTTTTTTTTTTAAATAAGTGCGTAGCCGGACGGTGGCCGTGGACATAATGGCGTGATAACATGATGCCGTCTACTCTCACATCAAAACATTTTTGCAAAACTATCACCTGCTCTTAGATTTCTGCATTGACTGACTGCTAACACAACGTTCAAACATATATTTACATTTTGTTAAATTAAAATGATTATTACTATTGCACGTAGTTTTAATAAAGTTATGTTAGAGCAATAACACGAGCATCGACAGCTTCCACGGCCACCGTGGTAATACTCGCCGAAATTAAATCCAAATGAGCATTATCGAAGATTTTTGTAATTTAAGTATTTAATGCGATTTTTAGCAGAATATAGAAGTATTATGGGCTATAGTTTACAATTACTACTCGAAGGAAATCGCGCATTAGTTAACATTTCACCATATATACCAACTTTACACATTGCAGAATAAGTATTTCTTATGCACATTGTTATTTTGGGAGATATTAGCGAAAAAGGCATCTTCATCTTGGTCGTGTAGCACGTCGAGACAAACGTCTGATCGAATGTAAACGAAGACGTGTATACACCGATGGCGGAGTAAGGGTAGGGCGAAATTAAATATCAACACGATGGACACATGCAGAACTTGCCTGGTATGGGCCGGTGGACCTGCATCTATTACTCCACTCTAATGTTTTTATTTTTATTGATAAAGATTCGCCCACACAGTAGGCTTTAACAAGTTACGAACATACCTGGGAGAGAGGATGTGAATATATATATATATATATATATATATATATATATATATATATATATATATATATATATATATATATATATATATATATATATATATATATATATAGAGAGAGAGAGAGAGAGAGAGAGAGAGAGAGAGAGAACAAATGGATTTGTCAGTTAAAAATAGGAGAGGAGAGTTATTAAATGGAGAGTTAGAGGTATTAGGAAGATGGAGGGAATATTTTGAGGAATTGTTAAATGTTGATGAAGATAGGGAAGCTGTGATTTCGTGTATAGGACAAGGAGGAAGATAAGATAAGATAAGATTTCGTTCGGATTTTTAACCCCGGAGGGTTAGCCACCCAGGATAACCCAAGAAAGTCAGTGCGTCATCGAGGACTGTCTAACTTATTTCCATTGGGGTCCTTAATCTTGTCCCCCAGGATGCGACCCACACCAGTCGACTAACACCCAGGTACCTATTTGCTGCTAGGTGAACAGGACAACAGGTGTAAGGAAACGTGTCGAAATGTTTCCACCCGCCGGGAATCGAACCCGGGCCCTCCGTGTGTGAAACGGGAGCTTTAGCCACCAGGCCACCGGAAGAGCCAGTTGTGAGTGTGGGGGAAGTTCGTGAGGCAGTAGATAAAATGAAAGGGGGTAAGGCAGCCGGGATTGATGGGATAAAGATAGAAATGTTAAAAGCAGGTGGGGATATAGTTTTGGAGTGGTTGGTGCAATTATTTAATAAATGTATGGAAGAGGGTAAGGTACCTAGGGATTGGCAGAGAGCATGCATAGTTCCTTTGTATTAAGGCAAAGGGGATAAAAGAGAGTGCAAAAATTATAGGGGGATAAGTCTGCTGAGTATACCTGGTAAAGTGTATGGTAGAGTTATTATTGAAAGAATTAAGAGTAAGACTGAGAATAGGATAGCAGATGAACAAGGAGGCTTTAGGAAAGGTAGGGGGTGTGTGGACCAGGTGTTTACAGTGAAACATATAAGTGAACAGTATTTAGATAAGGCTAAAGAGGTCTTTGTGGCATTTATGGATTTGGAAAAGGCGTATGACAGGGTGGATAGGGGGGCAATGTGGCAGATGTTGCAAGTGTATGGTGTAGGAGGTAGGTTACTGAAAGCAGTGAAGAGTTTTTACGAGGATAGTGAGGCTCAAGTTAGAGTATGTAGGAAAGAGGGAAATTATTTCCCAGTAAAAGTAGGCCTTAGACAAGGATGTGTGATATCACCGTGGTTGTTTAATATATTTATAGATGGGGTTGTAAGAGAAGTAAATGCGAGGGTCTTGGCAAGAGGCGTGGAGTTAAAAGATAAAGAATCACACACAAAGTGGAGTTGTCACAGCTGCTCTTTGCTGATGACACTGTGCTCTTGGGAGATTCTGAAGAGAAGCTGCAGAGATTGGTGGATGAATTTGGTAGGGTGTGCAAAAGAAGAAAATTAAAGGTGAATACAGGAAAGAGTAAAGTTATGAGGATAACAAAAAGATTAGGTGATGAAAGATTGAATATCAGATTGGAGGGAGAGAGTATGGAGGAGGTGAATGTATTCAGATATTTGGGAGTGGACGTGTCAGCGGATGGGTCTATGAAAGATGAGGTGAATCATAGAATTGATGAGGGGAAAAGAGTGAGTGGTGCACATAGAAGTCTGTGGAGACAAAGAACTTTGTCCTTGGAGGCAAAGAGGGGAATGTATGAGAGTATAGTTTTACCAACGCTCTTATATGGGTGTGAAGCATGGGTGATGAATGTTGCAGCGAGGAGAAGGCTGGAGGCAGTGGAGATGTCATGTCTGAGGGCAATGTGTGGTGTGAATATAATGCAGAGAATTCGTAGTTTGGAAGTTAGGAGGAGGTGCGAGATTACCAAAACTGTTGTCCAGAGGGCTGAGGAAGGGTTGTTGAGGTGGTTCGGACATGTAGAGAGAATGGAGCGAAACAGAATGACTTCAAGAGTGTATCAGTCTGTAGTGGAAGGAAGGCGGGGTAGGGGTCGGCCTAGGAAAGGTTGGAGAGAGGGGGTAAAGGAGGTTTTGTGTGCGAGGGGCTTGGACTTCCAGCAGGCATGCGTGAGCGTGTTTGATAGGAGTGAATGGAGACAAATGGTTTTTAATACTTGACGTGTTGTTGGAGTGTGAGCAAAGTAACATTTATGAAGGGGTTCAGGGAAACCGGCAGGCCGGACTTGAGTCCTGGAGATGGGAAGTACAGTGCCTGCACTCTGAAGGAGGGGTGTTAATGTTGCAGTTTAAAAACTGTAGTGTAAAGCACCCTTCTGGCAAGACAGTGATGGAGTGAATGATGGTGAAAGTTTTTCTTTTTCGGGCCACCCTGCCTTGGTGAAAATCGGCCAGTGTGATAATAAATATATATATATATATATATATATATATATATATATATATATATATATATATATATATATATATATATATATATATATATATATATATATATATATATATATATATATATATATATATATATATATATAGGGAACGTAGTAATGTGAAAAGTCAGGTGAGATATGTTGAAACTTAATTCCTAGGTACACAAGAAACAGGTCGGAAAAATTCATGGCTTGGATTCAAGAAAGACTTTCCTAGCTTGGGCCAGTAGGCCTGTTGCAGTGCTACTCTGCTGTGACCTATAGCTTCCTAGCAAGATGCTCAGCTGTGTTGCAGAAGCTGTTGCTCTGGTTAAAGATGTTTGATATGCTAATTAGTTAGGATTCCAGACTCCTGTTTCAGTGTGTCTTCTTCTTTGACAAAGAATCTTGCACCATTGTAATTGATCACTTGTTTGTGTGAGTTTCTGTGTGAAACACAGATTGTTCAGGTGGTCCATTCTGCTGGCATATTGGTGTTCAGAAATGTGTGTGAAGGTCTCTTTATGTTTCTTCCGCGTATATTTGGTCATAGTCGTAAATTGGGATACCCTTGTCATGGTTAAGACATGTTGGTGGTATTTCTTATTGGTAATATTCTTCATTTGTGGAGGCATTGATGGATATTTGGAATTTGGTGTTGGAGAAAATAATGTAGATGTGTTTAGCAATGGAGTTGTTAGGGATGACAGCCAATAAACTTACGCTTAACGTTGACAAAACCTACTACATTATGTTTGGTAGCAGAGCAAGAGATGTGCAAATTAACATTAAGATCGACAACACTCTAATTGCCAGGCATAATGAGGGCAAATTCCTAGGCCTATACCTCGACAACAACCTGAACTTCAGCACCCATATCCAACACATAACCAAAAAAGTATCCAAAACGGTTGGGATCCTCTCCAAGATACGATACTACGTGCCGCAAACTGCCCTTCTCACACTATACCATTCACTTATATATCCATACCTCACCTATGTTATCTGTGCTTGGGGATCAACTGCAGCAACACACCTAAAGCCAATAATAACCCAACAAAAAGCCGCAGTAAGAATAATCACTAAATCCCATCCCTGGCAACACCCCCCCTCCCCACTCTTCATAGATCTAAACTTACTCCCTGTTCAGTACATCCACACTTACTACTGTGCAATCTACATCTACAGGACCTTAAATTCCAATATTAACCTTGACCTAAAACGCTTTCTTGATAGTTGTGACAGAGCCCACAGGCACAACACCAGACACAAACATCTCTATGATATTCCCCGTGTCCGACTAAACCTTTACAAAAATTCAATGTATGTCAAAGGCCCTAAAATCTGGAACACCCTACCTGAAAATTCCAAAACTGCAGACACATTCATCACCTTCAAAACTACCATCAGAAAACATCTTATCTCCCTGATACACCCTGTCAACTAATAATACGAATACCACCTGGTGGTTCACACTTTCACTCGCCCATTTGACCATAAACATGCGCTGTATAGTCCTTGTGGCTTAGCGCTTCTTTTTGATTATAATAATAATAATAATTGACCATAAACAGAAATATCAATCTCAATCTCAAAATAATGAATCTTAACTAGTCATAAGTTGGCCTGTGATACTCCAATACTGAAACTATGTATAGTGCCAAAACAAAAGCATTCACATTGCTAAACTCACAACTAGTATTTAGTCACTTAGCCATAATACCAACTTACCTCATAATATTGTAATATTTTAAACTTAGATTTAATATAAGTCTGCCCGAAATGCCTAGCCATGCAAGGTGTTCTAGTGGTACACTCTGTAATTATTATTTTACTACATGTAAACCACACAATAACCAAATTCTGTAAACTCAGCATTGTAATCCTTATAGAGAATAAACTTTGAATTGAATTGAATTGAAAAAAAAGAACAGCAGTTAATGGTAAACCCACATTATTATTATTATTATTATAATCAAGGGGGAAGCACTAAACCCGTAGGATTATACAGCGCCTATGGGGGGATGGAAGGCATTCAGGCTTAATTCAGGGAACTGGAGCACAGATCCAATTCCCTAGATCAAGAGCCCCTCACCAGCATCAAGGAGCCTTCCTTGAGGGGGGTAAACCCACAGGTAGACCGAAAATCTGCCGAAAGAAAATATTCATACATTATTTAAAAAAAATACAGTTCTTTTAGTTAGCTAGTTTAATATGTTTATTATGCACCCCATACCCATCCTGTGGGCGGTAGTCAAAAGATTACAGAGGTACATAATTGGTCCAGGGACTGGACTCCAAAGTTTTGATAGCTGAGCAAGTTACAGAGGTAATGAATTCACAATTTACAAAGGTAATGAACTCACAAATTACAAAGGTAATGAACTCCGGGTAGGTCTAGTCACAATCATGACAAGTTACAAAGGTATTTACAGATTACAGAGGTACGTAATGGATCCAGGGACTGGGCCCCAAAGTTTGGATGGCTGAACTAGGTACAAGGTAATGAACTCACAAGTTACAAAGGTAATGAATACTGTAAGAATGGTTACTTACGTTTATACATGGCTACAATCATGAACAAATTATAGTGTAATGAGCAATTCACACTTCCACACCCGGTCACAAGAACAGTTCTTTTATATAGTGAATTATGTAGGGATGAACCTAGGTTCCTTGACAATAAACTCGATAAAAACAAACTTGAATGAAGCTTGAGAGACAGAGGGCATAATGAAGACGCAACAGACGCCAGGGTTGCGTCATCTTGCGTCATTGATCTGCTGCCGCTGGTTCCTCGACACGTTCACACGTGTTGGGACCCAGGCAGGTGTGAACCACTGTCGTTAAGATATTTTGACATTTCCTGAGCATTTGTGAGAGAATGTCTCCGAATTCATCAGTTTTTCTAACATTTTAACATATAATAACGCAGGGTGTGACAGTAGCTCCCCTGGCAAAGTTTACAGTTACCTATGTAACATTAGCTGGTGGTGGAAACTCCAAGATTATTTAAGGTACATAAGGAAACTCCAAGAGGTTCCTGGAGGTCAACACTGCTCAGCTTCGATTGGGCTGCAGGATTATTATTATTATAATCAAAGGGGAAGCGCTAAACCCGGAGGATTATACAGCGCCTTGGGGGGGATGTGGAAGACATTCAGGCTTAATTCGGGGAACTGGAGCACAGATCCAATTCCCTAAATCAAGAGCCCCTCACCAACATCAAGGAACCTATCCCCCTCAAGGAAGGTTCCTTGATGTTGGTGAGGGGCTCTTGATTTAGGGAATTGGATCTGTGCTCCAGTTCCCCGAATTAAGCCTGAATGCCTTCCACATCCCCCCCCCAGGCGCTGTATAATCCTCCGGGTTTAGCGCTTCCCCTTTGATTATAATAATGATAATCCTGCAGCCCAATCGAAGCTGAGCAGTGTTGACCTCCAGGAATGCTGATCTTGTTGGATGTGCGCTAGACATGTGGCTCTCCTTGCATGAGCTGTATAGCCCTTGTGGCTTAGCGCTTCTTTTTTATTATAATAATAATAATAATCTCCTTGCATGATAAAATGATGATAGATGGGGTGACTAGTGCCAAACTTCCTCTGCATCAAGTCACTGAAGTTCAGTTAAGAACCTAAAGTAGTATGCCTCTACTTTCTCAAAAAAAAATCCTGTATAGAACTCTATCATAGGCCTTACTGAAGTCAATATACACGATATCATATTCGTTATTAAGATCTACACCTCAAATCCCTTAGTGAAAAAAGTTAGGAAATTCGTAAGACAGGAACGCCCCATTAGTAAGTTAATATTATTATTAAAGATTCGCCGGTAATCGGCCGGCCCGGGCCTTTTCCAAGTGGTGGCCCGGCCTTGGCTCCCTGTCTAGGGACTGTTTAAGACTTAAGTCTCCCATGAGAGGAGGCACAAGGACCTCATCATCTTTGGGACCAACTGTCCCCAGGCCTAACCGCAAGCTAGGCCTCTCTGGTCTGCCATCCCTGTCCCAGGGGAGCTAATGGGAATGACAGGCTTGTGAGCTGCTATCGTAAGGGTTCTTAAATGGAGATATCGTAGGTTGAAGGTAGACACACTTGCTGGATGGTAACTTATATTGTCAGACTGAGACGATGAGGGATGGAGCCCGCTGCCTTGCCTGTCTGCTGAATGGTCTGCCGCCGAGTGAGTGCGGAGCAGAGGTATGAGCCTACACATGTGCATCCCGTGACGTCACACAAAGCCACAGGCCTACAAGGGATTTCGTATCTAAAGCACATGGATGATACTAATATGCTATGCTATATAATACAGGGAATACAGGGATCAGCAACTATGCTGACACTGCAAGCTCCGGATCAGGCACCTACCCTACCCTAGAAGGGCTGGGCATGGTGTCGATCTAATAAGTTTTTTTTACAGTAAGTTTTTTTTTTAAGTTTATTCAGGTAAAAAAAAAATCTAGGTATAGGTACACATAAATACAGTTACATAAATGATCATGTATGGCAGCATATATGAAAATTACTTTGGATAACCCCCAAAAAAAGTTAGACTGACCTATTTCCACAGGGGCCTTTGTAATATCTTATTTAAACCTTAAAAGTTAAAAAAGGTAAAACAGTGCTGAGATTTGATCAAATTATCTTGGAAGGCGACTTCGAATAGCTTCGGCAGTTACTCCACTCAAGGGAGGTTCCTTGATGCTGGTGAGGAGCTCTTGATCTAGGGAATTGGATCTGTGCTCCAGCTCCCTGAATTGAGCCTGAATCCCTTCCATCCCCCCCACATGCGCTGTACAACCCTAAGGGTTTAGCGCTTCCCTGTGATTATAATAATAATAATAATAATAATAATAATAATAATAATAATAATAATAATAATTCGGCAGTTGCTGATTCCCTCAGTTCTCCCACAATGGAGGTTTGGCTAATTGGTCTATAATTCGAAGCTAACAAGTCTGTCTCCCTCTTGGTAGACAGGTACCACGTTTCCCATTTTCATTTATCTGGCACTATACCTGTTTGTAGTGATATGTCGAAAAGACTAGATAATGGTTTGCTAAATTCTTCCGTACATTCCTCTATAAATTACACACATTGGGCGTGTTTCTTTCCACCTGTTGTCTATGTTTCCCATCAGTAAAATGGGTACCTGGGTGTTAGTCGACTGGTGTGGGTCGCATCCTGGGACAGTGACCTAATTTACCCGAAATGTTCAGCATAACAAGGGGCTTTCTATATAGTAGTGTGTTACTGATGTCAGCTAGGCCTGTATACCATGTACATGTATTTGTAGTAAATAAATATATTATTATTATTATTATTATTATTATTATTATTATTATTATTATTATTATTATTATTATTATTATTATTATTATCTATAAATTACGTGCGTAATCAGTCATTAATGACTGATCGTGGGTAATTTATTTTCGTCCTGGCCTACATAATTTTTGATTTCTGGAAATTCGCTAGTATCTTCCTGCATAAAAACTGAGGAAAGAAGTGTTGAAAACTGTACACATTTCTTTATTACTGACAGTAAGCTGGTCTGAACAACTTTTACGTGGTTCTATCTTCACCTTAATCTTACTCCTATATACTTGAAAGAAACCTTTTGGATTGGTCTTTTATTCTGGTGTGACTTTAATTTCATAATATCTTTTGGCTTTTCTTATTCTTTTCCTTTATTTTTCTCTTCAATTAAATATATTGATTAAGTGTCCCCTCTCTTCTGACCTATGTGATGTTTTAATCTATTGTTTATCTATTAAGGCTATTTTTGTTTGATCTAATTTCCGTATCTGGAACATATGTTGCCTGGGCAGCTTGAAGTGTGCTTTGCAAAACGTCATATTGGTGATCATCTCCACCTACCTGCTTCACAGCATAATCACCTATCAGATCGCACAGGTCCGCTACACCCAGATAATCCCTCAGCCTCACAAAATCGGCTGAACGAAAATTAAAGACCTTGCCTTGAGTGTAGTAACTCCATGATATATTGGAACAGTGATTTGTGATCGGCTTCCTCAAACTTATTATTAACCTCAAGATTGTTAATTAGTTGAAGTTCTTTTCGAATTCCTACATTCCCCCCTCGAGGGAGGAGGCTGGTTGTTGCCGGTGAAAGGCCCTCCCTTTCCTCGGATCAGACCCGATTACTTTCCATTCCACAGTGGCTGTATGACCCGTACAGACTTAACACTTACCGTGAAAACAATAGTAATCAATGAGAGGAAAATGAGCAGTAGAGTAGTTCATTCATTTCTCTCGGGAATGTTGGACAACGGACGAATGTGCAGGTTTAGTGTTGAAAATACACATTCACGGCAAGTGCTTATCCAGCTGGGGGTCACAGAGCAACATAGTATTAATACTGCAGTCAAGACTATTGACGCTTTTAATCATGTGATGATTACGGATTTTAGACATGTGATGATTACGTGTTTTAATCATGTGATGATTACGGGTTTTAGTCATGTGATGATTACGGATTTTAATCATGTGATGATTACGGGTTTTAATTATGTGATGACCCTGACACTGCTCCAGGATGGTGTTATGAGACCCACCCCTCACACTGAATTATCAGTAAGTGTCAGTTAGTCAGTAAGTAAATACGTAAGTAAATTATTATTTATGCTTTGGTACATAACATACGACTGATTACCTCAATCTCCTCCTCTTCTTGCACCTCTCTGCTTTGTATTGGACTGATGAAGCCACTGTGTGGCGAAACGTTTCCTAAATAAAGATTCCCATATGGTGCATAAGTGTCTCAATCTTCAACATATAGAGGTTAAAAGACAGTACACATAGGCGGAGAGTGAGGTGTGAGTGACGCATGGTGACCTGAAGAATGTCATATTGGGATGAGGACTGGTAGGCGAGGAGATCATGCGACTCCTGTGTTGCTGGGTAGGTGATGCTTTGCCTGGTTGAGTATCATGTATATGTACTAGTGTTTTAGAAATTTTATAGTTTCCAGTGTTACGTTCTGTTGTGTCGGTGACGGCGATTAGCGAGGCTTCTAGACACCGTCGGCGTCTAAGGTCTTGTTCGGTGAGAACGAGTCGTGCCTAATCCCAGTTCATCAGATGCCCCGTGGAGTCCTCTACCTGGAGTTTACCTGGAGGGAGTTCCGGGGGTCAACGCCCCCGCGGCCCGGTCTGTGACCAGGCCTCATGGTGGATCAGAGCCTGATCAACCAGGCTGTTACTGCTGGCTGCACGCAAACCAATGTACGAGCCACAGCCCGGCTGGTCAGGAACCGACTTTAGGTGCTTGTCTAGTGCCTGCTTGAAGACTGCCAGGGGTCTGTTGGTAATCCCCCTCATGTATGCTGGGAGGCAGTTGAACAGTCTCGGGCCCCTGACACTTATTGTATGGTCTCTTAACGTGCTAGTGACACCCCTGCTTTTCATTGGGGGGATGTTGCATCGTCTGCCAAGTCATTTGCTTTCGTAGTGAGTGATTTTCGTGTGCAAGTTCGGTACTAGTCCCTCTAGGATTTTCCAGGTGTATATAATCATGTATCTCTCCCGCCTGCGTTCCAGGGAATACAAGTTTAGGAAAGTCAAGCGCTCCCAGTAATTGAGGTGTTTTATCTCCGTTATGCGCGCCGTGAAGGTTCTCTGTACATTTTCTAGGTCAGCAATTTCACCTGCCTTGAAAGGTGCTGTTAGTGTGCAGCAATATTCCAGCCTAGATAGAACAAGTGACCTGAAGAGTGTCATCATGGGCTTGGCCTCCCTAGTTTTGAAGGTTCTCATTATCCATCCTGTCATTTTTCTAGCAGATGCGATTGATACAATGTTATGGTCCATGAAGGTGAGATCCTCCGACATGATCACTCCCAGATCTTTGACGTTGGTGTTTCGCTCTATTTTGTGGCCAGAATTTGTTTTGTACTCTGATGAAGATTTAATTTCCTCGTGTTTACCATATCTGAGTAATTGAAATTTCTCATCGTTGAACTTCATATTGTTTTCTGCAACCCACTGAAAGATTTGGTTGATGTCCGCCTGGAGCCTTGCAGTGTCTGCAATGGAAGACACTGTCGTGCAGATTCGGGTGTTATCTGCAATGGAAGACACGGTGCTGTGGCTGACATCCTTGTCTACGTCGGATATGAGGATGAGGAACAAGATAGGAGCGAGTACTGTGCCTTGTGGAACAGAGCTTTTCACCGTAGCTGCCTCGGACTTTACTCTGTTGACGACTACTCTCTGTGTTCTGTTAGTGAGGAAATTATAGATCCATCGACCGACTTTTCCTGTTATTCCTTTAGCACGCATTTTGTGCGCTATTACGCCATGGTCACACTTGTCGAAGGCTTTTGCAAAGTCTGTATATATTACATCTGCATCGGTGTGGAATGTGAAAATTGGCGCGGCTGTGTTTGTTCGGCACCCAATTATGTGTTCGTGACCAGATGCTAAAATTTGGCAAATTTTTTGGTCGTGAACCGATTTGTTCGTGTTCGGAAATGTTCGTGACCAAAGGTTTCACTGTACTTATAGAAATAAAGATATTATATTATTATTATTATTATTATACCCGGAATCCTGCGGGCGGTAGTCAAAAAGATTACAGAGGTACATAATGGGTCCAGGGACTGGGCCCCAAAGTTTTGATAGTTGAACAAGTTACAAAGGTAATGAACCATTCACACGTCCACACCCGATTATTACTGCAATGAGTTATTAATGCAAAAATTAGCTTTATTTACAGTGAGCAATCATGGTATTTTTCCAGAATAGTTTGTAATACTGTATACCACTGGATAAAATACTTTGACATATCTTGAACATTTCTGAGTGAGTTGTCTTTGAATTCATTAATTGTATTATATATATATATATATATATATATATATATATATATATATATATATATATATATATATATATATATATATATATATATATATATATATATATATATATATATATATATATATATATATATATATATATATATATATATATATATATATATATATATATATATATATAATTTTCGAAAATAAAAACGGCAATTAAATAACATTGTTTATGAAAAATAAGGAAAAATGAGAAGCGTATTTCTAATGTTGATTCCATTTGATAAAACGTATTTTTTTATTCTTTCATTGAATATTAGAACACACAAATGGCTTCATTGGTTAGAGGAGTAATAAACCATGTGATTACAAAGGCTGAGAATTGCTGTCGAGGCTAATTTTTAAAAGTTAATTCAACACACAATTATGAAATATTTTTTCCCGCGCTGGACAACATGGCGGGTGGGTGCAGGTGTTGCTCTGTCTCACACACAAATTACCTCTTATTACACGTTGTTACACTCTCAGTACCTTGTCTTTATACTTAATTTGCATTATAGGTCACAGGAAAGATAGTGAGAACACTGCATGGCGGAGTTAAGTAGTGTAAAAAGTGTATTTAGTGATAAGTTGACCTGAGTGGACCAGCATTTGCTGACCCGCCTTTTAAAAGTTGTTTATATTGGATAAAATTATAATATACCTTCCATCAAGGGGGGTTTGCTTTAATGTTGGTGAAGGGCTTTTGATCCAGTGAATGAGAACTATCCTCCCCCTCCATCCCTTTCTTTTGAACGAATCCTATTGCCTTTCATCCCTCTTATTCTGCAAGTGCTGTGTGACCCCTGCGGTTTTGATGCTCCCCAGAAATGTAATAATTATTACATGGTTTTCCTGTGATCGGGTTTGGTAATTATGGGTGAATGTTTCTGGTGAAGGCTCTGACACCCGGCTGGACGAGCCGTGTGTCTGCCGGAAATATTTGGGGTCTATATAAGTCTTTCTCAACTTAATAAATTAAAAAGTTTTAGTTTATGACAGTTAAAGAGGGCAACAGTTTACGATAATTAAAAAGGGCAACAGTTTTAACTTTTAGGTTGAAATATCAAGATATTACAAAGACCCTAATGGAAATAAGTCACTTGACTTTTTTGGGTTATCCTAAATAATAATAATACTATGTATGATAATTGTACTTATGTGTACCTGTGCCTAAATAAAATTACAATAATTAAAAAGGGCCACAGTTTATGATAAAAAGGGTTAGTTTATGATAATTAAAAAGGGATGCAGTTTACAATAATTAATAAGGACTTCAGTTTATGGCTTAGTTTATGACAGTAAGATTGTTAGGTTAGTTTAAGTTGGGCTAACAATGTTTCTTGATATTAGTCTACATTTTATACCACTTGCACAGCTGTAAAACCAACTTGATATTTTATTAATCAGACTTAAAAGTAATGATTGAAATCTGCCAATTAGCAGTTGTTTGCCATTATCTTAAAGATAATAAATCAAACTTCATAATTGCTTTGGCTCTGTTAGCTTTTAAAAAATTCCAGTCCCATTTGAGTACACCACTCATGGAAGTTCCTTGATGCTGGTGAGGGGCTCTTGATCCAAGGAATTCCTCTTCCTTGGATTGAATCGGATTGCCTTTTATTCTTCAAACATTGTATGACTCCTACGGGTTAATGCTACTTCCTAAATAATAATTATAATGATCCGACAATTATTTTTTATATTTATTTATGCATTTTTATTTTTTATTAACCACAATACAAGGATCTATTTTAAGAGAGCACCTCAGCCTACAGAGAGAGAGAGAGAGAGAGAGTAATCCTGTGATCTGTTGGACATTTCCTTCAGTAGTTTTCCCATTGACTGATAAGTTTAGTATTGCAGTTGCTGTCAAGAGTTACAAGTTAATATAGTTCATAATATCCCCAGCTGATCTCCACTTATGTATTCAGGCTCAATGCAAGCAATGTAGAAATTTAAAACAGTAGTCTGTAAAACAGCTGTGCATGTAACCTAAGTAAAGCATATTGTTAAGCATTTTATGCTTTAATGCATAGAACAAGTAAATTACTGGTTTTTTATTTCATTCCAATTTAGTTAGCATACTTGACATTGGTCATTGCATTTTAAAGGTAAGTTATTCATTTACATATGTAATAGCTCTAAGTATAGGCTCTACAATTGTCTTTATGCAGTACATATAGTATTTGTATTTCATGTACAGTGGTATCTTGACTTACGAGTGCCCCAACTTATGAGTTTTCCAAGTTACGAGCCGTCACTCGGTCGATTTTTTGCTTTGAGTTGCGAACCAAAATCCGAGTTACGAGTGAGCTTCAGATATGCCGCCACTAGTTAGTGCAGCGAATGCCACAACATCCACCCAGCATCCCATGTCTCACTCATTCATTGCACGTGGTTACCTCGCCATGGAAGTATCTCTCTCGTGTTGTGCATGCGTTTTGTGCTTTTAAGTTCAGCGATAAAGTGTAGCATTAAGAGTGTAGCAAGTAACTTAAGCAATTAAGTGATAGAGTTTGACGAATGAAAGTGACCAAAAAAGCACGAAACGAACTGAACTCCTCCAATCTCCCCTGCCTATCTTTTCCACCCTCCACCTCCGCCAGCCCAAGTCGTCTGATCTGGAGTTTACCTGGAGAGAGTTCTGGGAGTCAACGTCCCCGCGACCTGGTCTGTGACCAGGCCTCATGGTGGATCAGGGCCTGATCAACCAGGCTGTTATTGCTGGCTGCATGCAATCCAACGTACGAACCACAGCGAGGCTGGTCAGGTACTGACTTTAGGTGCTTGTCTAGTGCCTGCTTGAAGACAGCCAGGGGTCTATTGGTAATCACCCTTATGTATGTTGGGAGGCAGTTGAACAGTCTTGGGCCCCTGATACTTATTGTGTTGTCTCTTAACGTCCTAGTGACACCCCTGCTTTTCATTGGAGGGAAGTTGCATCGTCTGCCGAGTCTTTTGCTTTCGTAGTGAGTGATTTTCGTGTGCAACCTTGGTACTAGTTCCTCTAGGATTTTCCAGGTGTATATAATCATGTATCTCTCCCGCCTGCACTTCAGGGAGTACAGGTTCAGGAACTTCAAGTGCTCCCAGTAATCAAGGTGTTTTATCTCAGTTATGTGTGCTGTGAAGGTTCTCTGTACATTTTCTAGGTCAGCAATTTCACCTGCCTTGAAAGGTGCTGTTAGTGTGCAGCAATATTCCAGCCTAGATAGAACAAGTGACCTGAAGGGTATCATCATGGGCTTGGCATCCCTACTTTTGAAGGTTCTAATTATCCATCCTGTCATTTTTCTAGCAGATGCGATTGATACAATGTTATGGTCCTTGAAGGCGAGATCCTCCGACATGATCACTCCCAGGTCTTTAACATTAGTTTTTTCACTTTATCGTGTGGTTGGAATTTGTTTTATACTCTGGTGACATTTTAATTTCCTCACGTTTACCATATCGGAGTAATTGAAATTTCTTATCATTGAACTTCATATTGTTTTCTGCAGCCCATTGAAAGATTTGGTTGATGTCCGCCTGGAGCCTTGCAGTGTCTGCAATGGAAGACACTTGTCACGCAGATTCGGGTGTTATCTGCAAAGGAAGACACGGTGCTGTGGCTTACATCCCTGTCTATGTCAGATATGAGGATGAGGAACAAGATGGGAGTGAGTACTGTGCCTTGCGGAACAGAGCTTTTCACTGTAGCCACCTCAGACTTTACTCTGTTGACTACTACTCTTTGTGTTCTGTTTGTGAGGAAATTATAGATCCATCTCCCAACTTTTCCAGTTATTCCTTTAGCACGCATTTTGTGCGCTATTACGCCGTGGTCACACTTGTCGAAGGCTTTTGCAAAGTCTGTGTATATTACATCTGCATTCTTTTTGTCTTCTAGTGCATCTAGGAACTTGTCGTAGTGATCCAGTAGTTGGGACAGACAGGACCGACCTACTCTAAACCCATGCTGCCCTGGGTTGTGTAATTGATGGGTATCTAGACTGGTGGCGATCCTGCTTCAAAGGACCCTTTCAAAGTTTTTTATGATATGGGATGTTAGCGCTATCGGCGTGTAGTTCTTTGCTATTGCTTTGCTGCCCCATTTTTGGAGTGGGGCTATGTCTGTTGTTTTTAGTAAATACACTTTATAAAACCAGTTTATTTCTTTGCATTCTCTTTTATTATACTTTTATTCAATATTTCTTATTTATAAATACATTTTTCTTATTTAAAAACCCATAACCAAAAAATTAGGGTGGTTTTTTGGGGGCTGGAATGGATTAATGTCATTTCAGTTAATTTCAGTGAGGAAAATTGACTTGATATATGAGCAAATTGAGTTACGAGCTCGGTCATGGAACGAATTAAACTCGTAAGTCAAGGTACTACTGTAATTATGTACAATATTCCATCATTGTGCAGTTCTCCATTTAAATTTATTTTGATGCTGTACGATTTTGAGGTCTTCCAATATTTGTTTAGCTGTTAAGAAATGTAGAAACATGTATACTGCTGCTCTGTTTCATATTGAGTAGAGGTTTTTAAACATATGGTAATCTATCAACATGCCATTCCTCAAAGGGACTCCTCAATGTTCACAAATCCACTGCAAATGTATATAATTTCATGAATTTACATCATGGTGAATCCCATTGATTTTGGGTAGTGACTGTACTTTGTGTGTGTTGTGAAAGTGACTTTTTGAAGTATGTACATACTGTACTGTGTGTATGTGTACTCGCCTGTTTGTGGTTGCAGGGGTCGAGTCATAGCTCCTGGGTCAAGTCATAGCTCCTATGTGTGTGTGTGTGTGTGTGTGTGTATTGAAAAGGTGGTTGCTTTATTACAGTTTTTGGAGTTTGCTGTATCTTTGTGTTGTTCAAACCCTGCCAATGGTAATGCTGTAATCTAAAACAAGAACAACTTATTAAAAGCTTGTAGATTACTCGTGTAGAAACTAATATATACATGTATTTGAATGCTCACAATATTTATTTCATTACAGGTGTGTCAGGAATAGCCAAGAGCTCTCTCCAGTACTATGTCATTGATAGTAATGAAGCCCTGGAGTTCAAACTAGGTAAGAATTTAAGTTTAGTCATGATATTATTGCATTTGATAAAAACAGATTAATATGCTTTATGAAATAGTATTTATATAGAACTTACTGATACTGTATTAAAAGTGCTGGCATCATAAAAATAAATTTCTAAAAATTTCTAATAGTTGTATCACACTACCTCTTCTACTCTTGTATGAAATTGTCTTATTTTCTCTGTCAGTAGTACAACGCCAGGATATCTCCGTATTTATTTGTAATATTTTATGAATGTATGTGTAGTTTAGTGGTAGTGTTTGCCCTATAGCTGGAAGGACTTGATTCAGTCCCTAGGTGAAGTGAGAAGTATGGGTAAGTCTTTCTACACCTGCCCCTGTTCACCTGGTAATATAGATAGAGATACTCTCTCATACATAGAAGTTAGTCAGCTGTTGTAGATCTTACTAGGGGAGAGAACCTAAAAGCAATCAAATGTAAAGACCACACTGCTTGGCTTTCTTAAATTACCTTGGGTTAACCCTCAGGGGTTAATAATTCTAAGAAATTTGTTGTCTCCTTCTTATACTTTTTCCCTCATCTTCCAGTATAAGAGCAATTGCTGTTCACAAACTTTAATGCATTTTGTTGTAGGTTTTATAACATTTTAAGATTCTTTGATCAGGTTTCCAGTAGCTGTTTATATTGGCTAACCTAGTAACTGCCACTGATATTCTGTTTCCTATTCTTCGATTCCTGCCCAGTTTCATTACCTCGCACATTCATTGGTTGACCTCGAATAGCCACTCATTCTTTTTGGGTCTTGCTGCAGTCTTGTTCCAGTCCTCATGCTTTGTTGGCAAACAGTATGGAGAATCCTAATCCCACTAGCTGGTAATTTACATTTTTTAAGAACTGTATGCTACTTAAGACTGATCCTTGGGACTCCACCAGATGCATTTATGCTTTAAGACATTTTGTCTCCTGTAGCAGTTTTGATTTTTGTTCAACTGGTATGCCTTAATCCATGAGATTACTCAGGTTGACTCCCTTATATGTTCAGAGTACTATGTTGATAACCTACAGGAAATCTTGTAATATACGTACACTCTGCCCTTTATTTTCTTTCCTGCATGAATGTTGTTATCGTGTCATTTACCTTTATTAGGTTTGAGGCAGGACTTGACATTCCTGAAATTGTCCTATCTGATGAAGTAAATAATCTCGTGGTGTTTCAAAAGAGTACCTATTCTCCAGGAGTTCCAGTAATCTCCATATCTTAGCTTTACTTGTAACTTTCACCAATTTCCAAGGCATCTGGCAGTTCTCATCTAAAGCATTTTATGTAAAGGTTTGGGTACATGGCTTTCCCATAGCTTTAGGTTCTCCTTTGTGTCCATGGATGGTGATGTATATAGTAGTATGAGTTTCATTGTGTTGGATTTCCTATGGGGTCTCATTACTTGCTTAATTTTTTTTTCCTTCTTGTAATGGTTTGTCATTATTTTTGGCACTGGCTCTTGCATATGAAGACTCTGTTGAATCTTTATTTTAACCTCAACAAGTAGATCTTCATCTTTATTTATTTATTTGGCCATTTTCCTCTTTGTTTTGTTTGTTAGGCTTAGAGTCTTTTGACTTCACAAGGCCTATTAAGGTTCTTGTTTCATAATACTGTAATAATCATTTTAGGCTTTCCTGCATAGCTCATTTTTTTTTATTAGACCTCAGTCTACATTTTCTTATTTTCAGAATATTTTTGGTGTTCTTTGTGAGTGTAAGGTACTTCCATAAATAATGTGGTCAAGCATATTACAGGTAATTATTTATATTGCAGTACGATCTGTTGCTGACATTGATGATGACGAGTTGGTATTCAAACCTGACATGTCTCACCAGATATATGGAGACAGGTGAGCCTGTTATTTGACATTCATTTATATAATACATCCATCCTCTATAGATTTAAAAAAAAAAAAAAAATCTTATTTTACGAACTTGTGATTAGCAAACCTCTCGTGATAAAAAAATTCTTTAGAAAAAAAAGTACTTAGGAGTTAGCCAAATTTTTATTAGGAAATAGTTTGCTTCATACCTATACGTATAAGGTTCACCAGCACTTGGGGAAAGGGGATGGTCATAAATCCACACATTGACTCTTCAAGTTAATTTTTGTTAACAGGCTTGTTAATGTCATTATATCTTGTATAGAAAAATGGTGCACTGAATTTTAAGATGTACTTTTTGTTTAACCTATTTCCTACTAATATTCTTTTATAGTACAGTACTGTTTTATAATTTAGAGGCAAATACCAACAAGGGTTCAGTTTGGTTCCAAGAATTAGCAAGGTTACATTTAGTAAAGTACTGGTTTAAATTTATATTGTGGCATAGCAAACAGACTTATAATGTATGTATGGCAACCAACAAATAAACACTTGCAACTGTGCATAGCCAACTTAAAATATTCCCAGTAGATTGGAGCATGAGCACTTTTATTTTAAATTTTTTTCTACTAGTGTTGGCCAAGAGAGCAAACATTACACACTGGGTTGGCAGATTACATAACCATGGGAAAGCATTCATTGGGGTTTGTCTGTACAGCTAAATATACTGTAGTATATATTGTTAAAATCTCCATGGGGAAGTGGAACAGAATTCTTCCTCCGTAAGCCATGCGTGTCGTAAGAGGCGACTAAAATGCCGGGAGAAAGGGACTAGTAACCCCTTCTCCTGTATACATTACTAAATTTGAAAGGAGAAACTTTCGTTTTTCCTCTTGGGCCACCCTACCTCGGTGGAATACGGCTGGTACGTTGAAAGAAAGAAGAAGAATATTGTTAAAAAGAGTAAATAAACAATACTGTTATTGGAGTAAAGTTTGTTGTTCATTATTGCAGTGAACAAATATTTGGGTACAGTGGGCTTCGTGTCAAGCTGTATTACAGCGCAAGCCGTCTCACAACATACCTCGCCCACACTTTCGTAGAGAAGGTTGATCCTGAAAAGTTTGAGGGTGTTGAGGTATGTATTTTGCAAGGCTGTCTGCATTTTTTTATCACAATTTGCTGTTTGCAGAATGCATCAGAACCAGTTGAACTTATTGTATATCATTTATGTTGTGTTCATTACAGAGAATGATTAGATGTATCCATGATAAACGAATCTGTTTTCATTTACTGTTAATGATTTCTAAATTTTTGGTACTAGTAATCTGTTGTATGCATAGTAAACCTTGATACCTTGTTTATTTGTTAAAAGTACTGTGCAGATACAAAACAGAAATACTAATGATATTTGGTTTTCTGTCACACTTCTGCAATTGGTATGGTTGAAATTGATAGTTTTTCTAAATTAATTAGTTTATATAAATTACATAGGTGAAATGTATTGTCAGATTATATTTAAAATTTTCCTTGAAATCACTTAGTCCCTAAAATTGTTTTAATTGAAGAGCTAAATAACATTACTAAAACAACTTTCTATTGATCTGTTATCCTCATTTTTCCCATGCAAACAAACAACTTAACCTGACCAACCTTATAGTATTTTATATACATATATGTATTAACATTGAAACTAAACCAGAAGTAAATTTTCCTAGTACTGGCTAGTAAATTATACATATAAGGTCTGTAATACAAATTTTTGTAGTCTACATTATTTTTATACCTTGTGTATATAGAGAAGGTTGATTAGTTGAAGTCAGGTTGGATGACAAAAAGAAAATTGATGCTAGACCATGACAAGTCTGTAAAATTAATTTTCAGCCAGATGAAGTTATAAAGCCAATAGCAGAGCGAATCCCACCAGGATACCTGACAAACTTAAGTGATTTCTCTGCAGCACTACAGAAGGATGCCTCTTTCAAACCATTTGGGGAAATGAAGCGAAGATTTAAAATACAGTTGGGTAAGTTTGAGCGAATTATGCAAGTGTGAAGGAGGGTGATCTTCTCTTGGGGATTTGATGAGCTGTTGAATTCTGAGCATAGTAATATCCTTAAAAAAGAGTTTCAGGGAAATGGGTTAGCTAGACCTGGGATTTGGAGATAGGAAGTGCTATAGAGTATTTGCGTGTTGAAAGTACGTAATGGAAATGATGAAATATAATTGAGTCATGAACAAATGATGATGTTTCTTCTCTTCTGTAAAGACAGCTAAAAAGCAAGGTTAACCTTCCTGGATGGAGAATTTTTTTTTTTTTTTTGAATATTCTTAAAAGAAACCACAAATTTTTGTATTACATTATATGACACCTTGTTTTTTATATACAAAAAGATTCAGTTTCTTCATGGGGAAGTGGAGAGTCATCCTTTCACTGGAAGCCATGTGTGTTGTAAGAGGTGACTAAAATGCCAGGAGCAAGGGGGCTAGTAACTCCTTCTCCTATATAAATTATTAAATGTAAAAAGAAGAAAAGCTCACTTATTTTTCAGGTCACCCTGCCTCAGTGGGAAATGCCTGGTGTGTTAAAAAAAAATCTTGATAATTATGCAAATCAACTAATGCATCATTTATGAATCAGTATTTGAGATAGCTTCTTTCATATTGCCCCTCCATAAAATATGTATATTGTGAGTGTTAGACAAATAAATGGAGTGAATGGAGACAAATGGTTTTTTGGGACTTGATGAGCTGTTGGAGTTTGACCAGGGTAATATTTTATGAAGGGATTCAGGGGAAACTGGTTAGCTGGACTTGAATCCTGAAGGTGGAACGTACAGTGCTTGCACTTTTAAGGAAAGGTTTGGGATATTTGCTGTTAGTGACATCTGAACTGTCGTAGCTGAGCTCCTCTGCAAAGACAGTGATTATGTGAGAACGATGGTAAAAATTTTTTTTTTTTTTTTTTTTGGGGGGGAGTCATCCTGTCTCAGTGGGAGACAGCCGACATGTTAAAAAGAAAAAAAAGAAAGATATTGATATTAATTTCAAACTAAAAACAGTTTCCTTTGTTGATATTTATTTGCAAATCATTGTTGCTTCCTGCTGGTGTGTAAATTGACCCTACTCTTATATTGATGTATTTCATCTGTGTAAGAGTGGTAAATAAGTAGAATATGTACATGTTTATAGAGGGGCAACTGATATATCGGCTCATTATTTAGTTGTAGCTATAGTTAGAGTAAGAGGTAGATGGGACAAGAGGAAAATGGCAACAATAAGTAAGAGGTGAAAGTGTATAAACTAAGGGAGGAGGAAATTCGGGTGAGATATAAGCAACTATTGGCAGAAAGGTGGGCTAGTGCGAGTATGAGTAGTTGGGGAGGTTGAAGAGGGTTGGAATATTTTTAAAAATGCAGTATTAGAATGTGGGGCAGAAGTTTGTGGTTATAGGAGGGTGGGTGCAGGAGGAAAGAGGAGTGATTGGTGGAATGATGAAGTAAAGGGTATGATAAAAGAAAAAGTTAGCTTATGAGAGGTTTTTACAAAGCAGAAGTGTTATAAGAAGAGCAGAGTATGTGGAGAGTAAAAGAAAGGAAAAGAGAGTGGTGAGAGAGAGTAAAAGGAGAGCAGATGATAGTGGGGAGGCACTGTCAAGAAATTTTAATGAAAATAAGAAAAAAATTTGGAATGAGATAACCAAGTTAAGAAAACCTAGGGAACGAATGGATTTGTCAGTTAAAGACAGAGTAGGGGAGTAAGTAGATGAGGAGATGGAGGTATTGGGTAGATGGCAGGAATATTTTGAGGAATTTTTAAATGTCGACGAAGAAAGTGAGGCGGTAATTTCATGCACTGGCCAGGGAGGTATACCATCTTTTAGGAGTGAAGAAGAGCAGGATGTGAGTGGGGGGGAGGTGCATGAGGCATTATGTAGAATGAGTGGGTAAAACAGCTGGAACTGACGGGATCATGACATAAATGTTAAAAGCAAGGGGGGATATAGTGTTGGAGTGGTTGGTATTTTTGTTTAATAAATGTATGAAAGAGGGGAAGGTACCTAGGGATTGGCAGAGAGCATGTATAATTTTTTTCTTTTCTTTCCAACAAGCTGGTCGTCTCCCACCGAGGCAGGGTGACCCAAAAAAGAAAGAAAATCCCCAAAAAGAAAATACTTTCATCATCATTCAACACTTTCACCACACTCACACATTATCACTGCTTTTGCAGAGGTGCTCAGAATACAACAGTTTAGAAGCATATATGTATAAAGATACACAACATATCCCTCCAAACTGCCAATATCTCAAACCCCTCCTTTAAAGTGCAGGCATTGTACTTCCCATTTCCAGGACTCAAGTCCGACTATAAGAAAATAATTCCTTTATATAAAAGGAAGGGGGACAAGAGAGATCGTAAAAATTATAGAGGAATAAGTTTACTGAGTATAGGTAGTAGGTTGGTAGACAATAACCACCCAGGGAGGTACTACTGTCCTGCCAAGTGAGTGTAAAACGAAAGCCTGTAATTGTTTTACATGATGGTAGGATTGCTTGTGTCCTTTTTTTCTGTCTCATAAACATGCAAGATTACAGGTACGTCTTGCTACTTCTACTTACACTTAGGTCACACTACACATACATATACAAGCATATATATACACACCCCTCTGGTTTTTCTGCTATTTTCTTTCTAGTTCTTGTTCTTATTTATTTCTTCTTATCTCCATAGGGAAGTAGAACAGAATTATTCTTCCCTAAGCCATGAGTGTTGTAAGAGGCGACTAAAATGCCGGGGGCAAGGGGCTAGTAACCCCTTCTCTTGTATAAATTACTAAATTTAAAAAGAGAAACTTTCATTTTTTTTTTTTTTTGGGCCACCCTGCCTTGGTGGGATATGGCCAGATTGTTGAAAAAAAAAACGAAGTTTACTGAGTATACCAGGAAAAATGTATGGTAGGGTTATTATTGAAAGAATTAGAGGCAAGACAGAATGTAGGATTGCGGATGAACAAGGAGGTTTTAGAGTGGGTAGGGGATGTGAGATCAAGTGTTTACATTGAAGCATATATGTGAACAGTATTTAGATGAAGGTAGGGAAGTTTTCATTGCATTTATGGATTTAGAAAAGGCATATGATAGTTAACAGGGGAGCAATGTGGCAGATGTTGCAAATATATGGAATAAGTAGTAAGTTGCTAAATGCTGTAAAGAGTTTTTGAGGATAGTGAGGGTCAGGTTAGTGTGTGTAGAAGAGAGGGAGACTACTTCTCGGTAAAAGTAGGTCTTAGACAGGGATGTGTAATGTCACCATGGTTGTTTAATATATTTATAGATGGGGTTGTAAAAGAAATAAATGCTGGGGTGTTCAGGAGAGGGGTGGGATTAAATTATGGGGAATCAAATACAAAATGGGAATTGACAATTACTTTTTACTGATGATACTGTGCTTATGGGAGATTCTAAAGAAAAGTTGCAAAGGTTAGTGATTGAGTTTGGGAGTGTGTGTAAAGGTAGAAAGTTGAAAGTGAACATAGGAAAGAGTAAGGTGATGAGGGTATCAAATGATTTAGATAAAGAAAAATTGGTTATCGAATTGGAGAGGAGTAGTATGGAAAAGTAAATGTTTTCAAATATTTGGGAGTTGACATGTCAGCAGATACATTTATGAAGGATGAGGTTAACCATAGAATTGATGAAGGAAGAAAGGTGAGTTGTGCATTGAGGTATATGTGGAGACAAAAAAACATTATCTGTGGAGGCAAAGAAGGGAATGTATGAAAGTATAGTGGTACCAACACTTATATGAGTGTGAAGGTTGGGTTGTAAATGCTGCAGCGAGGAGGCGGTTGGAGTCAGTGGAGATGTCCTGTCTAAGGGCAATGTGTTGTGTAAATATTATGCAGAAAATTCAGAGTGTGGAAATTAGGAGTAGGTGTGGAGTTAATAAAAATATTAGTCAGAGGGCTGAAGAGAGGTTGTTGAGATGGTTTGGTCATTTAGAGAGAATGGATCAAAGTAGAATGACATGGAGAACGTATAAATCAGTAGGGGAAGGAAGGCAGGGTAGGGGTTGTCCTCGAAAAGGTTAGAGGGAGGGGGTAAAGGAGGTTTTGTGGGCGAGGGGCTTGGACTTCCAGCAAGCGTACGTGAGCGTGTTTGATAGGAGTGAATGAAGCTGAATGGTATTTGGGACCTGATGAGCTGTTGGAGTGTGAGCAGGGTAATATTTAGTGAAGGGGTTAAGGGAAACCGGTTATTTTTATACAGCCGGACTTGAGTACTGGAAATGGGAAGTACAGTGCTTGCACTTTAAAGGAAGGGTTTGGGATATTGACAGTTTGGAGGGATATGTTGTATATCTTTATACATATATGCTTCTAAACTGTTGTGTTCTGGGCACCTCTGCAAAAACAGTGATTATGTGTGAGTGAGGTGAAAGTGTTAAATGATGAAAGTATTTTCTTTTTGGATCACCTGGCCTCGGTGGGAGACAGCCAGCTTAAAAAAAAAAAAAAATGTTAAGCAGCAACACAGTGGAAGTGAATGTCATATGTGGGTTCAGAAATAGAATGACAAGGCTTGGTCATGTCAGTCATTCAAAAGTTAAGAACTGGAACTAATATCTTGAGTTCACTTGCAAACTCAATAATTGCATCACAGGGAGCAATATTGGATTAGATTTTTGTTTTAAATATGAAGACCTTTATGAATGCTAAATTTGGGTCTTGGGCTAATACATTTATTTAATGTTTCAGAAGAGGGTGAGGAAAAGACATACGAAGTTTATCTTTGTGATATCTCGGCCACAGGATTTTTAGATTATCACGAGCGTATCCAAACATTCCTCTTGTGGTACATTGATGCAGCTTCCTACATAGATGTAGATGATGACAAATGGAGATTTTTTGTTACGTAAGTTTCAGCATTTAGTGAAGACGTGTGTGTTGTTAAATATGGAACTGGCACTGTCAGATGAGTATAAATAATAGCCTCGCCTAACAATTTAAGTAAGTGTTTAATTTTTCCCTAGTACCTTTGTATCTTTTTCTTCACTCGTTTTTGTGCTTGTTCAGAGCACTACTTTTTGTCTTCCTCATGCAAGCAAGTGATGGCCATTAACTGTTATGATAGCCAAACTAGCACAATGAATTCTTTAATGTGTTTTAGGTATTTTGTTAAAATTTTTTAACTCTTGTATGTACATTCAAAACATCAGGGAAGATTATCTTTCATGGCTGTTTATCTCTTCAAACATGAGAAGCTTTAAGTTGAAATAAAGCAAAACATATATAAGCTCAAAATTGTTCTTCAAAGAGCTCTAACTAACCTTAAAGTTTTGGGACTGTGCTTTTTTTTTTTTTTCTGTACAGTGTTGTGTATCATTTTGCAAATATCTGACATTCTGCTCAACTTACTTTTCTTTTCCTAATAGGTATGAGAAGTATCTGGTTAATGGTAACCCTCAGTATGCCTTTGCTGGTTATACCACTGTCTACGAGTACTATGCTTATCCTGCTAACATTCGACCGCGCATCTCTCAGATGTTAATTCTCCCGCCATTCCAGAGATTAGGATTAGGAAGGGAAATGTTGGACACAATTTACACTCATTACAAAGATAATGCTAAAGTTCTAGATATTACAGGTAAGATGTGTGATTTTTGTGTGTTTATCTCTCTTCTTCATCTCTTCAACTTGTAGTTTCATGTTCCTGGTTGGGAAAGTGCCCACCAGGAAAGGGGAAAATTATTTTAGGAAAAGTTTGGTAAAATTTACTCCATGATTCCTAATTTTTCATGTTACCTTCCATATACTTAAACTCAGCTCTGGGACCTCATTATTTTCTTTGACTTTTTTTTTTTCTTTGTTGGTTCTGCAACTTGAAGCAATGGCTGCAGATCATGTTAATTAATTGCAAAGAAATAGTGTTACTGTATTTAAATTCCTTTTTTTTTTTGTGAATCAAGAATTTCAATTGCCAAAAAGTCCCATATTAGCCCTTTCACTGTTCATATCCCCAGTCTGAAACTTGTCCACAGTGTCCAAGAATTTTCCAAAAAAAAATTTATTTTTCTTACGAAATGGTGTAAAATATTTTTCTGAAGGTAATAAAACAAAAAGTACAAAAATTGATGAAATTACGGTTTCACTAATTCTGCTGCGTCAGCAGTATTTACGCATCAGCGATTTTGTCCACTTTGAGTCCTATTTTAGGCCAATTACATTGTTCCAGTCCACTAAATTCTTAGCTATTTTGCTAGTATGTCTTCCATTTTATTGACTGAGCACAAGAAATTGCCCTATCAACTATTTCAATTAAATAAAGTGATCAGAAATTTATAATTTGGCCAATTTCCAGAAAATTTCAAAATAATCCAACTTCAAGATAGTTTAGAATAAACAATGCAGTCATTCCCGGTACTAAAATAACATTTCCTCTATTCATTGGCTATGTTCCGAGGCTTTACACAGTTGCATTTTGATTTTTTATTCATAAAGAATTTTTATTCACAAAAATAGATTTCCTCTCTCTCTGTCTGTCTCTCTCTGTCTGTCTCTCTCTGTCTGTCTCTCTCTGTCTGTCTCTCTCTGTCTGTCTCTCTCTGTCTGTCTCTCTCTGTCTCTGTCTCTCTCTGTCTGTCTCTCTGTCTGTCTCTCTCTGTCTGTCTCTCTCTGTCTGTCTCTCTCTGTCTGTCTCTCTCTGTCTGTCTCTCTCTGTCTCTGTCTGTCTCTCTCTGTCTGTCTCTCTGTCTCTGTCTCTCTGTCTCTGTCTCTCTGTCTCTGTCTGTCTCTCTCTGTCTGTCTCTCTCTGTCTCTCTCTCTCTCTCTCTCTCTCTCTCTCTCTCTCTCTCTCTCTCTCTCTCTCTCTCTCTGTCTCTCTCTCTCTCTGTCTCTCTCTCTCTCTGTCTCTCTCTCTCTCTGTCTCTCTCTCTCTCTCTGTCTCTCTCTCTCTCTGTCTCTCTCTCTCTGTCTCTCTCTCTCTCTGTCTCTCTCTCTCTCTGTCTCTCTCTCTGTCTCTCTCTCTCTCTGTCTCTCTCTCTCTCTCTCTCTCTCTCTCTCTCTCTCTCTCTCTCTCTCTCTCTCTCTCTCTCTCTCTCTCTCTCTCTCTCTGTCTCTCTCTGTCTCTCTCTGTCTCTCTCTCTCTGTCTCTCTCTCTCTGTCTCTGTCTCTGTCTGTCTCTGTCTGTCTCTGTCTCTCTCTCTTTTTTTTTTTTTTTCAACAAGTCATCCGTCTCCCACCGAGGCAGGGTGGCCTAAAAAGAAAGAAAATCCCCAAAAAGAAAATACTTTCATCATCATTCAACACTTTCACCTCACTCACACATAATCACTGTCTTTGCAGAGGTGCCCAGATACAACAGTTTAGAAGCATATATAAAGATATAAAACATGCCCCTCCAAACTGCCAATATCCCAACCCTCTCCTTTAAAGTGCAGGCATCGTACTTCCCATTTCCAGTACTCGAGTCCAGCTATATAAAAATAACCGGTTTCCCTGAATCCCTTCACTAAATATTACCCTGCTCACACTCCAACAGCTTGTCATGTCCCAAAAACCATCTTCATTCACTCCTATGTAACATGCTCACACATGCTTGCTGGAAGTCCAAGCCCCTCGCCAATGAAACCTCCTTTACTCCCCCCCTCCAACCTTTTCAAGGACGACTCCTCAGCCCTCTTCAGCTGTATGTAATATTTTTTTTTTTGTTTTGTTTTTTTCTCTCTCAACAAGTCGGCCGTCTCCCACCGAGGCAGGGTGACCCAAAAAAGAAAGAAAATCCCCAAAAAGAAAATACTTTTATCATCATTCAACACTTTCACCACACTCGCACATTATCACTGCTTTTGCAGAGGTGCTCAGAATACAACAGTTTAGAAGCATATACATATAAAGATACACAACATATCCCTCCAAACTGCCAATATCCCAAACCCCTCCTTTAAAGTGCAGGCATTGTACTTCCCATTTCCAGGACTCAAGTCCGACTATAAGAAAATAACTGGTTTCCCTGAATCCCTTCACTAAATATTACCCTGCTCACACTCCAACAGATCGTCAGGTCCCAAGTATCATTCGTCTCCATTCACTCCTATCTAACATGCTCATGCATGCTTGCTGGAAGTCCAAGCCCCTCGCCCACAAAACCTCCTTTACCCCTTCTTTCCAACCCTTTCGAGGACGACCCCTACCCCTCTTTCCTCTCCCTATAGATTTATATGCTTTCCATGTCATTCTACTTTGATCCATTCTCTCTAAATGACCAAACCACCTCAACAACCCCTCTTCTGCCCTCTGACTAATGCTTTTATTAACTCCACACCTTCTCCTAATTTCCACACTCCGAATTTTCTGCATAATATTTACACCACACATTGCCCTTAGACAGGACATCTCCACTGCCTCCAACCGTCTCCTCGCTGCTGCATTTACCACTCAAGCTTCACATCCATATAAGAGTGTTGGTACTACTATACTTTCATACAGTCCCTTCTTTGCCTCCATAGATAACGTTTTTTGACTCCACATATACCTCAACGCACCACTCACCTTTTTTCCCTCATCAATTCTATGATTAACCTCATCCTTCATAAATCCATCCGCCGACACGTCAACTCCCAAGTATCTGAAAACATTCACTTCTTCCATACTCCTCCTCCCCAGTTTGATATCCAATTTTTCTTTATCTAAATCATTTGATACCCTCATCACCTTACTCTTTTCTATGTTCACTTTCAACTTTCTACCTTTACACACATTCTCAAACTCATCCACTAACCTTTGCAATTTTTCTTTAGAATCTCCCATAAGCACAGTATCATCAGCAAAAAGTAACTGTGTCAATTCCCATTTTGAATTTGATTCCCCATAATTTAATCCCACCCCTCTCCCGAACACCCTAGCATTTACTTCTTTTACAACCCCATCTATAAATATATTAAACAACCATGGTGACATTACACATCCCTGTCTAAGACCTACTTTTACCGGGAAGTATTCTCCCTCTCTTCTACACACCCTAACCTGAGCCTCACTATCCTCATAAAAGCTCTTTACAGCATTTAGTAACTTACCACCTATTCCATAAACTTGCAACATCTGCCACATTGCTCCTCTATCCACTCTATCATATGCCTTTTCTAAATCCATAAATGCAATAAAAACTTCCCTACCTTTATCTAAATACTGTTCACATATATGCTTCAATGTAAACACTTGATCTACACATCCCCTACCCACTCTGAAGCCTCCTTGCTCATCCGCAATTCTACGTTCTGTCTTACCTCTAATTCTTTCAATTATAACTCTACCATATACTTTTCCTGGTATACTCAGTAAACTTATTCCTCTATAATTTTTACAATCTCTTTTGTCCCCTTTCCCTTTATATAAAGGGACTATACATGCTCTCCGCCAATCCCTAGGTACCTTCCCCTCTTTCATACATTTATTAAACAAAAGTACCAACCACTCCAACACTATATCCCCCCCTGCTTTTAACATTTCTGTCATGATCCCATCAGTTCCAGCTGCTTTACCCCCTTTCATTCTACGTAATGCCTCACGTACCTCCACCACACTTACATTCTGCTCTTCTTCACTCCTAAAAGATGGTATACCTCCCTGGCCAGTGCATGAAATTACCGCCTCCCATTCTTCCTCAACATTTAAAAGTTCCTCAAAATATTCTCGCCATCTACCTAATACCTCTCTCTCCCCATCTACTAACTCCCCTACTCTGTTTTTAACGGACAAATCCATACTTTCCCTAGGCTTTCTTAACTTGTTTAACTCACTCCAAAATTTTTTCTTATTTTCATAAAAATTTCTTGACAGTGCCTCTCCCACTCTTTCATCTGCTCTCCTTTTGCACTCTCTCACCACTCTCTTCACCTTTCTTTTACTCTCCATATACTCTGCTCTTCTTATAACACTTCTGCTTTGTAAAAACCTCTCGTAAGCTACCTTTTTCTCTTTTATCACACCCTTTACTTCATCATTCCACCAATCACTCTTTCCTCCTGCCCCCACCCTCCTATAACCACAAACTTCTGCCCCACATTCTAATACTGCATTTTTAAAAATATTCCAACCCTCTTCAACCCCCCCACTACTCATCTTTGCACTAGCCCACCTTTCTGCCAATAGTTGCTTATATCTCGCCCGAACTTCCTCCTCCCTTAGTTTATACACTTTCACCTCCCTCTTACTTGTTGTTGCCACCTTCCTCTTTTCTCATCTACCTCTTACTCTAACTGTAGCTACAACTAAATAATGATCTGATATATCAGTTGCCCCTCTATAAACATGTACATCCTGGAGCCTACCCATCAACCTTTTATCCACCAATACATAATCTAACAAACTACTTTCATTACGTGCTACATCATACCTTGTATATTTATTTATCCTCTTTTTCATAAAATATGTATTACTTATTACCAAATTTCTTTCTACACATAGCTCAATTAAAGGCTCCCCATTTACATTTACCCCTGGCACCCCAAATTTACCTACTACTCCCTCCATAACATTTTTACCCACTTTAGCATTGAAATCCCCAACCACCATTACTCTCACACTTGATTCAAAACTCCCCATGCATTCACTCAACATTTCCCAGAATCTCTCTCTCTCCTCTACACTTCTCTCTTCTCCAGGTGCATATACGCTTACTATAACCCACTTTTCACATCCAATCTTTATTTTACTCCACATAATCCTAGAGTTTATGCATTTGTAGTCCCTCTTTTCCTGCCATAGCACAACATTATTGCTACTCCTTGTTTAGCTCTAACTCTATTTGAAACCCCTGACCTAATCCCATTTATTCTTCTCCATTGAAACTCTCCCACCCCCTTCAGCTTTGTTTCACTTAAAGCCAGGACATCCAGCTTCTTCTCATTCATAACATCCACAATCATCTCTTTCTTATCATTTGCACAACATCCATGCACATTCAGACTTCCCACTTTGACAATTTTCTTCTTATTCCTTTTAGTAATCTTTACAGGAAAAGGGGTTACTAGCCCATTGTTCCCGGCATTTTAGTTGACTTTTACAACACGCATGGCTTACGGAGGAAAGATTCTTATTCCACTTCACCATGGATATAAAAGGAAAAGTAATAAGACCAAGAACTATTAAGATAAAATCAAAGAAAACTCTGATGAGTGTGTATAAATAAACATGTACATGTATGTGTAGTGTGACCTAAGTGTAAGTAGAAGTAGGAAGACATGCCTGTAATCTTGCATATTTATGAGAGACAAAAGACACCAGCAATCCTACCATCATGTAAAACAATTACAGGCTTTCGTTTTACACTCACTTGGCAGGACGGTAGTACCTCCCTGGGTGGTTGCTGTCTACCAACCTACTACCTATTAATATTAATATTATATTATTTTATTAATATTATAATTGTATAAAAAATATCAACGCATTTGTAAATGCATATTAGATCTGCCATTTGACATGTATTGGATGCTTGACATGATTTGTTTACTCTTGAACATTGGCAAAAATTGAACATTTCTGCTACTCTGAGCTCAATTTCAAGCTATTTTCAATCCTGAAGCCAACAAAAATTATCTCTATTTAAGTTGTATATTTTCCATTCAATCATACGAGACCAAGAAAATTGAGAAACAGACGTAAAAACCATGTGAAAATATACCGCTAAATCACTATTTTAAACCAAAAACAGTTGCAGTTTTTTCCTCATTACACACTGTACTGCGGGATTTTATTTTTTTTGTATGGTTCACACTTATCACATAGATCCATTCTCTCATATCTCGGCCCAAATTTATTGCTCACAGCTTATCTGAGTGAGCTGAGCTCATGGTGTAATACTACGGCACTGACTGGCCTCAAAGCTGTAGTACTATGGCAGTCAGCAAAAGGATTAATAAATTGTTTTAGTAAATATTTCTTGCAACCAAGGGAAAACTCCCATTTTAACCTGACTTATTAAATAGTAGTGTGCTTTCATTAAACAGTGAGACCTTTCCCTTACATTACTGTACTGTGTTATATATTATAAAATAATTAATTTTTTTACAGTGGAAGACCCATCAGACAACTTTGCAAGATTAAGGGACTTGGTAGATAGCAAGAATTGTTTGAAATTAGATAGTTTTCAGTCCAAAAAGCTTTTAAAAGGCTTTTCAGAGGCCATGGTAGAAGAGGCCAAGAAAAAATTGAAGCTCAATAAGGTAAGTAGTGTTTATATAATCTAATGCTGGAATGTAGTGCACTGGAAACTTTACGCAATTTTTGTTTAAAAAAAAAAATTACACTATCACTGAAAATCAAGAATAGTCTTGTACTGTTTCCTGTTAGGTGTTTTGATAAATTTAAGTTAGATCTTTGACTAAACCAAAAAACTTCTGAAAATTTCACAATACTTTTATGGAATTATTGAGAAAAAAGTACTGGTGTTTCCTAAATTTAATCCTTTTTCAGCGTCAGGTACGAAGAGTATATGAAATCCTTAGGCTACGTGTAACAGACAGATCAGACAAGGAAGCCTACAGATGGTATAGGTTAGATATCAAGAATCGTCTCAATGTACAGTATAAGGTATGTTTTACACTTTTACAATACCAATTGAGCATCTTATCGATGTGTATAATCTCTTCGCTTTGTGGTTACTGGTTGAAAGTGCAAGGTGTTGAAGTTAGTTGTTTATAGTATGTGTATTTTTTGTAAGACATGTATTGTTAGCCAACTGTTCTGTGTACATGTGTGTTAAGGTACTTTTTCATCTTGAGCTTGGGGTGATGTGGCCCACAAATACACTTTTCCATTTGTGGATTAAGTTGAGTCAGTGTTGGATGCATGGTATGCTCAAGACAACTGTATTGCATTTTTGTGGAAGTATGGAAGTGGAAGTCTTCAAGGAGTATTTTATTGAACAGCTGTGGGACAATAAATACGTAATGATGAATAAATTCCCAGACTGATTTTATTTACTTGCTGATTTAACACTGAGTAGAACTGGTAAAAAGTATATGAAGGATTTTGTAGTTACAGTATTTGGATTTTTTTTTTTGCATATTACATTTGACAGCATGCTGTTGTGATTCCAATATGTAAATTATCTATTACAGATGATGCTTTTGTTGCATTTAATTACATTGACCAGCAAAGGTTTGAGTTCACTTTTAAAGACCTGTGTTTCTAACCAATTTTGGGATGCTGAAATCAAATCGTAGCTTAGTTTTGGTTCTGTCGTGGTGTTCTGTTTCTGTGAAATAGAACCCCATGATAAATAACTTCACCAAGACATAGCCATCATGATGGACATTGGTGTGGGAAATCAATAGTGAACACAAGCAAAAAAAGGCTGTAAACTGTGATGTAAATGTTTGCATGACTGTATGGAAATTTCTTTTATTTTTGTTATGCATATACATAATGAATTTACATTAAGAAAGTTCTGTCACAGCAGTAGGGCCCCGCTGTATGGCATTTCGCCTTACAGCGTATCACTAATACGGACATTTTAAATTAGTAGGACCAAAACTTGCTGTATGGCTCCCTCACCTGACTTTCTAATACGGTCACCACGCCCCACCTGTTTATTTACATTCTCTATGAGGTCCGTGAGCATCGCGTCTCATTACGTCTGTTTGGAGGGGTCATCTAAACTGTTGTATCTGCACACTTCTGGCAAGACAGTGATAGTGTGAATGATGATGAAAGTGTTTCTCTTTTGAGTCACTTTACTTAAAAAATGTTTCAAAAGGTTTTGGAGCAATTTCCTCTACTTTCCTTCTAGTTATCAACCACTGTTAAAATTATTTTCAAATATTCCTTTGTATGGGGGGTTTAAATTTATATGTTTTTTGAGTACCGCTGACACTAAGAAATATTCATTATTTATTTCCAGTGTGTTCAGTTTTCACATTTCCTGTTTCGCAATTTTGGATTCCATTTTGTCATGCGAGACATTGCACGGCAAAAAAGAGTAAGCACAACATGGTCAAAATTTGAATTAGTGAGTGTGTAAATTAGGAGAAGGTATGAAGTTAATAAAAGTATTAGTCAGAGGGCTGAAGAGGGGTTGCTGAGGTGGTGTGGTCATTTAGAGAGAATGGATCTAAGTAGAATGACATGGAGAGTGTATAAATCTGTAGGGGAAGGAAGGCAGGGTAGGGGGTCGTCCTCGAAAAGGTTGGAGGGAAGGGGTAAGGGAGGTTTTGTGGGCGAGAGGCTTGGACTTCCAGCAGGCGTGCATGAGCGTGTTCGATAGGAGTGAATGGAGACGAATGGTATTTGGGACCTGACGATCTGTTGTAGTGTGAGCAGGGTAATTAGTGAAGGGATTCAGGGAAACCGGCTATTTTTATATAGCCGGACTTGAGTCCTGGAAATGGGAAGTACAATGCCTGCACTTTAACCCTTTGAGGGTCTACAGGCCCTCTCCGAAACTCGTTCTCAGGGTCGGCCAAATTAAAAAAAAAAAATTATTATTTTTTCTTATTAAAAAATATTTTTTTTTTCTAAACATTATAGGCTAAACAAAAAAATTTTACCGTCAATGCTTACCGAGATATGGAGGCGTGAAGTTTGCCAAAATTGAACAACATCTGGTAACATCGCCGACTGCCGTCACCCGGTATTTTTCTATTTACTTTTTTATGTACTATTTTCAATTATTTTTCAATTTTCCTTTTTCTGAGTAACTTTTATGGCCTCTGAGGCCAACATGATCAGTATTTTGTAAGTTATTTCTTTTTCAATACTACACAATAAGGGCATAAACACTGTTGTCATTATTTTGTTTATAGAAAATATTTACACAAACAAACGATATGAAATGTTGTTTATTACTATTTTTCTATATTTTATATACACATATACAGTCACAGGGAATGTTTCTAGAAGTTCTGCAGCCTGTGGAATTCTTTGAAACATGGTGTCATGCACAGTGGTGTTTTACACTCCTCACACATAAAACGAGTGTCTCTGCGTTGTTGTGGGCATTTTTTTGTATGTGCACAGACGTAACACCTCTTCCGAGCCTTTTTCTTGAAAGCAGTAGCAGGCAGTTTTACCAGGAAGTGATCACCATGCTTCAGACGAGCAGGTAGTTGTTGATAATTTGGTGGGCGGTCAATTGCAGGTGCTGTTCCTTGGTACTTGAATACTATTTGTCTGATGACAGACAAACAGAATTTGCCGTACTGTGGTTTGTTTCTGGTCCTCATCTTATACATATTATAAGCATTGAGCATGGAAATGTCCAGAAGATGGAAAAAAGAGTTTTATGTACCACTTATAACTCTTGCGAACACAATCAGCAAACCCAATCTGCATGTCACATTTGTCCACTGAATGCATGTTGAAGGTGTAATCAATCACAGCTACAGGTTTTAGAATGGGTTCATTACTCTCTCTATGCTGCCTGCCACTGTCTGCCATTTCATTAGGGTGAACTGATGACAACAGTGTGACATCTCGTTTGTCATGCCACCGAAATGCCATGATGTCATTGGCAGCAAACGCCTGCACCTCACCTCTACGAGTGCCAGCGTCAAACCTGGGCATATGTTTCCGATTTGCACGCACTGTGCCACACACATCTGTCATGTTCACTCGCAAAAAAATCACTGAGTGAGGGGCTTGTGTACCAGTTATCTGTATATAATATATGCCCCTTACCAAGGTATGGTTCTATCTTTGTTCTAACCACATCACCTGAGATGCCCAATAACTTCCTGGTAATTTTGCAATGTATAACTTCCAGTGTACACAATAATATCCAATACCAGACCACTGTAACAATCACAAAGCACAGATGACTTTATACCAAAGCGTTTCCTCTTGCTTGGTATGTACTGCTTGAAAGAAAGTCTTCCTTTGAACAGAATCAAAGACTCGTCAATTACAAGCTTCCTGAAGGGATAAAAATGCGTACTGAATTTCTCTTTCAGATACACAAACACATTCCTAATCTTATATAACCTGTCATTTCTGTCAGGCCTGGTTTTGTCTGAGAAGTGAAGCATACGTAACAGCACAAATCGATTCACTGGCATTTTATCACTGAAACCTGGGGTTGCAATCAGGCGGTCTGTTGACCAATATGATTTCACTTTGTGCTTATACACATGTGGCATAAGCATTATTGTGGCAAAGAAAAGATACATCTCAGCCACAGTTGCCTCCTTCCACTGGTGTAGACGTGATTTTGGTGAAAGTAATGTGTTTGCCATGGTGTACTCGTAGTATGTGTTGCTTTCCATGACAATACTTTCTATCAGTGGTTCGTCAAAGAATAACTCGAAACATTCCAGTTCAGTGGCATTGTTCCCAAGTGTACAAGATGGCCGTATTCCACTTTGGCTGTCATCAAATTGGTGGGCATTTGGAACAAAATTGACAGTTCCTGCCAATCCCAGGTGCGGTCTGCTGGTGGGTACTGGACAATGACAGGTGGTTGTGGTTGTGGAGGTTGTGGTTGTGGAGGTTGTGGTTGTGGAGGCTGGTGTGGTGGGTGGGTGGGGGATGGTGGCCTTTGTTGTAGATCAGCTGAGGCAGCGGCGTGGGTGGCAGCATGGCCCACTGCTGGTGCCTCACCGCCGGCACCACTACCACCACACACATTTTCCATCCCAATTGCAACAGTATCATCGTCATTTTCACTCTGTTCCTGTTGTACAGCCACGGGATGTACTCCGAGATACACTCCTTCCCCTTGGAATAGCATATGGCACACTAAAAGAGCGCATATATCGTCGTATATACTGACGCTTCACTGGGGAATATTGCACTTCACTATCACTACTGGAGCTAGTTTGAAAAGCTTGTAGTTCATATTCACTATCACTATCATCACACATGCTCTCATCTGAGTCTGGGATTTGGGAAAATAGAAGTTTCCTCTTGGATTCTGGTACAACTGAACGTGAACAAGACGGCCCAGCACCAGAGGTGGAAGGCTGAGGGTCGTCTGGGTTTTCCTCACTATTACCGATATTATGGTCATTAGTTTCGGTCAAAACCTTGAAACTCGTCTTCACTGGCACTTCCATCTATATTAGAACTGTCACTAGGGAACAAAAGTGTCCCAATTCGCCGAGGAGTGAGGAGCTTCTTACCGCGAGGCATGGTGGATATTGTTTACTAAGATGGCGTTCCCACAATGCACCACTGGGTCCCAGATTTTTTTTCTACCACGCACACCGACCACACAGACCCATTCTCTCACATGTAGGCCTACCAGCCTTTTCCCGCGAGATTTGACGGCGCTAGAATTTGTGCGTACTAGTACGTCAAAAACCCCTGCGCATAAGACGTACTAGTACGTCCGAAACCCTCAAAGGGTTAAAGGAAGGGTTTGGGATATTAGCAGTTTGGAGGTATTTGTTGTGTATCTTTATATGTATATGCTTCTAAACTGTTGTGTTCTGAGCACTTCTGCAAAAACACTGATTATGTGTGAGTGAGGTGAAAGTGTTGAATGATGATGAAAGTATTTTCTTTTCGGGGATTTTTTCTTTTTGGGTCACCCTGCCTCGGTGGGAGACGGCCGACTTGTTAAAAAAAAAAAAAAAAAAATCTATTCCTTAATGGTGGTATTTAGTGGGAACGTGTAGATATTGTTTTTTGCATCTGTAAGTTAGGCTCAGAGCCCCATAACGAAGTGTAACAACTTTAGCTTCATAGCTCAAATTTGTTCCATGCCTTCATTTTTCTCATTTCAGTTTGGTGTTTATTTTCTGCCTCAGTGCCTTGTATGTCTTAGAACATTTCGTGTGTTTCACTTTACAGCGGTAGCCCAGAACCTACCCTGCTGTATAAGCGTGGTCCTCCTGTATTTTGTATAATGTTATTTTGACATAAGTGAGCTACACAACTTTAATTTCTCTTGCAAAAATAGCCTGCACTGATGATGATTCGGTCTAACTTGGTCCATTAACGAGTGTCACAGAGACGTGAGCAGGAAAAGAGCCAGAATATATACGAGGGGGGGGGGGCCAGAGAAAGGCAGTGGTGGTGGTTATGGTTGCGATGGTGGCAGCAGTGGCGATGGTAACTTTTTACTTTTTAATTTCTCTTTGCAGAAAGAAGATCGTGATATGGAAAAACTTAAGAAAGTCTTGAGACCAGAGGAGTTTGCTGCTACTATGACTGTTACAAGTAAAGATCAGCGTTTGGAGAGTTTGGAGCGTCAGTATGCGGAGTTGGAGGAGCATTATTTGCATGTGTTGGAGCGTTTGGCTGGTTCTGACCTTTCTTGACAAACTGGAAGTGATCATTTGGTTGACTGTCTTTAACTTGTTAATTTACAGTTTGCCAAGATTTTCTTTTTTGTCCCGAAACCTTTGAGAATACAAATATTTCGTGTAGGTAAATAAATTTTTTTTCAGAATGATGATGTCACTTAATTATTTTGTATCCTAATTTTTTGAAATTAAAGAAAAACTGAGATCAATTTTGGTTAAACGTAATGGTAAATGCTTATATTACTTGATAATCGTGATTGTATACATGTACTCTTGCAATGCTCAGAATGGGATAATGCTTGATGATCTTCCCCAAACATTGTTGTCATCTATTTCTATACCTCCAAATGATTACAATAAACAGGCATTTCCATTTTGTGGTGAATCATAATGAGGACAAAATTTGCTTTGAGTATTCAGAGTCATAGAAATTTATGAAGTTGAACTGGTGAAACACATGAAGCGATTAACAGGAACCTGAAGTAGGAAAAAAGTTTCAAAGCTTACCAGTTCATTAGCCCTAAGTTATAGATGGCACATGTATGGCAGTAGAGTTTGAGAAAGATATTAAGTTACAACCATATTTTCATCAAAATATTTATTTTCATTTGATTGAAAGCAAAATGTAAAGGTTGTTTTGTATAGCTCAAATATTGGCCAATAATTGTGTACATTGCAAAACTAATGTAATACATGTAAAACTTAACTACCAACAATTAGTTCACTGTTATCATAACCAGAAAACAACACTTTATACTACATAGTATTACTTGCCAGATGGAATTAATTGATTTGGAAACAAAAGTACTGATTACATATGCAAGTTTGTAATAATGTTTAAAAAGAAGGCAAATTGTATATACTATTCAGTGTTTAGGTTGTGAGTCAACTTTAATTCCTGGTAAAAAAAAAGATAGAGAAATCTTAGCTGAAGTGATAAACTGGTCTACAAAAATTATCTTGGATTCTAGACAATTGAAGGTGTAGAGATAGCTGTTGCAGTGTTCGGAAAAGTCTGTATAGATTTGCATGTGCCGGTCTGCTTTGAGCTTTGGAAGATGTATAATACAGTAAACCAAGATACATTATAATTTAATTTTCAAGAAAAACAATAGTGCACTGTACCTGATTTTGCATCGATGCAGGTATAGATTTCTCCCTTCACAGGTCAGTAGGTTACTGTCAGTAGTACAATATTATTGTAGTTTTTACTGCATAATTATTTCCATCTTTTTTCACCCTCACCTTGTTTCCATTTTGCACTCATGGTGTGATGCATTACCCTTGAAGACTGCAGCAAAAGTAAAATATTTTGGTTATTTCAAAAGCCGTCCAGTTAGTTTTTTGTGCTTAGATAGTTGTCGTTGACTTGCAGAAGCATTGTGAATGTGGTTGAGAGGCGATTAGAATTTCATTATGTAAAGGATTGATATCATAGGACAAAATTTTACAGATAAGGGACTTGTTTAACCGCTGAAATAACGTGAAGGGTATTGAGAATGATCTTGAGATGGCAAGCCACACATTGTGAACTGCACTGATTCTGGTTTCATGTTTCCAGAACTTGTGTGGATATTGACTGGTAGCAGGTGAAAAGTTGAAGGAATTTGTACAGTGTTCTAAGCAGTTTGAAGTTTGCAATCCACATTACACTTTTTTTTTTTTTTTTTTTTTTTTTTTTTTTTTTTTTTAACCTTCAGAGAACTTTTACAGTGAGCAGCCACTGCAAAAGTAGTACAAATACAATTGAATTAAAACAAAATTTTTTTTGACTTGTACCCATTGTTGTTTGAGAGTTGTATTTGTTAAAATAATGTGCTTGTGCTTTCTCAGTTGGAGAAAATTAATAATTCTTTAGAAGTTTAGTGAGGCTTTTGTATCTGTTTTTGTATTTGGATTTTATACATAGTAACTGACTATGAGCATCAGGAAATTTAATAGAATATAAAGCATGTAAATGAAAGTAAATGTTGTGTACCATAGTAAGAATATAAAAAGTTTTATTGTATTGTTTGTCAGCTATTATCAAAGTGTTAGCTACTGTATTTTACAAGCAGTTACACTGAATCATTATATTAAATGCTTTTGACATTGTGATAATTTTTAAGGGATTTGTGAAGAAATTATTGGAGGATAATACAGGTAATTATTTTGTAATCCTGATTTTGGCAAGTACACACTTTGATATGGCTTAGTCTTGGGTAACATTAAGTCACTTAAAAAGTAACTTGTCATAAACTATAACAAACTTGATGTCATTGAGATCTGCCAATCAAAGCACATGTTTTAATGTCATCAATCACATTTTATTGCTAGCTGTATTTCATGTCATAAAAATGTAGTGTCTACATTGTATTTTTGTGGGACCCTACAGTGAACATATGCTTTTGATATTAGTAATGCTACTAGTTAATATTCCATAAAAAAGAATGAAAATAGAGATTGCAGTTAAAGTGATATACAGAACAAATCATGTATTATGCTAGGACATACAGTGCATGAAGTTGCTGTGACATGAATTAAAAAGCTTAGTGAATTTCATAAGCAGTTGTTGAAAAAATGTTGAAAATTTAATGTACAGTATTTAAATGTTACTTGAAAATTTTACAAATTTTTAAATGTATGTTTATGGCCAGCTTGGCATTAAAGAATATTTCAATTTGTGAGTAATAATACAACTTTCTGTGCATGTTTCAGTGTTTTTCTAAAACATACATATATATTATAATGGTAATGATTTACTTGTCTTGATGTCTTTAAATTATGAGTTTGTACCAGGTTTTTGAAGAAAGATTGGTGGGGCTCTGTTGGGAAATGTGTGCATCAAGCTTTTGAATTTTGTCAAGACATTGAGTCAACTCTTCATACTTAGGGAGCATCTATTGACAAAACTTCTACATCCACACTTGAAAGGTTTGATAAATTCATCCTGGAAAAGACTAGTGGGAACATTTAAGAAATTTAAATTAGGATAATTGTTTAGTGTTAATAGGTAACAAAGGTGCATGTTGCAGAACAAGCTCTTATTAGGAAAATGTTTTGCTCTTATTTAGAGCACATTATGATAAAGCTTGACAGTAAAAGCTTGTCCTGCAATGTGTTTTCTTCACTGTTGTTGGTAGTGTGACATGTAGATTGAATGGTGATAAGTATACATGTGATGGAGATTTCAGTAGTTACATAAGTGTACAGTACTTTTGTTAAGTATTCTTAGATACAGTACACTACATGTATATAAAATATATTTTTGCTTTTAGATACTGTATCTTTGCTGATGTAATTTTGGAAAAGTTTTCTTTTTTTTCCCCAACAAGTCGGCCGTCTCCCACCGAGGCAGGGTGACCCAAAAAAGAAAGAAAATCCCCAAAAAGAAAATACTTTCATCATTCAACACTTTCACCACACTCACACATTATCACTGCTTTTGCAGAGGTGCTCAGAATACAACAGCTTAGAAGCATATACGTATAAAGATACACAACATATCCCTCCAAACTGCTAATATCCCAAACCCCTCCTTTAAAGTGCAGGCATTGTACTTCCCATTTCCAGGACTCAAGTCCGACTAAATGAACATAACCGGTTTCCCTGAATCCCTTCACTAAATATTACCCTGCTCACACTCCAACAGATCGTCAGGTCCCAAGTATCATTCGCCTCCATTCACTCCTATCTAACACGCTCATGCACGCTTGCTGGAAATCCAAGCCCCTAGCCCACAAAACCTCCTTTACCCCCTCTTTCCAACCCTTTCGAGGATGACCCCTACCCCTCCTTCCTTCCCCTATAGATTTATATGTTTTCCATGTCATTCTACTTTGATCCATTCTCTCTCAATGACCAAACCACCTCAACAACCCCTCTTCTGCCCTCTGACTAATGCTTTTATTAACTCCACACCTCCTAATTTCCACACTCCGAATTTTCTGCATAATATTTATACCACACATTGCCCTTAGACAGGACATCTCCACTGCCTCCAACCGTCTCCTCGCTGCTGCATTTACTACCCAAGCTTCACATCCATATAAGAGTGTTGGTACTACTATACTTTCATACATTCCCTTCTTTGCCTCCATAGATAACGTTTTTTGACTCCACATATACCTCAACGCACCACTCACCTTTTTTCCCTCATCAATTCTATGATTAACCTCATCCTTCATAAATCCATCCGCCGACACGTCAACTCCCAAGTATCTGAAAACATTCACTTCTTCCATACTCCTCCTCCCCAGTTTGATATCCAATTTTTCTTTATCTAAATCATTTGATACCCTCATCACCTTACTCTTTTCTATGTTCACTTTCAACTTTCTACCTTTACACACATTCTCAAACTCATCCACTAACCTTTGCAATTTTTCTTTAGAATCTCCCATAAGCACAGTATCATCAGCAAAAAGTAACTGTGTCAATTCCCATTTTGAATTTGATTCCCCATAATTTAATCTCACCCCTCTCCCAAACACCCTAGCATTTACTTCTTTTACAACCCCATCTATAAATATATTAAACAACCATGGTGACATTACACATCCCTGTCTAAGACCTACTTTTACCGGGAAGTATTCTCCCTCTCTTCTACACACCCTAACCTGAGCCTCACTATCCTCATAAAAGCTCTTTACAGCATTTAGTAACTTACCACCTATTCCATATACTTGCAACATCTGCCACATTGCTCCTCTATCCACTCTATCATATGCCTTTTCTAAATCCATAAATGCAATAAAAACTTCCCTACCTTTATCTAAATACTGTTCACATATATGCTTCAATGTAAACACTTGATCTACACATCCCCTACCCACTCTGAAGCCTCCCTGCTCATCCGCAATCCTACATTCTGTCTTACCTCTAATTCTTTCAATTATAACCCTACCGTATACTTTTCCTGGTATACTCAGTAAACTTATTCCTCTATAATTTTTACAATCTCTTTTGTCCCCTTTCCCTTTATATAAAGGGACTATACATGCTCTCCGCCAATCCCTAGGTACCTTCCCCTCTTTCATACATTTATTAAACAAAAGTACCAACCACTCCAACACTATATCCCCCCCTGCTTTTAACATTTCTGTCATGATCCCATCAGTTCCAGCTGCTTTACCCCCTTTCATTCTACGTAATGCCTCACGTACCTCCACCACACTCGCATTCTGCTCTTCTTCACTCCTAAAAGATGGTATACCTCCCTGGCCAGTGCATGAAATTACCGCCTCCCTTTCTTCCTCAACATTTAAAAGTTCCTCAGAATATTCTCGCCATCTACCTAATACCTCCCTCTCCCCATCTACTAACTCCCCTGCTCTGTTTTTAACGGACAAATCCATACTTTCCCTAGGCTTTCTTAACTTGTTTAACTCACTCCAAAATTTTTTATTATTTTCATTAAAATTTCTTGACAGTGCCTCTCCCACTCTTTCATCTGCTCTCCTTTTGCACTCTCTCACCACTCTCTTCACCTTTCTTTTACTCTCCATATACTCTGCTCTTCTTATAACACTTCTGCTTTGTAAAAACCTCTCGTAAGCTACCTTTTTCTCTTTTATCACACCCTTTACTTCATCATTCCACCAATCACTCCTCTTTCCTCCTGCCCCCACCCTCCTATAACCACAAACTTCTGCCCCACATTCTAATACTGCATTTTTAAAAATATTCCAACCCTCTTCAACTCCCCCACTACTCATCTTTGCACTAGCCCACCTTTCTGCCAATAGTCGCTTATATCTCGCCCGTTTAGTTTAAAATATTATTGGGTGTGGAATTATGTCAGTATGTATTGGCATATTTTTGATTGAATATATCATCCTGGCTGTGTTAATTGTGTTAATAATCTGTCGTCATATGAACACCCAGGTGTGTTTTAACGTTTAACTAAAATGGCTCTTACAAACTTTTCCCTATTGAACTCGTGTTACAATAGTCACCTTGTTGCTGATAGTAATGGCAAAAACAAATAGAAATGCCATTACAGGTAAGGAGGTTATTTTTCATAATATAAAATAGTTTATGTAAATATCCTCAGCTTAATCAGAAACAATTAACCTGTAAAATAAAAATGATTGATATTGTATAAATTTCTCCAAAAAAATTTTACTTTTTATTTTTCAAAAATCATTGTTGAGAAGGCATTTTCAGCAGTTTTTCCCTTTTTTTAATTAACTGTCATGACTGGCTGTACCTTGATATAACCAGTTGATGTAACTGTACTAATTAGTACAGTTACAATATTCTTTAAAGTACAGTGGAACCTCAAAAATCGAACTTAATCTGTTCCAGGAGCTAGTTCTAAATTCGAAAAGTCTGAAATTCGAAGCAATATTTCCCATAAGGAATAATGGAAATACATTTAATCCGTTCCAGAAACCCAAAAATATTCACACAAAAAATACATTTTATAGAGATTAATTACAGTTTTACATACAACAAATACATGTACTATAGTTTTTAATTATGTATAGTAATTTTTTTTTTTTTTCAACAAGTTGGCCGTCTCCCACCGAGGCAGGGTGACCCAAAACAGAAAGAAAATCCCCAAAAAGAAAATACTTTCATCATCATTCAACTCTTTTACCACACTCACACATTATCACTGTTTTTGCAGAGGTGCTCAGAATACAACAGTTTAGAAGCATACACATATAAATATACACAACATACTCCAAACTGTATAGTAATACATATAAAATAACATTTTTACTTACCTTTATTGAAGATTGGTAATGGCATCTGGAAGATAGGGAGGAGGAGAGAGGGAGTTGGGGGTTAGTGTTTGGAAGGAGAATACCCCTCCATGAGGACTTCAGGTAAAGCCCTCTCTGGGGTTACTTCCCATCTTTGTCTTTTAATGCCACTAGGACCAGCTTGAGAGTCACTGGACTCCTGTCTCACAAAATAACTGTCCACAGTCCTCTGTTTCTGGTGCCTCTTTAACATTTCCCTAAAATGGGACATGGTTCTGTCATTGAACTTGTTGAAAAGATGGCTTGTTTCAGCTTGCTCAGGGTGGTACTTCTGCACAAACATTTGGACATCATTCCACTTGGCACAAATCTCCTTAATCTTCGAAGAAGGCACCTCATCCACTCCCTATATTAACACCTTTCGCAACATCAGCTTCCTTGATTTGTTCTTTCTTTGGCAGGATAGAACCGATGGTCGACTTGTTTTTCCCATACATCCTGGCAAGCTCGACAAGTATCGCACCACTCTCATACTTCTGTATTATTTCCTTCTTCACATCTATGGTGTTTCTCACTTTCTTTACCACAGGGGTACCACTAGCAAGTTTCTTTGGGCCCATGGCAGCTTATTTCACAGTCCCACAAGCACTAAACACAATGAAATAATCGTAAAATGCGTGAATGAGAGCGCAGGTTAGTGTTCACTCAAGCATAAACAAAGCTAGACTGCTCACGGCGCCTGCGCGGGGACGCAGACAGAGCGGGCGGCAGACAGTCCCATACCCGGCGGTCCGAAAATAGGGGCGTGTTTGATAATAGGGACACAGTTTGTCCGAAAAATGGTCCTATTTTTGAAATGTTCGATATGTGATACGTTCGATTTTTGAGGTTCCACTGTAATAGTGTGTAAAAATTTATAAAAGAGCTTTTTTGTTTTCATCTCTTACATATATGGAGTTATAAGGGCCAGTGTACACTGATTTTGGAGATTTTTTTCATATATTGCTGTGGCATAGAGTAATCTTGAATACAAAATTTTATTTGTAGCTACTGTATATGAACAGTAGGTTTTAAATTTACAGTAAACCCTGTCATAATGTGGGTTATGTTCCTGAAAACTGGAGCCTAGCAAAATGCTGTTAGGTGAAGTTAAAAACATACAGTTGGAAAAAACGTGTTGCATTCCAAGACTCCTCTAAATTTTTTAAGCAGTTTCTTTTACTATTGCACCAGCTAAAAATTAGTACATTATAACTTTCCATACATTAAGGGTAGGGGGCCCAAAACTATTCAGTAGCCTCCCATTGTTCATGGGGGGGGGGGGGTTGGGATTACCAACAGATCCCTAGCTGTCTTCAGTAGGGAGCTTGATAAGTTCCTCAAGTTAGCTCATGATCAGCTGGAGTGAGGTTTGTACATTGGAATGTGTGGGGCAAGAAGTAACTGTTTGGGTGTTCAGGCCTTGATTCACCAGGAGGCCTGTTCTGGGAACAGGCCATGGGGGTCATTGGCTCCCAAAAAATCCTTTAGGTATCCTTTAGGTACCTTACATTCTAGCAGTGCTTGACATGGGCCTACTGGACAGGTGGATGGCTCTGGTTCTTGTGTTGTGGTTGTAGATATTGTATTAATGGTGCAGTATACATACAAAACTGACGAGTAGATGAACGAGACACGTGCAATACTTGGGTATGTCTTTCTTCTTTCAACAAACCGGCCGTATCCCACCGAGGCAGGGTGGCCCAAAAAGAAAAACAAAAGTTTCTCTTTTAAAATTTAGTAATTTATACAGGAGAAGGGGTTACTGGCCCCTTGCTCCTGGCATTTTAGTCGCCTCTTACAACACACATGGCTTACAGAGGAAGAATTCTGTTCCACTTTCCCTTGGAGATAAGAGGAAATAAACGAGAACAAGAACTAGAAAGAAAATAGCAGAAAACCCAGAGGGGTGTGTATATATATATATGCTTCTATATGTATGTGTAGTGTGACCTAAGTGTAAGTAGAAGTAGCAAGACATACCTGAAATCTTGCATGTTTATGATACAAAAAAGGACACCAGCAATCCTACCATCATGTAAAACAATTACAGGCTTTTGTTTTACACTCACTTGGCAGGATGGTAGTACCTCCCTGGGCAGTTGCTGTCTACCAACCTACTACCTAGAACTTGGGTATGTATTGTAGATATATTTTGCTAACCAGTGGCTTTATCAATCCAGTATAAAGAATAATTGCTGAAGATGGTAGATGTGAAAAATTGGTTTGAGGTGATCAGTCTCTTGCCTCTGATAGGTGTTCAGTCCATCATTCTGGATGAATCTGAAGTAGATAACCATAGGATGGAGACTTATACACTAGACACGAGGTGAAGCAATTGGAAGAGGACATCACAGGTGGGCTCTGCCCACTTGTAGAAGTAAGTCATGCCAATAAATTAGGCAAGTGTTAAAGTTTGTATGATTCTCTGTATCAAAATTCCATGATTTATCTGGGTCTGACTGTTATTATATTAATGGTATACAAAGCCAACATGTAGATAAATAAGAGACACAGGCAACACTTGGGCACTGTATCTGTATTGCCAACCAGTGACTATCAGTCCATTAGAGAACATTTACTACTGCTCCTGCATGTCTTCAATCTCCAGTAATTATTTTCTGTACTGAACTGGCAGTCACTGGTTGGCAAAAAATGTCTACAATAAAAATACCTAAGTCTTGTATATGCGTCTTATTCTTATACTTGTGATTGCAAAGTTACCAGTAGTTGTTTGTTATATTGGAGTACTCAAGTATTCTGTTATATATATCTGGTATGTTTTACACTGAGGTGCTGCAGTGTGTGATATCAGTATTTCACATGTTACCTGGTTTAATATGTGATATCAGCATTTCACATGTTAGCTGTTTCAATGCTTTATGGGAAATAACAAATATTTTTGCACACTTATCAGATTTTCTTGTTGGACTTCACGTACAATGGAAAGTTGCATTACAAGAACTTTTATTGTATTTTTCAAAGTGATGTACAGTATACAATATCTTCATAACCTTTGTACATATTGGCATGAATTAACTTTTACAACTAAACAACTTAACCTTCTGCTGGCAGACTTTCAAGTGGTGGGGGGACCAATGTTTGTCATAGCCTTTGGCTACACTGGTTAGCTTATACTGTACTATATACCATGCCAGGAGCTTCACATGCTAGGGTGGCTGCATCCATGGAAGTCACTAAGCATTTCCATGTACAGCGGTCCCTTGAGCCATAATATTAATCCATTTCAGAAGACTTATCACACCTCAAAACTATAATTTCTCACACTCAAAATACATGGTTTTATAATTTGCTCCAGGATGCCAAAACTCACCCGACCTACTCTTAGATACTTTTCGTTGTTTAAGCTTGAAATAGCTATTGACATTGGCACCCAACAGCGGAGTAAGCCGATCTTTCATGGGAAACGGGCAAGATAGGGCAGGGCAGAAGAGAGGGCGCAGGCAGATAGATTGGTAAAGAATTGTAGACTTTATACACTTGTCACTACCTCCCATCATTTGCACCTGGTACACCTATAGTCTCTCCCCCCCATCCCTCCAACCACCCTCCCTCACTTCTACCTCCTCCCACACCCTCCACCCTTGTAGGTGGCTGCCATTTCTGGAATATTTTCTTGTGAGGTTGTTGGCAGTATTTTTGGTTTGCATTAGTGACCAACAAGTTCAGAGCAGAGGTCTGGTTAATTAATCAGTTTTCCTGAATCCCTACACTGACCACTATCTCCTGCAAATTCTTGATCAGTGAGGTTGTGATAACTATGTGGGCCTGCAGGCTGTTTATACAAACAGCTAGGTTGACTTGGGGGTTAGCTAGGCTACTGGGGTAGAAGAAAATCTGAAAAATGATCACAGGTACAGTATGTCACTGTTCACACTCCAAAGCATGTCAAAAAGTAAAAAGTACAGTGGACCCTTGGTTATCGGCCGTATTCCATTCCAGAAGCTTGGCCAGAATGGCCGAAAACCGAAATAATATTTCCCATAAGAATTAATGTAAATACAGTTAATCTGTTCCAGACCAAAATATTCACAAAATGATAATTTTTTTTAACAATTATACAAATATTACATACCTTTATTGAAGGCTAATACTGGCTTCTGGAAGATAGGGAGAAGTTAGTGTTTGGAAGGGGAATCTCCCTTCAGAAAGACTAGGTAACAAAGCCTTCTCTGGGGTTACTTCCCATCTTTGTCTTTTAATGCCACTAGGACCAGATTGAGAGTCACTGGACCCCTGTCTCACAAAATAACTGTCCAGAGTGCTCTGTTTCTGGCATCTCTTTAAGATCTCGGTGAAGTGGGACAGGGTTTTGTCACTAAACATGTTGCAGATATGGCTTGTTTCAGCTTTGTCAGGGTGGTACTTCTCGACAAAACTTTGCACATCATTCCACTTTGCACAAATGTTCTTAACGAAGAAGGCACCTCCTTCACTCACTCTTCCTCCTCTTCTGAAGCAAGTTCCTCAGTTGCAGTCTATTGCTGTTCAAGTTGAAGCTCTTGCAGCTCTTCAGTGGTTAGCTCTTCCCTGTGGTCCTCCACTAACTCTTCCACATCCTCGCCACTCACCTCCAACCCCAGGGACTTTCCCAGTGCCACAATAGAGTCCACAGAGTCTGCAAGGTCAGGGTCAACCTCAAACTCTTCAAAATCCCTCTCTTGGACACAATCTGGCCACAGTTTTCTCCAAGCAGAGTTCAAAGTCCTGGAAGTCACTCCCTCCCAAGCCTTACTTGGGCTTATGCAATGGAGGATAGTGAAATGATTCCTCCAGAACTCTTTTAGGGTCAACTGAGTGTCCAAGGTCACTTCAAAGCACTTTTGAAACACTGCTTTTGTGTAGTTTTTTGAAGTTAGAAATTACCTGCTGGTCCATGAGCTGGAGGAGAGGAGTGGTGTTAGGAGGCAAGAACTTCACTTTTATAAAACTGAAGTCCCTAAACACTTGGTCTTCCAAGTTTGGAGGATGTGCAGGAGCATTGTCCAGTACCAGGAGGCACTTGAGTGACAATTTCTTTTCCGGGAGGTATTTTTTCACACTTGGGCCAAACACATCATTAACCCACTCTTTGAAAATTTGCCTTGTGAACCATGCCTTATGATTAGCTTTCCACATCACACACAATCTATTCTTCATGACATTGTTTTTCTTGAACACACTGGGATTTTTTTGAGTGATACACGAGTAAAGGCTTCACTTTGAAATCCCCACAAGCATTACCACACAACAAAAGAGGAAGCCTGTCTTTCATAGGCTTGTGTCCTGGCAGTGCCTTTTCCTCCCTGGTAATGTAGGTCCTGTTTGGCATTTTCTTCCAAAACAGGCTTGTTTTGTCACAGTTGAATACTTGTTGGGGTTTGAATCCTTCAGTCTCTATGTACCCCTGGAATTCCTGCACGAATTTTTCAACCGCACATTTGTGAGAACTTGCAGCCTCACCATGCCTTACAACATTGTGTATGCCACTATGCTTCTTAAATCTATCAAACCATCCTTTGCTGGCCCTAAATTCACAAACTGCAGCACTTGTTCCAGGCATTTTCTTTGCAAGATCCTCGTGCAACTGCCTTGCCTTCTCACAAATAATCGACTCCACTACACTGTCTCCCACTAATTCTTTTTCCTTAATCCACAATAATAATAACTTTTCCATCTCTTCCATTACTCGTGGCCTTTGTTTAGTTAGAAAAGTTACTCCTTTTGTAACATTAGTGTCCTTGAGTTTTCTTTGCCAGGATGGATGTAACTTTTTATTTATTCCTGCTGTACATCCTGGCAAGTTCCACCACCCTTATATCACTCTCAGACTTTTCTATCACTTCACGCTTAACCCTTAAACTGTCCAAACATAGATCTACGTTTTCACGCGTAGAGCTCCGACCTTGATTTTCCCCATAAGAATGTAAAAAAAAACAGATCTACGTTTGGGGCGCTGCACGAACGAACGTAGATCTATGTTTGGACAGTTTAAGGGTTAAATTCCATGGCGTTTCTCACTTTCTTTACCATAGGAACTTTCTTTGGAGCCATGGTTACTTATTTCACAGTTGCATTGCAAAAATAACACAAACTACAATAGGAAATAAGTAAAATGTTTGGATGTATGAGCAGAAGCTTCCTCAGCCACCGAGAGAGACAGCCAAACTGACGTGCAAGCGGCCCCAGCTGAATGGCCGATCACCAAATTAACGGCTGATAACCGGGCGTTGAAAAACTGGCCGATGACTGAGTTGGCCGATAACCGGGGGTCCACTGTACTTGTCCCCCCCTCTTCAAGGGGGGCTTCTTGGCGTGGTGAAGAGGCTCTTGGTCTGAGGAATTAGACCTGTTGGTCTCCTTCCTCAGACCGAACCTAATTACCCCCAATCCCCCTTCCCTTATCCCATCCTCCCTTTTTCTTTCCCTCCTCCTCCTCCCCACCCATCCCTATTACCCTTCCTCTTTCTTTTTTTTTTTCTTTTTTTTCCCCACAGGCACGCTAGTTCCTGGGTAGGGGAAAGGGTACTGGGGTCCATCCCATTCCGTTGAGGTTCTTGGCGGTGGTGTAGTTTGCCATGGAATCTGGATCACCTGGGGATATCCTAATCCCTCTCCGGTCTCCCGGGGAGTGGCTTTGGGTATCTTTCGGGCGACGGGTGTATCTCTGGAGGCTGCCTTTTGGATTCTGGGAGTGGTGGCCAAAGGAGGTATGCTTTGTGGTGGATATCCGGCCGCCCTCTCTTTTGTCCACCGAGGTAGCTCAGCAGATGTGAGGTTGCTATCCCGGATTGCCGGTTTACTGGCATGATGGGTAGGGTATGGCACGGGTTCCATGCTGCATCTGCACTACTTGCGGTGCTGAGGTCCTCTTGGGCGTGGAGGGAGATTTCTGGCCCTTTCATTCCTTCCAGGAACTATCCCTCCCCAGTCCCCCCTTTTTTAATTCTTTTTTTTATTTTTATTTTCTTTCTTTTTTTTTCTTAAAAACAAAAAGAAAGAAGTAACCTAACCATGGAAGCCCTAGTCCATGAACCTGCTACCCCTGGGCACCTTCTTGATACCGCACCCCGTTCTGACCCCGCCTCATCTTTGGACCATTCTTCGGACACTCTTGATGCCTCTGTACCTCTTGCCGGTGCTGTTTCCTCACCCGCTTCAGGTACTGAGGTCTCGACTGACTCCTTCGATTTATCTGACCTCTGTTCTCCTTTGACTATGCTTCCGGCCTCTCCCTCTACGGTGCGGCAATTTTTGAATCGCCGGCCCGTTCCACGTCAGACCAACTCTGGTCCCACTTCTAAACGCCAACGACAATTACCTGCTGATGATACTTCTCCACCTTCTCGTTCTTCTCAGAAAAGATCGACACTTTCTGCACTCCCTTTCCACGCTCAGTTTCAGAATGCACAATGGACTAAATTCTTCACTTTACGACCGACTTCCTCTATTGCCTGTCTTTCTGACCATAGTATTGGCAAGGCACTCCTACGCCATGTTGGTAAAGATATTTCTTTTCATGCTCTTAAGAGCGGTACGTGCATCATCACTACAGAATGCTACCCAAGCTCATGATCTTTCTCTTCTTTCCCATATCGATACTGTTCCTGTCACTAATGAAAAACATCATTCCCTCAATTCTTGTAGTGGTACCATCATTCTGCCCCATACCATAGTTCAACAAAATTTCCAGACATGTGGCAATGACATTCTTGAACAGCTGGAACTCCAAGATCTCCCAATCCTCAAGGTAGACACTTACGTTCTTCCTGCCCGCGGGCGGAGACGATACCCTAGCAATGTGGCTCGTTTAACTTTTGACAGCCGTGAACTCCCATCCTCAGTTTATGTAGCAGGACATTGGTTACAAGTTCGAAATGTGATCCCTACACCGCAACAGTGTAGAAATTGCTGGCGATTTGGCCATCCAGCGAAATATTGCAGATCTATAGCCGAATGCCCCGTCTGTGATGCCGATGACCATTCTAATACGTCTTGCAATCGACCTTCCTCTTGCCTTAATTGTCATGAGGCTCACCCTTCGTACTCTCGCCGTTGCCAAGTCTACTTAAATGAGCGGGAAATCCGTTACCTCAAAGAGGGAGAAGGTCTCCCTTATGCCATGGCAGTTTCTCATCTCCGCCTCCAAGGGGGACTACCTCGTGTTTCTTATTCCCGTGTTTCAAAACGTCCCCCCACTTCTGGGGTCCCATTTTCTGCAGCCTCCTCTGTGGTTACCTCTCCCATAGTCACTCCTGTATCTAATTCTTTTGCTGTCCTGGGCTCAGACATCCCTACCTCAACGCCTCAGTCTGTTCTCGCTTCTTCGTGTTCTCCCTCACAAGCCTCGGTATCAACGAGATCTCGTACGACACCTCCTCCCAATCGTCCCTCTACTTCTCAGAGGTCAAAAAAAGGTCCTTTAACCCCTCCTTCCCTACTTCCACCTCCTCATTTTACCTTCCCTGTCTCTGTACCTGGTTCTTCCCCTCTCACTGGCTCTGTTACTAGTGTAGAGGTTCACCCTTCTCGTACTGTACCTTCCTCCCCTGTTCCCTCCAAAGTTTCTTCCTCTTCTGCCTTTTCTACCGAAAATCTTTTTAGCTATAAGTATTTTATACATAGTTCATCACTGCATACATATACAAATACATTCACATCATTGTTTTTTACAATTTTGAGAACTAAAATTAATTTGGTCTGTTTTGGGGTCTAATGAACATAACTCTATTTTCCCCATATGTTCTTTATTTTATATGCATTTATTATTACTCTCCATTTGCAGGATATGTACACCTGTTAACCCTAGGCCTTTTGTGTATCCATATACTCTTTCGCTACCGTCCACAGGATGGATATGGGGTGCACAATAAACTAGTGGCAAAATCTAAATCTAACTACTGTGTTATCTGATGGTCACTCCCTCTCTCTCTCTCTCTCTTCTCTCTCTACACAAGGTTTGACAAGGTTAGGTTAAGGATCCCTAGCTTTATTGACAAGCTATTTACAAGTTAAGGATTTCTAACTTTAATGACAAGCTAAGAGCTGTTACCTACATCAGCTCTTCTTGATTCGTTGGTATTCACCCGGCCCGGGCCTTTTTCAAGTGGCGGCCCGGCCTTGGCTCCCTATCTAGGGAGTGTCTGAGACCTAAGTCTCCCATGGGGGAAGGCACAAGTACCCCCTCATCTTTGGAACCAACTGTACCCAGGCCTAGCCACATTCCCCGCCCTCACGGGGCTCGTAGGGAGAAACTAATCCTCTCTGGTCTGCCATGCCCACCCAAAGGGGACTAATGGGAATGGCAGTCTTGTAAGCTGCAAGCTCGGGCTCAGGCACCTACCCTACCCTAGAAGAGTTAGGCATGGCGTCAATATCTACATCAGCTCATTCAAGTAAACATTCCATAACTGGTCCCAGCACTCTTGTGGAACACTTGCCCCAATAGGATGTCTTGCTAATTCTGTTCCATTGAGAACTACCCTTAAAAATCTACCATGAAGGTACTCACAGAGGAGACATAGCGTAGAGCCTGCAATTCCCAGTGCTTGCAGTTTTGCCAAGAGGCCCTGGTGCCACATCCGATCGAAAGCACCAGCAATGTCTAGTGCTACCACACAGCTGACTTTGGATTCATCCAGTGACTGGTGCCATTTAATGGAGAGGTTTAACAACAGATCAGCAGCGGAGTAACGTTTCCTGAAGCCATATTGATGGTCACAAAGTAGTGAGTGGAAGTCAAAAAACTGTCATTTGTCTTGAGATTATTGTCTCAAGGATCTTCCCAGTGATTGACAGGAGTGATACTGGTCTGTAGTTGCTGATTTCTGCTGTGCTCTTCTTTTTTGTGAACTGGGACTACATTTGCCTCTTTCCACAGAGAGGGCCTATTACACTGTATTAGGCAGTACTGAAACTGCTAATTTGAGGTGCTGCTAGCTGGTCTGCACATCTTTTCAGCAATCTTGGGCTCAACTTGTCTGGACCCACAGCCTTTTCTTGGTCAAGCGATTTAAGAAGAAAATGCACCTCCTGCCTTATTGTCACCACTGACAGTTCTAAAGCAGTTCTTGCAGCTAGCCAAAGAAGGTCCCTTGCTAGATCAGGAGCTTGCATTTTGTTAGCAAAGCGTTCGGCAAACAGGTTCGCTTTCTCTTGACTCTCTCTCTCTCTCTCTCTCTCTCTCTCTCTCTCTCTCTCTCTCTCTCTCTCTCTCTCTCTCTCTCTCTCTCTCTCTCTATCTCTCTTTTTTACACAGGGTTTGACAAAGTTAGGTTAAGGATCCCTAGCTTTATTAACAAGCTATTTACAAGTTAAAGATTCCTAACTTTATTGACAAGCTAAGAGCTGTTACCTACATCAGCTCATTTGAAAGCATTTTATTGTTATGAAACAAGTATTTATATTGTTATGAAACATACAAGTAGGGAACAGGATGAAGTTGGAGTCATCTGTGGGACAGCATTTTCATTTGATCAACTGACTTTATCTCGTTGACATTATTATGTTGTACGAATGTGTTCCATACTCGAGTCATCCTGGGAAAATATGATCTCAGATGGAGTGATGTTCTGGAGAAGGATACAGCCAGATTGAAGTTGTTGCTTTCTGCCCGTCTTGTGGCATAAAAGCTTATTTCACGCTGTCTCTTTCTAATTTTTTTTACACAGGGTTTGGCTAGGTTAAGGCTCCCTAGATTTATTGACAAGCTATTTACAAGTTAAGGATTCTCTCTTTCTCTCTCTCTTTCTTATCTCTTCTCTTTCTTCCTCTCTTCTCTCTCATCTCTTTCTTTCTTTCTTGTCTGTCTCTCTTCTCTCTCTCCTCTCCTCTCTCTCTCCTCTCTTCTCTCTCCCTCTCTTCTCTCTTCTCTCTTTCATATACATATATATATATATATATATATATATATATATATATATATATATATATATATATATATATTTAATTAGAATCTGTATGTGTGGAGGATCACGCTGAGTTGGTGTGTGTTCTGGATACAGTACATATATCATTTATATTCCCATCCTGTATCATGTACTGTATGTAATCTTGAAATAAATTTTATTATCAGATTTTGAAAAGTGATGAGGATTTATGTCTGTTGTTCTAAAGATTACTTTCAAGAGTTATTAAATAGTACAAAATGAAACTAAATCAACTGCCCCAAACATTTTCAGTGTTTTTAATAAATGGTCAAAAGTCCTTTTTTTTTTTTAATAAGTTATATCAGAGGTAGTAGTGCTGTATGACCCTTATGGGTTTAGCGCCTAGTTATGATAATTTCAAATTCATTTTTTTTATTTCTTTGCATAGTACAAAATGTGTTAAGCACAAAGAAAGCCACTAACATGCATGAGCATTTCGCCCAGACTAATACATACTAATACTTACAGACTACTTAAAACTAGACATAGGTTATGATCAATCACTAACTTGAAATGGTGGCAACAGTTAAATGATAATTAGTTTTTTTAAAGCACACTTGCTAAATGACATCATTACTTTTGTTTATATTACTCCTCTTTGAATAGATCTAAGCTCAAATTTAGTTTCCCTGCTGGTACTTTACTTCTGCATCTTTTTACCAGGGAAAGTATAAGTTAGTTATTACTGAAAAAATTAAGAGCCAACTTGAGGAAAATAATAGGTAGAACTGGGTATACTACAAACTAACCACACAATAGAGCGAAGAAAGTAGTGTACTGTCAGAGGCTCTCATCTTTAAGTATCACAACAGTGTCGCTATGATATTTCCAAGGAAAATGATAGACTGGATAATGAGAAATTTCGAAACAAGGGATGCCATGCCAATGATCCTTTTTAAATCACTTTTTCTCTCTAGTCTGGAATACTGCTGCACAATAACAACTAAGAGAACCTTCACTGCACATATAAGTTCAGTCAAGCATTTTAGTTATTGGGAACGTTTGGAATCACTTGACCTGTACTCCCTGGAGCATAGGCGAGAGATGCATCATAAGTTACACCTGGAAAATCCTAGAGGGACTGGTCCCAAATTTGCACACACAAATCACTCGATATGAAAACAAGACTAATCAGACGGTACAACATACTCCCATTGAAAAGCAAGGGTACCATAAGTACACTAGGAGAAAACACAAAGTGTCTGGGGCCCAAGGCTGTTCAACATTGTCCCACCAGATATAAGGGAAATTACCAATAAACTCCTGGCTGGTCAGATACCTAACGTCAGTACCCGATCAGCCAGGCTGTGGTTCGTATGTTGGACTACATGCACCTAGCAGTAACAGCCTAGTTGATCAGGCCCTGATCCTCCAGGCAGCCTGGTCAAGGACTTGGCCATGGGGTCATTGACCCCTGGAACATGCACCAGGTAAAACAGAGAGCAGGACTGCAGATGAACAAGGAGGCTTTGGGAAAGGTGTGGGATGTGTAGATCAAGTGTTTACATGGAAACGTAAGTGAACAATATTTGGATAAAGGTAAGGAAGTTTTTGTTGCATTCATGGATTTAGGAAAGATATATGGTAGGGTGGATAGGGGAGCAATGTGGCAGTTGCAAATGTATGAAATAGGATACTGAGGTTCATGTTAGGGTATGAAGGGATATTATTTTCCAATATAAGTAGGTCTTAGACAGGGATGCGTTATGTCGCCATGGTTAACATTTATAGATGGAGGCTGCAAAAGAATTAAATCCTAGGGCTCTGGACAGGCACCTAAAGTCAGTACCTGACCAGCCAGGCTGTGACTCATGCGTTGGTTTACGTGCGGCCAGTAGTAACAGCCTGGTTGATCAGGACCTGATCCACCATGAGGCCTGCTCACGAGGGGGCCCCCTCCAGGTATGAGGTGTTAAGGCAAGGTGTGGCATTAATGAATTTAATACAAAATAGTTGTCAGTTTCTTTTTGCCGATGACACTGTGCTTTTGGAATATTCTGAAGAGAAGCTACAAAAGGTGAACGAATTTGAGAGGGTTTGTAAAGAAGAAAATTAAACGTGAACATTGGAAAAAGCAAGGTGATGAGGGTAACAAATTTAGGTAATGAAAGACTGGATATCGGACTGGAAGAAGAGAGTATGGAGGAAGTGAACACATACAGATATTTATGTGCAGCACACAACACAATCATACTTTTCCCTCACATATATCAACACCCTCAACCTTCCTTCGTCAAATATAATTGAACCTTTAAAAATACTAATAAACAAACTTGCAATCTCCTCTTGTGCACTCCGACCCCCCTCACTCCCTCCTAACTTCTGCATATTCCTCCTTTAGCACATCTCTCTCTGCAGCGTTGTATGACCCTTTCAGGTTTAGCGCTTAGTTTGATTATATAATTGCATCCTCCCCTCACCCCCCTCCATTTCATCGAACCTGAATGCCTTCCCATTCTTTCGGTGCTATATGGCCCTACAGGTTTAACGCTTCCCTGTGAATAAAATTAAATGAATATAAACCTATTGCTCTTACTAGTAAAATTTGTAAGTTGGTGGAACGCTTGATTTAAAAAGTTCAATAAGGTACTTAGAAACCCATAAAACACACTTCCTCATTAATTTCGTGTCATAGCGGCCGCTCTACCATCAGCCCATTAATTTATCCTCTTGGATACATAACCTCTGTATTGTGTCGCTGTTGAAACGCCAGTTACAACAGCGCTGAAAGACCCTAATGGGTTTAGAGCTTAGTTATGATTTAAATAATAATACTGGTGTTATAAGAAGATATCAGAACCGGCTGGAATAAGTGTAGAAGTCTTCAAGAGGAAATTGGACAAGTATCTTCACCAGGTGCCAGATCAACCAGGCTGTGATGGATATGTGGGGCAATGGGCTTCCATCAGCAACAGCCTGGTTGACCAAGCTAGCACAAGTCGAGCCTAGGCCATGGCCGGGCACCGAGAGTAGTGAGACTCTCGAAACTCATCAAAGGTATATCAAAGGCACAACATCTTAGCCCAAGGCCATTCCTTAACCCTCAGAGACAATTTGTCAGTTTCTTTGGTGATTTATTATCAGAGAAGCATTTCCGTGTTTGGTATATAACAGATTATACCCTGACTGTACAAGTTGAAGTCTTGCCTCAAGGCCAGCGTTGTATGACCCTTGTGGGTTTAGCGCTTAGTTTTGATTGTTATGATAATGTACCTCGTCATTACAAGTGTCTCGAGAGAGGAAGGAGAGAGAATTAAGGGACTGGAGGATGGAATAAGATAAAGTAAATTAAGACGTGTCGTAATATTAATAGCATTTCAAAGCGACGTGATAATGAATAAGACGTATGTAATATCTGCGTATCATTATTGTGGGGATGTTATGCCAACCAATATGTTTAGTAAGATTTGTCAGGTAACAGATTATGTTTCCTGATGCCAGTTTTAGTCATATGATAACCCACAGCTGGAGCTTTTTGTCATCTGACCGAGGCCTACCACTGGCTTACCCTTCCACCCCTTTAAAATTATGATTGTCGGCCCATAATGCCTAGGCATAATAGAGGTTCTCTTTGCGTTGCAACCTTTTATTGTAAATACATAATCTCAATGTACTATTTGCAAAGACATAAATAAATAAATAAAAATAAATAAATAAAATTATGATGGTAACCCGTAAGTCGCCAACCAGTGACCGAATCGAATACAGAGAATAGACGGTAGAAGACGTGAATAAGTAATTTGAGGTGACCAGTACATCAGCCATGACAGGAAATCTTCAGTCCTTCACATCTGAGAGACTGATCAACTCAAATTACCTCTTCACGTCTTCCATTGTCTATTCTCTGTATTGGATTGATAAAGCCAATGATTGGCGAAACGTCTCGACAATAGAGATACCCAGGTGTTGCACGTGTATGTTATTCATGTAATCTAGACGTGTTTCTGGTCGCTGCTCGACCCAAGAAAGGCATCCCCGTATCTGACAAACCCAGCCCCATATACCTCAAAGCCCTCAAGAGGAGGAGGAGCTGCAGCTCAACCTCTTGAGACAGACTTGGGAGGTATAGTTCAACCCTCCCAGGGTCCAGGAGCTGGAGCTCAACACCTTCATGATACAGTCAATAATTATTCGTTTTATTATTATTATCAGGGTGGGTTTAGCGCGTAGTTATGATTATAATAATATGACTCAAGGGAGCGTTAAACCTGTAGGGATCACAGCGCATGGGTAAAAGGGGGACAATCATGTTGGATGGAAGGAAATTGAATAGATTTGGAAAAGCGAAAAGGGTGGACAGGCGTAACGGAAAAGATATAACGTTACTTTATATCCTCACCATTATCCTACGTCCTCTTCTGTTTCCTTTTCTCGTTTCCTCTTATTCTCTCTCTCTCTCTCTCTCTGTATCCGTACGACCCTTTTGATTATAATAATTTCTCACATTTCTTCATCAGTTCCCCTTTATCCTTATCATTCCAATGGAATTATTCGTTGAGGAAACGCTAAACTCGCAAGGGCCTTACAACGCCTGAGAATCGGGAGTCAACCAGTTTTGATGCGAGGACAAAGAGGGAGCAGTGTCAGCTCCCTGCATCGCTGTGCTGGCAACAGTCCTCCAGGTATTGTGTTTTGACCATATTTTCTTCCACTTTTTCCTCATTTTGCTCGGATGATTTGACAGAGGTTATTAATAAGTTGTAGCTTCTTGTGGTAGCACGGATCTGTACCTTGTGATACCGTGGTGCACCCTAGACGGATACTGTGGTGTACCCTAGACGAATACTGTGGTGTACCCTAGGGTAGGTGTTGTACTCTACTTCGGTACTGTGTACCCTAGGGTAGTTGTACCCTATTCCAGTACTGTGGTGTACCCTAGGATAGTTGTTGTACCTTACTTCAGTACTGTGGTGTACCTTAGGGTAGTTGTTGTACCCTACTTCAGTACTGTGGAGTACCCTAGGATAGTTGTTGTACCCTACTCCAGTACTGTGGTGTACCCTAGGGTAGTTGTACCCTGCTTCAGTACTGTGGTGTACCCTAGGGTAAGTGTTATACCCTACTTCAGTACTGTGGTGTACCCTAGGGTAGTTGTTGTACCCTACTCCAGTACTGTGGTGTACCCTAGGGTAGTTGTACCCTACTTCAGTACTGTGGTGTACAAAGTATACCCTACTTCAGGGTAAGTGTTGTATGCTTCAGTACTGTGGTGTACCCTAGGGTAAGTGTTATACCCTACTTCAGTACTGTGGTGTACCTAGGGTAGTTGTACCCTGCTTCAGTACTGTGGTGTACCCTAGGGTAAGTGTTATACCCTACTTCAGTACTGTGGTGTACCCTAGGGTAGTTGTTGTACCCTACTCCAGTACTGTGGTGTACCCTAGGGTAGTTGTACCCTACTTCAGTACTGTGGTGTACCCTAGGGTAGTTGTTGTACCCTGCTTCAGTACTGTGGTGTACCCTAGGGTAGTTGTACCCTACTTCAGTACTGTGGTGTACCCTAGGGTAGTTGTTGTACCCTACTTCAGTACTGTGGTGTACCCTAGGGTAGTTGTACCCTACTTCAGTACTGTGGTGTACCCTAGGGTAGTTGTTGTACCCTACTTCAGTACTGTGGAGTACCCTAGGGTAGTTGTTGTACCCTACTTCAGTACTGTGGTGTACCCCTAGGGTAGTTGTACCCTACTTCAGTACTGTAGTGTACCTTAGGGTAGTTGTACCCTGCTTCAGTACTGTGGTGTACCCTAGGGTAGTTGTTGTACCCTACTTCAGTACTGTGGTGTACCCTAGGGTAGTTGTTGTACCCTACTTCAGTACTGTGGTGTACCCTAGGGTAGTTGTTGTACCCTACTTCAGTACTGTGGTGTACCCTAGGGTAGTTGTACCCTGCTTCAGTACTGTGGTGTATCCTAGGGTAAGTGTTATACCCTACTTCAGTACTGTGGTGTACCCTAGGGTAGTTGTTGTACCCTACTTCAGTACTGTGGTGTACCCTAGGGTAGTTGTACCCTACTTCAGTACTGTGGTGTACCCTAGGGTAGTTGTTGTACCCTACTCCAGTACTGTGGTGTACCCTAGGGTAGTTGTTGTACCCTACTTCAGTACCATGGTGTACTCTAGGGTAGTTGTTGTACCCTACTTCAGTACCATGGTGTACTCTAGGGTAGTTGTTGTACCCTACTTCAGTACCATGGTGTACTCTAGGGTAGTTGTTGTACCCTACTTCAGTACCATGGTGTACTCTAGGGTAGTTGTTGTACCCTACTTCAGTACCATGGTGGTCTCTAGGGTACACTGAAAATCCCAGAGTACACCACAGTTTAGTGAAGATCTGTGTTATAGAAGTAACTAGTATAACAGTGTATAACTAGTATAACAGTGTATAACTAGTATAACAGTGTATAACTAGTATAACAGTGTATAACTAGTATAACAGTGTATAACTAGTATAACTAGTATAACAGTGTATAACTAGTATAACAGTGTATAACTAGTATAACAGTGTATAACTAGTATAACAGTGTATAACTAGTATAACTAGTATAACAGTGTATAACTAGTATAACAGTGTATAACTAGTATAACAGTGTATAACTAGTATAACAGTGTATAACTAGTATAACAGTGTATAACTAGTATAACAGTGTATAACTAGTATAACAGTGTATAACTAGTATAACAGTATAACTAGTATAACAGTGTATAACTAGTATAACAGTGTATAACTAGTATAACAGTGTATAACTAGTATAACAGTGTATAACTAGTATAACAGTGTATAACTAGTATAACAGTGTATAACTAGTATAACAGTGTATAACTAGTATAACAGTGTATAACTAGTATAACAGTGTATAACTAGTATAACAGCGATAAATTTAGATTTTAACTTACAATGTTGTGCAAGTGTTAAGTTTCCTCAGCAATAAAACACACACATATGTGTTACCACTAAATAAAATCATTTTGTCTTGAGCCTCAGTAAAGAACAGTTGCAAGAGATGTAACCCCGTGTATACTTATTGACACAGTTGTCTGCCATTGTGGGCGTCCTGGTCCCACTGGACTGTTGGTAAAAATAATAACAATAATAATAATAATAATAATAATAATAATAATAATAATAATAATAATAATAATAATAATAATAATAATAATAATAATAATAATAACAATAATAATATTTATTTCTACAAGTACATGTACAAGGTATACAATCCTAGCTGACGTCAGTATAATAATAATAATATTAATAATAATAATAATAATAATAATATTTATTTCTACAAGTACAGCTATGGTCTGTACAAGTACAGACTATAGCTGACATCAATGACATACTACTAGTGAGAGGTTGAAAACAGACAAAATAATTTCTTTATATATTTTTTTAGCTGGTCACAGATTAGAATATCTTGAATCGTAGTAAAACTCACAACTGAAGCTTTGTTGACTTTCTGGCTACAAAGTCAGTAAGTTAGTATGTAAGCTTGGCCTGTATACCTTGTACATGTACCTCTAGAAATAGATATATAATATAAATATATACAACATCATTTTTTGACTTATTGAATAATAAGAATAATTTTCCGGTTTAGATCTATATAGGAGTAAACTGTCATGTATCATCGGTCAGTAAGTTGGATACATATTGTGGAATACTGAACGTAAATTTATATACACGTTGTTTGTGTCCTTATCAGGATCACCAACTGTCTCGCTACTTTCTCATCCGAGACTAAAGCAATGAGGAGGTGGTGCTTGCTCCTGGTAGTGTTGGCAGCCCTGGTTTACCTATTGTATACCGGTTTTGGTGCTGCTGGTTCCGGTCCTGGTGCTGCTGGTCCTGGTACTGGTGCTGCTGGTCCCGGTTCTGGTGCTGCTGGCCCCGGTCCTGGTGCTGCTGGTACTGGTGCTGCTGGTCCCGGTTCTGGTGCTGTTGGTCCCGGTCCTGGTGCTGCTGGTCCTGGTACTGGTGCTGCTGGTCCCGGTTCTGGTGCTGCTGGTCCCGGTCCTGGTGCTGCTGGTCCCGGTCCTGGTGCTGCTGGTCCCGGTCCTGGTGCTGCTGGTCCCGGTATTGGTGCTGCTGGTCCAGGTCAGGTCATCACAGGTACTGGGAGAGTACCGGGAGACAAGGTTACAACAGCTGCGGCATTGTCTGAGAAGTGTTACCAGTACACAGGACTGACAGCCATCAACACTTGCTGCAAGATGCTCGACTACGCTGAGAACAACGGCAGCAACATACTGCAATGTGCCAACACAAGCACTCATACACAATACCTCACAAAACAAAGGTGGGATCATTAATTGCAATCATCAGTACTTGCCACAATTATAAAATTTCTATGCTAAGTAACTTTAATGTGGCCTTAAATCAGTATGTATAGTCCTTGTGGCTTAGCGCTTCTTTTTGATTATAATAATAATAATAATCATTGCTTAGTTAATCTTAAGTTAATTTTAAGCCAGCCCGTAATGCTATGCATAGTATAAGTGGCTTTGGCATACTGCTCTTATCTGTATTTTTTTTTGTACCTCTGTATGTGTGCACAAATTGGAAATAAATAAATAAATAAATAAATAAATAAATAAATAGATTGTGTCCTTCAGAGATGAACTCTGGTAGTGAGGTGTTCTCAAATACTTCAACAGGAGCAGCCCGTCAGCAGCGAGCAGTGTGTGGGCAGGATGGAGAGGAATATATCCGCCAGCAGCAGAAACAGTGGCAACAGCAGAAGAAAGAGCTGATGAAACCGATAACATGGGTGGTCGGGGTCAGCACTGGGTAATGCTTGGAGACTCCCACATCAGAAACGTCTTCGAGGTACTTGTCAAGCGAATCAGTCCCAGATTGAAGTATCGACTGACTTCTTTTAGGAAGGTGAGACTTATTGTCTGTATCATGGCTACTGTAGCGCAATGACTTGACGTCTGGTCTGTGTAGACAATACTATTACTAACTAGAACGTGGTAAGATATGAAGTGCCAAAGTCAAAATTCCTTAGTTTTGAAAAGTCTGCATAGTGATGTTTGGAGACAGACGAAAAATGGAAGGACGTTGGTTAAGCTAGTCAAAACAGCAAGATCAATGCTTTTTTTTTTTTAACTGATTTTTTTTATCGGTGCTTTATTGTCATGGGAAAGATTCTAACACCACTTGTAAGGAAAACTCGTTTAAAAAAAGTTGCCTTGATACCAGTGAAGGACTCTTGATCCAAGGAGTTGCCATCCAGTCCTCAAACTGTATGACCATTTGTATGAGGCACACTATGCTTCCGCACTATGCTACGACACACTATGCTGCGGCACACTATGCTGCGGCACACTATGCTGCGGCACACCATGCTACTATATTAGACGATGATCTAATCTGTTAGGCCCAGCTGTGTCACTCAATGAAGGGGCCCTGAGGCTCTTGAGGGACTCCTGATCCAAGGAGGTGAACCTGTCCTTCCCTTCCTTGAATCGAACCTCATTACCTTCTTTTCTTTATGAATTATATTACCCTGGTGGGTTTGGCACCTTCCTCCTGATTATAATAATAATAATAACCATCTCGAAGCCCGGACTGGACAACACTCGTTGTTTTATCTTGTGTGATGTGTGAGAATCTTTCAGAAACTTGTAATGAATGTTGAGGTCTTGAGCACAGACATCAGGGATTGGTTACGTGATAATCTTCGCCATAGGAGACAGTGTCTAAGAGAACATGAACAGGATGCGGGATAAACTATGAGAACAAGGGAACAAATCACAGCTCGGGTTAGTAATATTGGTAGAATTACCGACAGAATGTTAGGTAAATGGACACAGATGCAATACGATATTTCATTGTGGCAACATTTCGCTCACCAGAAGATTTGTCAAGCTCCTGGAGAGCGAGACGTTGCCACAATGAACTGTTACATTAGTTGCATCTGTGGATATTTATCTAACACTGTTCAGGTTGCTTAGCCGTTGAAAGTTCGTCTGATAACAGAAAGGTGTCGCCTCTACCATGCCATGTGCTGAATGACTCACATGGGTTTAGCTTTTCACATAAAACTAAATATAAATCACAATTGAACGGGCCTGGATTTGAAAGCCGGGCGAGTTGAGACGAATGGGCAAGCTTTCTTACATCTGCTGCACCTGCTAACCCAACAGTAGGTCATAGAAATAAGCCATATTGATTGGCTTTCTACGGAATTATGTGAAAAAATCTTTTCATGCTGAGATATTAGAATATGCAATAAGTGCTGGTCTAGGGTGAGCGCAAAGCTGTTATAATAACACAGATTTAGATTATTCCACAGTAATGTTTATATCTGATAATTGATCAAAAAAATGCTAACTGATCAGTCAAACCTTATTGTGTTACATTCAAACATTCAATTATCAATCTGTATACTTGTCAATCTATATGCAAGAATAGGAATATATCTATTAAATAATATGTATATCTTAAGCATAAATTAAGGAATAAATAATTAAAATGCAATGAACAAGGAGCTGGAACTTGCTATCTTCGAGAACAGGATGAGTGGAGAGACATCGAGCACATCTATGAGAAGCCATGGAAGGCGTACCATAATGAAACCATCGAGGTGGTTCACCTGGACGTTCCCTTGAGACTCACTTTCTACTGGGATCCTTTCCACCAACTTCTGTCAGACCTGCTCCACAAGTGGCTCACTCCGGCACACAGACTCCAGGTCCCCTCTGTCCTCATTATTAGTGGTAGGTCGGACTTTCTGTTTATTTCGTTGGTACTCAAGATAGAAAAGACTTGATGGAGCACGAAAATATACGTGCTTCATCAAGCTCGGTCTTCTGGTATTATTAGTCAGACTGCTAGTGTACCTCAGCAGAGGCTCTTTCAACCATTTTAAGTTTTAATGTTAAAGACAATTTTGTGAGGGCGTGAAGGCAGGAAAGAGATACACATATCACTGTATATAATATATATATATATATATATATATATATATATATATATATATATATATATATATATATATATATATATATATATATATATATATATATTTCATCTGGCGACATTCATTCCAAGACCTCGGTACATTATGTGTGCTCCCCCCAAACACTCGTGATTGATTACCTCACTGATCACACACCGACGTTCATTATTCCCGGGAATGTATGACCCAGAAAGATATGTATAATAATTGTGTGAATTCACTTGTCTCATTGCAGTGTAGCGTGACTGTTTATATTTTACTAAATGAAGTTCATTGGATCACTACTTGATTGTTTTTCACTTCACGTCACTACATGTTTTTGTCTTTGCGAAATTTGATAATGACGAGGACACTATAAGAATTCTCTTATACAGCATGCAGTGACGACACAGTAAACTATGCTACATCTGAATATAATACTTCTAACTAACTTAATTCACATGTTATTGTAGACTTGGAAAAGCGCGAACTCAGTGTTCACAAGTGTTGATTTAACATGCATAAATGTGATGTTACAGTGGCAATTAGCTATGATATGTCTGAGAAATAATACTCCAGCACCCACAGTGTATATATAGAGACGAGCTGTTTACACTAATAGTTGATATTTAGATGATATGACCAGTAAATCAGGATAGCTAGGTTCCACAAGACAATATAAGCTTAAGTATGGCCTGCAAGCATTACACTGTTTTTTGTGGGTGACTCCTCAAGTCCTGTATAATAAAAATCAAAATGTAAAGTCACACACAACATAATATACTTGAAACAGTGGACCTCTCAGACCACTCACTCTAGTATTCGTATGCCAGTGGTTGCTACTGATGTAACGTTCACAAATGTGTATAGATTCCATTATTTTGCCTAGGGCTTGTCTTACGACTGACACCGGTGTCCGACACTTAGCAGTCACGTTTAGTCCCCCACCATTCAGTTTCTTACTCCACCTTCTCTGATCTTATTGTCAGTGTTAGGTTAGGCTAGGTAAGGTTCGTCAGGAAAGAGGACAAGTGTTTCCTGACGCGGGTCTTAGCCAGATGATGACCCGCAGCTGGAGCTATTGGTCATCTGACCGAGGCCTTCCGCTGGCTTACCGGTCCACCCCTTTATAATTTATGGTCATAGTTATAACCATTTCTATTTTGTCAATGTTGTTATAGATTATTATCACATATTAAGTTACTTAAAATATAATTTGCCAAAAGTGTATTAAAGGGAGTTTTTAAGTAAAAGGTTAGTAGCTAAAAACACAATAAAAAATGAAAACCAGTGATCACATAGTTAGAAATCTGATTCACAGTTCCACGAGGCCTTCAACTGAACAATATTGCAATCTGTGACTGATAATAAGATGGTATCTTGATAACTCACAGATGATCCTCACATTTCTTCATAACATATAGCCTCTTCACGTGATCTTGAAATGTATTGAACCGATGCATGCAACACTTTAACTTAAGGAAATTTACCATGTGTATAAGGAAACGAAAAATGTTCACCAGTCAGCATTAGCTGAAAAAAATGAAATAAAAATTCCTGGCAGATTCAGTCTTACACTGGCTGATGAGATCAATCGTTCTATACACTGACCGGGACGCCATGGATATGAACAATCAGCAGGATTTAATGCATCACCTGAGGCAGCTTAACTCCTTCTCACAGCACATTACTGTTATCTTCAAGATGCAAGACTATATACCAGTAAGTTGAAAACTTTTCCTCTACACTTAAACATCTCATGTCTGAGATTTATTAGTTCAAATGTTGTAATCATATTGTGGAATAGATAATTATCTGCCTCTTGATACGCGATGTTCTTCTTGAGTTGAAAGATTATACAGTATTTACCAGTGTTGTTTACCTCTGCTCCAAGCTTACCTCTTAATCTATGCGTCTAATCTTACAAGTTTCATACTTGGTAGGTCCTGTTGTACGTATTCTTAAAACTGTGTATGGTGTTTGCTCTCACGATGTTCTTAGTTGCTAACCACCCTGAGTTGAATTAAATCTTTCAATCAGGACACAAATTTGGTTGTTGTGTGGTTTACATGTAGTTAAATAATGATTACAGAGTGTACCACTAGAATGCCTAGCATGGCTAGGCATTTCGGGCAGCACATAGGAGAAAGAAACTTATGACGACGTTTCGGCCCAACTCGGACCGAAATGTTGTCATAGGTTTCTTTTTCCTATGTGCGGGTTATTTGTGTATTGTTCCACTTACGGTATTGTGCCTTTATGTAGCAAACAATGTTCCTGTCCGTCTTATCAGGTAGTCTCATTATCTGTTGAATTACTATCATATAATAATAGTAATACCACTTCCCTCTTAATTGAACCAATTGTTCAGTGTTATTTCACTCAATTCATATTTTGTTTACTGGGAAGCAACATTGTCACCTGGGACAGCACCGTACCACTGTCAGCAGCCTACGTTCAACAGTGTCAGAAATATTTCTGGAATACTCCAGATATGAGCTGGAGATGTAGTGATGGAGAACATGTTGGCTACATCATAATTGAAACATATATTGATATGTTAATGAATTATTTATGTAATGGCGTTCTTAACCTCAGCAATGAATACTGTCTTGCTTAAACAGGGGTCAGTTTATTATTTTAAAAACTATTATAATAATATAATATATAATATCTATATTTTTACAAGTACATGTACAAGGTATACAGTCCTAGCTGACATCAATGACATACTACCATGTAGAAAGCCACTTGTTATGCATAACATTTCAGGCAAACTAGGTCAGTTTTATCCCAGAATGCGACCCACACCAGTCAGTAACACCCAGGTACTCATTTTACGCTTCTAGCTAGTTTCAAGTACGTCAGAAAACGTCTCACATGGCTCGGAAACGTCAAAATATGATTGTTTTGAAGTTTACAAATTAATCCTAGGACTCTACTGTCTCTGGGATTCTTTCGTGTTATGTATAGAAAATTTGATCTCATAACTTGAGTCAATAAATCGTATTAAAACGATTGCAAGTAACTAAAGAAATTACAGACTGGGTGAGGTCTTGAACCCATGGCAGGACTCACTAGCCATGGTTTCAACACCTCACCCGGTCTGTGACTTGAGTCACATATGATGTGATATTGAATTTGTTTTAACAAGAGAGACTAGTAAGCCAGGGGAAAGCCTCTGTCACATCACCCAAAGCTCACTAGGCATCAAGAAACAGTTTCATAATCTTCGGTACAAACACAAAAATAAAGATTTACATTGTGGAAGCCAAACATGTTGAAGTAGTTGTGACATTTACTGAGGACTTCGACCCCCTAGATCACTCACCGCTCATAACCATAACAAAACATACACAACAAATACACAACAAAAAATAAGAAAAGAAGAAAAACTAAAAACAACGCACGTAAACACTGAACACAAGTACACACTGTCACACCAAGTACAAAGTCACATCAAGTACACAGTCACACCAAGTACAAAGTCACACCAAGTACAGGAAAAGTCGGTCGATGGATCTATAATTTCCTCACTAACAGAACACAGAGAGTAGTAGTCAACAGAGTAAAGTCCGAGGCAGCTACGGTGAAAAGCTCTGTTCCACAAGGCACAGTATTCGCTCCCATCTTGTTCCTCATCCTCATATCTGACATAGACAGGGATGTCAGCCACAGCACCGTGTCTTCCTTTGCAGATGACACCCGAATCTGCACGACAGTGTCTTCCATTGCAGACACTGCAAGGCTCCAGGCGGACATCAACCAAATCTTTCAGTGGGCTGCAGAAAACAATATGAAGTTCAACGATGAGAAATTTCAATTACTCAGATATGGTAAACACGAGGAAATTAAATCTTCATCAGAGTACAAAACAAATTCTGGCCACAAAATAGAGCGAAACACCAACGTCAAAGACCTGGGAATCATCATGTAGGAGGATCTCACCTTCAAGGACCATAACATTGTATGAATCGCATCTGCTAGAAAAATGACAGGATGGATAATGAGAACCTTCAAAACTAGGGATGCCAAGCCCATGATGACACTCTTCAGGTCACTTGTTTTATCTAGGCTGGAATATTGCTGCACACTAACAGCACCTTTCAAGGCAGGTGAAATTGCCGACCTAGAAAATGTACAGAGAACTTTCACGGCGCGCATAAAGGAGATAAAACACCTAAATTACTGGGAGCGCTTAAGGTTCCTAAACCTGTATTCCCTGGAACGCAGGCGGGAGAGATACATGATTATATACACCTGGAAAATCCTAGAGGGACTAATACCGAACTTGCACACGAAAATCACTCACTACGAAAGCAAAAGACTTGGCAGACGATGCAACATCCCCCCAATGAAAAGCAGGGGTGTCACTAGCACGTTAAAAGACCATACAATAAGTGTCAGGAGCCCGAGACTGTTCAACTGCCTCCCAGCACACATAAGGGGGATTACCAACAGACCCCTGGCAGTCTTCAAGCTGGCACTGGACAAGCACCTAAAGTCGGTTCCTGACCAGCCGGGCTGTGGCTCGTACGTTGGTTTGCGTGCAGCCAGCAGTAACAGCCTGGTTGATCAGGCTCTGCTCCACCAGGAGGCCTGGTCACAGACCGGGCCGCGGGGGCGTTGACCCCCGGAACTCTCTCCAGGTAAACTCCAGGTACACAGTCACACCATGTACACGGTCACACCAAGTACACGGTCACACCAAGTACACGGTCACACCACGTACACACTGTCATATCAAGTACAAGTACACAGTCACACCAAGTACACACTCCCACACCAAGTACACACTGCCATACCAAGTTAAGGTAAGCCGAGAGTACCTGGAATACCTGGAGAGGGTTTCGGGGGTCAACGCCCCAATGGCCCGGTCTATGACCAGGCCTCATGGTGGATCAGATTCTGAGCAACCAGGCTGTTACTGTTGGCCGCACGCAACCCGACGTACGAACCACATCCCGGCTGGTCAGGTACTGACTTTAGGTGCCTGGCCAGCGCCTTCTTGAAACAGCCAGGGGTCTATTGATAATCTCCCTAATGTATGCTGGAGGGCAGTTGAACAGTCTTGGGTCCATGACACTTACTTTGTTGTCTCTTATCGTGCTAATGGCGCCCCTGTTTTTCATTGGGTGGATGTTGCATCCTCTGCAGAGTCTTTTACTCTCATATGGAGTGATTTTCATGTGCAAGTTTGGTACTAATCCCTCTAGGATTTTCCAAGTGTATATAATCACGTATCTCTCCCGCCTGTGTTCTAGGGAGTACAGGTTAAGGAACTTCAAGCGTTCCCAGTAACTGAGGTGTTTTATCGCACTTGTGTGTGCTGTGAAGGTTCTATGTACATTTTCTAGGTCAGCAGTTTCACCTGCCTTGATATTTGATGTTAGTGTGTAGCAATATTCCAGCCTAGATAGAACAAGCGACCTGACGAGTGTCATCATGGGCTTGGCATCACTAGTTTTGAAGGTTCTCATTATCCATCCTGTCATTTTTCTAGCAGATGCGATTGATACAATGTTGTGGTCATTGAAGGTGAGATCCTCCGACATGATCACTCCCAGGTCTTTGAGAGGTGATATCCGAATTATAAAACTATCACCATAATGGGAGTAGATATAAATCCAAAATATTCTTTAAGCTCTTAATAGATTATAAGTATACCAGAGACTGTTAGACTAAGTTAGTCTACCACTGGTCACCATATCCTTAAGTTATGTCAATAAAGATTGTGAAGTTATATTACTAATTACTATATCCAGACTTGACACACAACGAATTGAATTGATCACAGAGTGTGAGCATTGTTGTTCTAGAGCAGACATGATGGAGTGTTGTACAGTAGACATGACGGAGTGTTCTAGAGCAGACATGATGGAGTGTTCTAGAGCAGACATGATGGAGTGTTGTACAGTAGACATGACGGAGTGTTCTAGAGCAGACATGATGGAGTGTTCTAGAGCAGACATGACGGAGTGTTCTAGAGCAGACATGATGGAGTGTTCTAGAGCAGACATGATGGAGTGTTCTAGAGCAGACATGATGGAGTGTTGTAGAGCAGAGTGTTCTAGAGCAGACATGACTAGAGCAGACATGATGGAGTGTTCTAGAGCAGACATGATGGAGTGTTGTACAGTAGACATGATGGAGTGTTCTAGAGCAGACATGATGGAGTGTTCTAGAGCAGACATGACGGAGTGTTCTAGAGCAGACATGATGGAGTGTTCTAGAGCAGACATGATGGAGTGTTGTAGAGTAGACATGACGGAGTGTTCTAGAGCAGACATGATGGAGTGTTCTAGAGCAGACATGATGGAGTGTTCTAGAGCAGACATGATGGAGTGTTCTAGAGCAGACATGATGGAGTGTTGTACAGTAGACATGACGGAGTGTTCTAGAACAGACATGATGGAGTGTTCTAGAGCAGACATGATGGAGTGTTCTAGAGCAGACATGATGGAGTGTTCTAGAGCAGACATGATGGAGTGTTCTAGAGCAGATATGATGGAGTGTTCTAGAGCAGACATGACTGAGTATTCTAGAACAGACATGATGGAGTGTTCTAGAGCAGACATGATGGAGTGTTCTAGAGCAGACATGACTGAGTATTCTAGAACAGACATGATGGAGTGTTGTAGAGTAGACATGATGGAGTGTTGTAGAGTAGACATGATGGAGTGTTCTAGAGCAGACATAATGGAGCGTTCTAGAGCAGATATGATGGAGTGTTGTAGAGCAGACATGACTGAGTATTCTAGAACAGACATGATGGAGTGTTGTAGAGTAGACATGAATGAGTGTTCTATAGCAGACACAATGGAGTGGGTGGTTCTAGAGCAGACATGACTGAGTATTCTAGAACAGACATGATGGAGTGTTCTAGAGCAGATATGATGGAGTGTTCTAGAGCAGACATGATGGAATGTTATAGAGCAGAGACGATGGAGTGTTGTAGAGCAGACATGATGGAGTGTTGTAGAGCAGACATGATGAAGTATTCTAGAGAAGACATGACTGAGTACTCTAGAACAGACATGATGGAGTGTTCTAGAGAAGACACGATAGAGTGCTCTAGAGCAGACATTATGGAGTGTTCTAGAGTAGGCATGATGAAGAACTCTAGAGCAGAGATGATGTGTTCTAGAGCAGACATGATGGAGTGTTGTAGAGTAGACATGACGGAGTGTTCTAGAGCAGACATGACTGAGTACTCTAGAGCAGACATGATGGAGTGTTCTAGAGCAGACATGATAGAGTGTTTGAGAGCAGACATGATGGAGTGTTCTAGAGCAGACATGACTGAGTACTCTAGAACAGACATGATGGAGTGTTCTAGAGCAGACATGATGAAGTGCGCACCATCCTCATCTTCCTCACTCACCATCCTCATCCTTCTCACTCACCATTCTCATCCTCCTTACTCACCATCCTCATCCTGCTCACTCACCACCCTCATCTTCCTTACTCACCATCCTCATCCTCCTCCCTCACCATCCTCATCCTCCTCACTCACCATCCTCATTCTCCTCATTCACCATCCTCATCCTCCTCCCTCACCATCCTCTTCCTCCTTCACCATCCTCTTTTTCCTTCACCATCCTTTTCCTCCTCTCTCACCATACTCTCCTCCTTCATCATCCTCTTCCTCACCATCCTCTTCCTCTTTCACCATCCTCTTCCTCCTTCACCGTCATCTTCCTCTTTCACCATCCTCTTCCTCTTTCACCATCCTCTTCCTCTTCGTTCACCATCCTCTTCCTCCTCACTCACCATCCTCATCTTCCTCCCTCACCATCCTCATCCTCCTCCTTCACCATCCTCATCCTCCTCCTTCACCATCCTCATCCTCCTCCTTCACCATCCTCATCCTCGTCCCTCACCATTCCCGTCTCAATATCACCAAGAGTTTCCTGCCAAGCTTGATATAGCATCATCAACAATATTTCCTGTAACTCTTCCTCCCAGTCTATTTGTGTTTCAGGAATGTTGAAACCAAGGTGTATACCTTCGTCTGGTACACCCTTTTTGGTATACCCTTGTGTGGGACTGAGGTGTACCATAGTGAGGTACTGTGGTACATCCTCGTGTGGTACTGAGGAGTTGTACGGTAGTGTGGTACTGTGGCTCACCCTCGTGTGGTACTGAGGAGTTGTACGGTAGTGTGGTACTGTGGTACATCCTCGTGTGGTACTGAGGAGTTGTACGGTAGTGTGGTACTGTGGTTCACCCTCGTGTGGTACTGAGGAGTTGTACGGTAGTGTGGTACTGTGGTACACCCTCGTGTGGTACTGAGGAGTTGTACGGTAGTGTGGTACTGTGGTACATCCTCGTGTGGTACTGAGGAGTTGTACGGTAGTGTGGTACTGTGGTTCACCCTCGTGTGGTACTGAGGAGTTGTACGGTAGTGTGGTACTGTGGTACACCCTCGTGTGGTACTGAGGAGTTGTACGGTAGTGTGGTACTGTGGTACACCCTCGTGTGGTACTCAGTTCGTGTAAGTTGTTAAACTTGATATAATTGCATGTTTTCACAACCCATATAGATTATTGTGTATTTAAGATAAGATAAGATTTCGTTCGGATTTTTAACCACGGAGGGTTAGCCACCCAGGATAACCCAAGAAAGTCAGTGCGTCATCGAGGACTGTCTAACTTATTTCCATTGGGGTCCTTAATCTTGTCCCCCAGGATGCGACCCACACCAGTCGACTAACACCCAGGTACCTATTTGCTGCTAGGTGAACAGGACAATAGGTGTAAGGAAACGTGTCGGAATTTCCACCCGCCGGGAATCGAACCCGGGCCCTCCGTGTGTGAAGCGGGAGCTTTAGCCACCAGACCACCGGGCCACATTTAGTAAGAATGTTAGTAACAGTGTCTGGTTCATTTCTTAACATTCTAATACAGTGTTAATCTTAAAAATTCTCTCACTGATACTAGTAACACCAAGTTCCTTCCTTATATTAAGAACTTGGGTAGATTTAGGACAGCCAAAAATAATTCTGTGGGCTTCATTTTGCATTAGCTCCAAGGGCCGGAGAGAATTTTCCTTAGTATGCTATGAAGAGGGAGTATAGACACCGGTGTAATCCCACAACCGCTAAAAGATTTGAGATTTTGCCATCGACGTGGCTAGTTTATTGTGCACCCCATATCCATCCTGTGGACGGTAGCGCGAGAGCATATGGATACACAAAAGGCATAGGAACTAGGCCCCAAATGGTTAACAGGTGTACATATGGGTTTATATCTTCATATCTTCAGTTCACTTATCTGTTACAAGCAAATTTAGCAACTTTGCTTAGTATATCTGGTATCTTATTTTCATTAATAAGATACCTTGATATGTCACATAGGTTATTATACTGGCTATGTATTCCTCAGTAAGTGGACAATTAAGCACATAGTGTTCAAGACAGTGACCATATGCCTGATCACATAATTTACATTTAGTTTGATCATCATCTGTGTGTCTCCCAAACTGCCAGAAGTACTTGTAACCAAGCCTAAGCCTGGCCACTACAACATCAGTCAGTCTGTTCACATTGCAAGTTGCTCCATAAACATACTTATCTATGTTCATGTTATCATAGTGGGTTATAGATCTACTCATGCTTCTAACTGCATTCCTATAACAATTATTTTCAGCAACGGATATAGCCCAACTTTATAAAGGTGGCAGCAAAGCAATAGCTAAATATTATGAGCCAATAGCTCTAACGTCCCATATCACAAAAAAAATCTTTAAAAGATTTCTAAGAATCATGATGGCAAACAACTTAGATTCCCAATTATCCTGGTTTCGTTGTGAGAGTAGACTATGATGGACTGTTTCACACGTTTCGCCCGCCAGAGATCACGTTCCGCCATACAGTGAAACGTGGTCTCCGGTGGAATTCCAGATTGTTAATAAGTCTACTTAGGCTCTGCATACAGGTATAGTTACATAAGTTGATGTGACTACAACTTACATAATATCGTACATGTGAGTTTCTTAGGATAGCCTAAGGAAGTCGGGTAGAGTGACTTATCGTCTCTGTGGTCCTATTGTTAAGGAAAAGTGCAATTGTCGTGGAGCAGGATAAGTAAATGTGTGGATGGTAGGTAAATATGCAGAGATCTCTGTAGTGTCCTTTCTCTTCTGGCACTTCTGCAACATTCTCTGACTTATTATAGTATATGTTGTCAACTAGTGAATCTGAATAATATTGGAATGTTACATATAGCTTGAGTTTGGGGGTATATTAACCACTTAGGTAAAATGATTCTATATGGCCATAGATCAGTTGATATCGATTAGATGCGGTTTTTGGCTGACTGCTGCGTTTCCTTAATATTCTGTCAGTTTCTTTCTGTAACCTTCAGAGGTGACCACCATCCCTTACCCTGGAAGGGTGTGAGGGGACAGTCCTCACTCTTTGTCATGGGCTGCAACTGATACCTTTTGCCTTGCTCAGAGAATTTCCCCTCCGATCTGTTGCTGTCTTGCAACATTGCATAGCTCCTGACAACGCAAGAGACTGCATCGTCAGGAGCTCTATAATGTTGCAAGCTATGCAATCCACATGTGGCTTGTTCTGCACACACACACACACATACACAGACACACACACACACACACACACACACACACACACACATTTATATATATATATATATATATATATATATATATATATATATATATATAATATATATATATATAAACACTGATCTCTGGCTGAAGGAGACTCGAACCTACGAACCTTAGGACAAGGTACGCAATGCTTTACCAATCTACCCACACTGGACAATACCTTGGCGTGTAGCTTGCTCTACACGTTTGATCCAAGGCAGCCAGCTTTCAGGGAGAAGGCTTACAGCTTTCCATCTCATCCCCTGCATGCATCAGCCTTACCAGAGATTTGAACAATGCAAGGAATTCGCGAGAGCATGCGAAATATACACAAACACTGATCTCTGGCTGAAGGAGACTCGAACCTACGAACCTTAGGACAAGGTACGCAGTGCTTTACCAATCTACCCACACTGGACAATACCTTGGCGTGTAGCATGCGCTACACGTTTGATCCAAGGCAGCCAGCTTTCAGGGAGAAGGCTTACAGCTTTCCATCTCATCCCCTGCATGCATCAGCCTTACCAGAGATTTGAACAATGCAAGGAATTCGCGAGAGCATGCGAAATATACACAAACACTGATCTCTGGCTGAAGGAGACTCGAACCTACGAACCTTAGGACAAGGTACGCAGTGCTTTACCAATCTACCCACACTGGACAATACCTTGGCGTGTAGCATGAGCTACACGTTTGATCCAGAGATCAGTGTTTGTGTATATTTTGCATGCTCTCGCTAATTCCTTGCATATATATGTATATATATATATATATATATATATATATATATATATATATATATATATATATATATATATATATATATATATATATATATATATATATATATATATATATATGCAAAACAACCACTCTGAAAGACTAGAGAAATTCCAAACAAGGTTGCTTAACACAATTCTCCCTAATAGAGCTTAATGGTTCAGATATGTTGATGATATTTTGTGTCTTATGCCCAAAAATGTAGATATACACTATTTCCTTGGAAAATTAAATAGCTTAGCCCATTCTATAAACTTTACTGTTGAGTTTGAAGAAAATAACTCATTGCCTTTTCTAGATGTTTTAATTATTAAGGGTAATAATGAATTCGAATTTAAAATTTACAGAAAACCTACAAATAACTGTTCCTATGTCCACTATTATTCCTCGCATCAAGATAGTCAAACTCTGTTTTCTCATCAATGTTTTTGAGAGCTTTACGAATTTGTAGTCCTGAGTTCATAGATGAGGAAATATCCAAAATTTATGAAATAGGTAATGATTTAAAATACCCAAGAAATGTAATTGATAAATCTTTTAAAGTTGCTAGAAATACTTTTTACAATCCAAAAAGGGACAACCAGCCTTATTCAACTAAAAATATGTTGTAAAGTAAAAGGACACAAGTGCAACTAATGTGACATTTATTGTGGCAACGTTTCGCTCTCCAGGAGCTTTATCAAGCCATTACAAACAATACATGGACACAGAGGGTATATAAAGGATCAGAGTGAGGTGTAATACTCAAACGCACTAGAGAAGGGAAGAAACTTCTGTACTTGTTACCAAGCAACCCTAAACCAGCACACATGTATGGTTTACCCAAGACCCATAAACACAATATTCCACTCAGACCAATCACGTCAGGAATAGGCAGTGCTCCACACAAACTAGCCGGAGTTCTTGCCAAACATCTTTCCTGCCTTCTGGGGACCATCAGCCCCGCTCATCTTAAACACTCAGGTGACCTTCTCAACCGCATCCGTAACCTCTCCATCCGTAACAAGAAACTAAGCAGTTTGGATGTGACTTCCCTCTTCACAAAAGTACCTACCAAAAAAGCCATCGAGGTTCTACGACGTAAAGTCAATCAGGACCTTAATCTTCCTCTACCTCCCGGAGATTTTGTTGACTTAATTGAACTCTGTGTTAATTTCAACTGTTTTTCTTTCAATAACAAGCTCTACAAACAAACCTACGGCATGGGAATGGGGTCCCCCATAAGTGCCGTCCTAGCCAACTTATACATGGAACACCTAGAGTCCGATCACTTCGCCAACATCATCCCTTCAAGCGTCACTTGGTTACGTTACGTGGACGATGTCCTCGTAATAACTCCAAAACGTTTTGATGTACGGGATCTTCAGGCAAGGCTCAGCAGTTGAACCGGCGATCCAGTTTACACTAGAAGAAGAGTCCAATGGCAAGCTACCTTTCCTCGACGTCCTCATTCACAAAGTAGACAACAACCTAAGATTTCAAGTTTATCGGAAACCCACCAATAAAAATGATCTCACACACTTCTATTCCAGTCAAGATACCAAGACCAAAAGAGGCATCATCATCGGGTTTTTCCTAAGAGCATACCGAATTTGTAGTCCTGAGTTTCTTGACGAGGAGTGTACATACATTCACCAAACATTCACAGAGTTACATTTTCCTTCTTTTTTCATCAAAGACTGCAAGAAAAGAGCTCTTCAGATCATAAATTCTCCACGCATCAACACTACTCCCAGCAAAGTTATAATTCTTCCCAACAGTCAGGTTGCACTGAACGTCTCAAGAGTACTTTCACAAGCTAACACCAGAGTCGCCATCGCTTCTAGCACTTCAATAAAGGATATAACCAGGACAAAATCCAAGCACCACGAACCAGTCAATGCAGGAGTTTACACTATACCCTGTGGAGGCTGTGACAAGATTTACGTAGGTGAAACAGCCAGAAACCTCGACATCCGCCTCAATGAACACATTTACGCATGTAGGAATGATAACTTGAACAACGCCTGTGTACAACACCGAAATTCCACCAATCATCTCATGAAATTCAGAGACGCCCAATTAGTGATCAAAGAAACTAATTTCCGCAGACGCAAGTGCCTCGAATCAGCACTGATCACTGTTTCGAATACAATTAAACAAAACAACGGCAGCTTCACCATCTCCGAAGTCTTAGCAAGAATCCTCCTGAAAACAGTAAACCCTGCCATCACATAGTCTCTCCTGTTATACTACACAAAGCACAGAGAGTGTACACTGAAACAAGCTGCCTCATTCCAGTCTATATTTGTCCAACCTATTTTTATGTTACCCAAATAATAGCTTTTATATCCTTTTACTCATGTACGAATTAATTGCTCTACCATATTGTATTACTTTTGTCACTACCACTACTACTACTACTACTACTACTACTACTACTACTACTACTACTACTACTACCACCACTAGTGAACATCGAAATGGTACCTCATTAGTATTACACCTCACTCTGAGCCTTTATATACCCTCTGTGTCCATGTATTGTTTGTAATGGCTTGATAAAGCTCCTGGAGAGCGAAACGTTGCCACAATAAATGTCACATTAGTTGCACTTGTGTCCTTTTACTTTACATATTGTCGGTAATTCTACCAACTTTATTACACATAAAAATATGTTGGTTCTCCCTTACCATGAAAACTTGGTTGATATGCCTTCTCTTCTTAAGACTTTTAATATTAAAGTTGTATTCAAAAATCTTAAGTATATATATATATATATATATATATATATATATATATATATATATATATATATATATATATATATATATATATATATATATATATATATATGTATTGTTGTATCATTCATCAGGATGACCAACCTCTACGATACCATGCCACTTGAGAGTAAAACACCGAGGAGCTGCTGCCTCAGTCTGGTTGTGTTGACAGTCCTGGTTTACCTGTATACTGTGTGTTATATATTCACCAGCCAGTACTGGTTTTTCGGTGCTCCTGGTCCAGGTGCTGCTGGTCCAATTGCTGCTGGTCCAGGGTCTGCTGGTCCAGATGCTGCTGGTCCAGATCAGGTCATTACAGGTACTGGGAGAGTACCGGGAGACAAGGTTACAACAGCTGCGGCATTGTCTGAGAAGTGTTACCAGTACACAGGACTGACAGCCATCAACACTTGTTGCAAGATGCTCGACTACGCTGAGAACAACGGCAGCAACATACTGCAATGTGCCAACACAAGCACTCATACACAATATTTCACAAAACAAAGGTACGTAGTATAATTATTGCAATTATAGTGAGAAAGATGTGTAATCATTGTTGGTTGTCAAGCCTTTAATTTCTATTAATTGTATCATTAGACGTCATCCACATGGTGATTATTGTGATAATAATAAATTCAAGCAATAAACCTGTAGGGGTCATACAGTTCTGCGAGGAAGTATGAGAGAAAATAAGAATGTGCAAAGGATAAAGAGTGTGCAAGGGATGTACAAAGACCAGAGTTAGTGGAGGTGGGGGATCGTGCAAAAGTAAAATTGAAATAAAAGTTGGTGAAATAAGTCAAGTTTCCATTATAAAGTCAAAGATGAAGTCTACGTCGAAGGCGGGACTTTCAGCGAGGAGGTCAGTAAGAGTGTGCTGGGACAGTCTAGATGTTGAAGTGGATCCTGCTTGCACTCTGACAGGACAATATATTTAGACATGTTGGGCGGACAGTGCGACTTGACAGTCTATGTGGTGAGTCTTTATTGAACAATACGGATGCGCTTATATATCTCTGATGAAATTTCAGGTATTAATCTCTAATATCCAGTGTTCTCGTACTGAGGAGCATATAAATACTTCAACAGGAACAAGCAGTCAGCAGCTAGCAGAATACAACCAAGATGGAGGAGAACGCATCCAGCAACAGAAGCAACAATAGAAGAAACAGCTGAAGAGGAGAACATGGGTGGTCGGGGTCAGCACTGGGTGATGCTGGGAGACTCCCACATCAGAAACGTCTTTGAGCTGCTTGTCAAGCGAATTATCAGTCCAAGAGTGAAGTATCGACTGACTTCCTTTAAGAAGGTGAGACTTACTGACTGTGTCATGACTAGTGTGGCACAGTGACATGACCTCTGGCCTGCGAAGACATGTCACCAGACCTGCTGATACATCTTATGGAGAGAAACTTTTAAAAAATAAAAACAGATTGGAAAACGATTATTTTAGAAAGATGGAGACCGGCAGAGGTGTTTGGCTAGTCTAATCACTAACAAGACTGATGCTTGTTTCTTAAAGATAATTTAAATCTGTTAGGATTTTTAACCCGAGGGTTAGCCACTAAGAATAACCCAAGAAAGTCTGTCTGTCTTATTCCCATTGTGGTCCTTTAATCTTGTTCCCCAGGATGCGACCCACATCAGTCGACTAACACCTAGGTACCTACTTACTGCTAGGTGGACAGGGACAGCAGGTGTAAGGAAACATGCCCAGCATTTCTACCCAGCCGGGGATTGAACCACGGACACTCATTGTCCGTGGTTCTTCACAACATTAATGCCCTATTAACTTTATCATATCGAAGGGATTTATAATCTTACACTCTCGTGCATTTTATATTTTTTCTATTTCCGGGGTAGAGTTTTAGCACAGGTAAATCTCCATCATTAACAAGCAGTGTAGTCAACACAACAAATCTTACACAACTGAATTTTACTATAATTAGTAAAACTCTCAAACCTTCACCTTGAGGCAGAAAAGAATTGTTCCAGGACTTTTTTTAATATGAAGATACCGTGACTTCGAAGAACTGGAAAAGGAGTGGAGCTGGAGCATGTTGGGCATCACCAGAGGCTACAGACGTCATGTTTGTATTGAACAAGGTAGGATACTTGACATATATCCAAGGCTACGTATTGCAGGGAGGGCCTCCTGGTTTATGGCCTAATCAACCAGATTGTTGATTCTCAAGTCTTGCAGTGATGCAACTATTACTGTTACGACTCTTGACGTCTTGCAGCACTGTTGAACTGTCTTAAGTATTTCTAAAAGATCGTCTAGTTTGTCAATGACGGTTATAATTTTTTACCTCTTTGGCCTATGTATGATAGTTGTAGTCTTTGTAAGGAATTGTGTGTACACCAAATGCATCAAGAGTGTCAGTGTATGTTTTAACTAATGATTATACAATTATCTGTTATGTTAGGGTAATAAAATACAGTTTCAGGGTTAGCAAGAATTGATTTTCATATTCTTACAGACAGATAAACACAGACACACACAGAAACACACACACCAGTGAAGAGGCGGAGCTAGGAGCTGTGGATCAACCCCTGCAACCACAATTAGGTGAGTACAATCAAGTGAGTACCAAAGTGAAGGGCGAGAAGTTAAGAGGCGGAGCCAGGAGCTATGAATCGATCCCTGCAGCCACAATTAGGTGAGTACACACACACACACACACACACACACACACACACACACACACACACACACACACACACACACACACACACACACACCATACATATAATAAATAATTTATAGAATATTTACAATGTATATCAAAGAATAAGTAATTATAATAATAAGGTAAATAAATAAGTCACAACTTGTGGCTGTGGTTCTTGTTCACAGAACGTGTGGAAAGACATCGAACTCATCTACGAGAAGCCCTGGAAGTACCACAATGAAACCATAGATGTAGTTCACCTGGACCTTCCCCTGAGACTCACCTTCCACTGGGATCCCTTCCACCACCTTCTAGCAGACTTGCTCCACCAGTGGCTCGCTCCACCACACCTCCTGCACCCACCATCTCTCCTACTTATTAGTGGTAAGTCACACCTCAACTGTTTTTTGCTTCCGATACACAAGACTAAATCAAATTATAATTATATTCACGTCAAGTGCTGAGCCCATGAGAGTGTAAAGTGAGGGAGACGGTAGAGGGGAAGATGTAGTAATAGTAGTAGTAATCTTTATTTCTACAAGTACATGATATAATGTATGCAGACTTAGCTGACATACTGTATAGAAAGCCCTTTGTTATATAGACGAATTCGGGGAAATTAGGTTAAGTTTGTCCCCAGGATGCGACCCACACCAGTCGGCTAACACCCAGGTACCTACTTACTGCTATGTGAACAGGGACGACAGGTGTCTTGAGGAATCACGCCCCAGTGTTTCCGCCCGTGCTGGAGATCGAACCACGGACCTCAGTGTGTGAGCTGAATGCGTTTCCAGCCGAGCTAAGGGAAGAACCCCCATGTCGTAAATACCCTCGCTCTGGACTCACTTCTTCCAAATATAAAAGTGTAATAAGGAGGTGACCTGGTCTTCTGGCATCGTCAGTTGAACTCGCAAATATAAATTATACGGTGTCTGGGACGGGAAGACCTATGTTTACTGACTGGGTGGGAAAGACTCTTTACATGCTTTTATCCATACAGTTACTGGCAGTATCACTCACCAGGATTTCCCAACTCTTTTAAACTTTAAAATCTATCGTAAATTTTAATGAAATAAGAATCACACAACTCTCTCTTTCTCCCTCTCTGTATCTATCAAACTCTTTTATAGACTATTATCACTGCTAATTAGGTTCCACTAGCTACATATCAATAAACATATTGGTTACCTATTTCACTGACTTTCTGGAGTCTTGCATGCATTAACTTCACGGAATTATTTATGTTCAAAGTGTTTATGATAATCTATTGTATTATTTAAGTATATATTGTATTCTAAGATTATCAGCTAAGCTGCAGTTCATAATAATTAGTAATGAAGATCACACCATTATTTGTTTATTTATTTTGATCTTTTGGTATTATACACTTTATGAAGTTGAAGCCTCTACACGTGTCCTCCAGATTTATTGATTCATGCAACAGTTTATTGATTCTTGCAACATTTATTGGTACTTGCAACAAATTATAATTCAAGGAAGGTCTATGTGCCCAGGTAGCAGAGATGTGATATTCAGATTCAGTAATAATTTAAACTAATATTAAATGTTAGGTAAATGAGGATATATGTAACTAATGTGACATCTTATTGTGACAAATCTACTGAAGAGCGAAACGTTGCCACTATAAAATGTCATATTAATTGCATCTGTGTCCATTTACCTAACATTTCGTCGGTAATTCTACCAATATTACTAATATTAAATTCATTCCCAGACTCAGTCTTACACTGGGTGAAAGAGATAGTGAAGACAGGCATTAACCGGGGCTTAATTGAGACGGTGAAGGACCACCAGTTACTGGGACTCCTGAAGCATCTTAAGTCTCTCTCACGCTACACAAGAGTCGTCTTCAAGTACCAAGACTATATACCTGTACGTTTAAAACTGCAGTTTTCTCACCCTCTGGATTATTGTCTTATTTTAGTATTCAGATGCAGTACTGACCATAGACTTTAGTAAATTTAAACTGCGCCTCAGTCCCTGGGCTCATTATATACCTCTGAAATCTTTTGACTGCCACCCACAGGATGGGTATGGGGTGCATAATAAAGACTTTATGCTAACATTACTTAAAGAAACATTTTTTCCTTCCAGGCGAATAAGTTGGTGTTCCTCAGTGATGAAAACATGGACGTGTACAACAGCTTCAGCAGGTTTTGTTTAGTGGGCAGCGAGGTGGCTGTGTGGGACAGTACTGTGCCTCTCTCCAGCGCCTACTCTCAACACTGTCGAAAATATAATAAAATTTCTCCAGACCGGACATGGAGATGTGACGATGGTGGTCATGTTGGCTACATCATTATTGAAAAATATGTTGACATGTTAATGAATTATGTATGTAATAGATTCCTTAACCTCAGCGATGACTACTGCATCACATAGTTAAAGTCGCTTTAATTATGTGTCCTACTGTTAAAATTATTTTGAAGAAATAATATAAATTTCTGCTTTGCCTCACATCTGACTTCTCCTTACACCTGACCTCTCCTCACATCTGACTTCTCCTTACACCTGACATCTCCTCACATCTGACTTCTCCTTACACCTGACCTCTCCTCACATCTGACTTCTCCTTACACCTGACCTCTCCTTACACCTGATCCCTCCTCACATCTGACTTCTCTTTACACCTGACCTCTCCTTACACCTAACCTCTCCTTACACCTGACCTCTCCTTACACCTAACCTCTCCTTACACCTGACCTCTCCTTACACCTGACCTCTCCTTATACCTGACCTCTCCTTACACTTGACCTCTCCTTACACCTGACTCCTCCTTATACCTGACCTCTCCTTACACCTGACCTCTCCTTATACCTGACCTCTCCTTACACTTGACCTCTCCTTACACCTGACTCCTCCTTATACCTGACCTCTCCTTACACCTGACCTCTCCTTATACCTGACCTCTCCTTACACCTGACCTCTCCTTATACCTGACCTCTCCTTACACTTGACCTCTCCTTACACCTGACTCCTCCTTATACCTGACCTCTCCTTACACCTGACTCCTCCTTATACCTGACCTCTCCTTACACCTGACCTCTCCTTATACCTGACCTCTCCTTACACTTGACCTCTCCTTACACCTGACTCCTCCTTATACCTGACCTCTCCTTACACCTGACCTCTCCTTATACCTGACCTCTCCTTACACCTGACCTCTCCTTATACCTGACCTCTCCTTACACTTGACCTCTCCTTACACCTGACTCCTCCTTATACCTGACCTCTCCTTACACCTGACCTCTCCTTACACCTGACCTCTCCTTATACCTGACCTCTCCTTACACTTGACCTCTCCTTACACCTGACTCCTCCTTATACCTGACCTCTCCTTACACCTGACCTCTCCTTACACCTGACCTCTCCTTATACCTGACCTCTCCTTACACCTGACCTCTCCTTACACCTGACCTCTCCTTACACCTGACCTCTCCTTACACCTGACCTCTCCTTACACCTGACCTCTCCTTACACCTGACCTCTCCTTACACCTGACTTCTCCTAATACCTGCTGTTCAATGAATAAAGTTTTCAATAACTGCCTTTGTGTTTCTATAATTTTTTACTCAACATACGAGTGGAGAAGCACTACAGTTGGTCTACTGATCCATGCTAGGGAGTCTACTCATATCCAACCCGTCTTATTACACGAAGTAGACGACTCTGTCTACTCATATCCAACCCGGCTGTCTACTCGTTCCCAACCTGTGTTCCTGGGTCACGCCTAACATACCTCCGCTATATATATATATATATATATATATATATATATATATATATATATATATATATATATATATATATATATATATATATATATATATATATATATATATATATATATATATATATATATATATATATATATATATATATATATATATATATATATATATATATATATATATATATATATATATATATATATATATATTACCTCTGTATTAGAATTGAAAATAAAAAACACCCTTGACCAAACGTCTCCTTCAACAAATGTCTTAAATGTGAATGTATCTTATTTACACAGCTCTCCTTCGAGGAAGCTGCAGCCACTGTCTCGTGAGGCACAACTATGAGGATTTTTGTGTGCAGTAAAGGAAGCTGGTGTTATGAGACACGAGGGATACCTCCCTCAGACAACAGAAGTACAGGGGGCTGGTGTTATGGGATACCTCCCTCAGACCACAGAAGTACAGGGGGCTGGTGTTATGGGATACCTCCCTCGGACCACTGAGGTACATGGGGCTGGTGTTATGGGATACCTCCCTCGGACCACTGAGGTACAGGGGGCTGGTGTTATGGGATACCTCCCTCGGACCACTGAGGTACAGGGGGCTGGTATTATGAGATACTTCCCTCGGACCACTGAGGTACAGGGGGCTGGTGTTATGGGATACCTCCCTCGGACCACAGAGATACATGGGGCTGGTGTTATGGGATACCTCCCTCGGACCACTGAGGTACATGGGGCTGGTGTTATGGGATACCTCCCTCTGACCACTGAGGTACAGGGGGCTGGTATTATATGATACCTCCCTCGGACCACAGAAGTACAGGGGGCTGGTGTTATGGGATACCTCCCTCGGACCACTGAGGTACAGGGGGCTGGTGTTATGGGATACCTCCCTCGGACCACAGAGGTACATGGGGCTGGTGTTATGGGATATCTCCCTCGGACCACTGAGGTACATGGGGCTGGTGTTATGGGATACCTCCCTCGGACCACTGAGGTACAGGGGGCTGGTATTATGGGATACCTCCCTCGGACCACTGAGGTACAGGGGGCTGGTGTTATGGGATACCTCCCTCGGACCACTGAGGTACAGGGGGCTGGTGCTATGGGATACCTCCCTCGGACCACTGAGGTACAGGGGGCTGGTATTATGAGATACCTCCCTCGGACCACTGAGGTACAGGGGGCTGGTGTTATGGGATACCTCCCTCGGACCACTGAGGTACATGGGGCTGGTGTTATGGGATACCTCCCTCTGACCACTGAGGTACAGGGGGCTGGTGTTATGGGATACCTCCTTCGGACCACAGAAGTACAGGGGGCTGGTGTTATGGGATACCTCCCTCGGAGCACTGAGGTACAGGGGGCTGGTGTTATGGGATACCTCCCTCGGACCAGTGAGGTACATGGGGCTGGTGTTATGGGATACCTCCCTCGGACCAGTGAGGTACATGGGGCTGGTGTTATGGGATACCTCTCTCTGGACTACAGTAGGTCTAATTCCGTGGATCAAGAGCCCCTTACCGGCATCAAGGAACCTCTCTTAAATTACAGAGAGCAGATAATGAAAATGTTGATTTCCTTGCAAGCTTACATTGTTTACATATTACAAAATATTAATTACAAAGAAAGCTGCTAGCATGCCTAGGCATTTCTGGCAGCCTCACCCTGGAAGCTGAGGGACTGACCACCTCAAATACTTTTCCTTCAAGGTCAATGGACTAATTACATCATCTTTATTTCATTACTATTGCTGCCTCTGTATTTGACTGAAGAAGCCTACTGTGTAGGTGAAACGTTTCATCAGTAAAGATACCCAACTGTTGCACTTGTGTCTTAATCTTGAACTTATCAGTAGTTTAAATAATTTTCAACAATACAGCTTGTGCTGTGTTGGCCCTTAATATAAACAACAACAATAAAATTGTTGGTTTCAATTTTCAAAGTTTGTGAGTGTGAGTTGTACTGTTGTATATTACAAGTGTTGCTGCTGCCACCGCCACCAGGAACCTGCCTTAGTGATGTAAATGGTGTTAGTAAACCGATAAGTTGAAGAATGTGATACTTATGCAACATTTGGGAGTCTAATGTGGACACGTTTCTCCAGCGAGTGGTTTCTTCAGTCCGGATTTTCTCTGTTTTAGACTGATGAAGTCACTGGCTGGCGAAACGTTTCCAGAATAAAGATGCCCAAACTTTGCATGTGTCGAAATAATATAAAAGAGTTATAATCATAAATAATATTTAAATGGATAGAGGGGTAAGCCAGCGGAAGGCCTCGGTCAGATGACCAAAATCGCCAGCTGTGGGTCATCATATAACTAAGACCCACGTCAGGAAACACTTGTCCTGTTTCCTGACAAACATTATACCTACCCTAAGTGTCTCATTCTTCAACCTTTCTCAAGGTGAACTATGACATTCATGTATGGGTTAGTTGTGTGGGCCTTCATATTATTTGTACAGTAATTTTGAAATAAAGATTTGTATTTGTATAAGGGAGGTGCCTTGATGCTCGTGATGGGGTCTTGATCTGAGGAACTGGATCTATGATATCCTCTGCCTTTGAGCGACTCTGATGCTTCTCATCCCCCCAGGCACTGTTTGATTCCTATGAGACACACTCCTCACACTGAATGTCCATGGTTCAATCCCTGGCATGGGTGGAAACATTGGGCATATTTCCTTACACCTGCTGTCCCTATTCACCTAGCAGTACTCTCATCGACACCATGCCTAACCCTTCTAGGGTAGGGTAGGTGCCTGTGCCCAAGCCTTTAGCTCATAAGACTGTCATTCCCATTTACCCCCTTGGGGCGGGGATGGCAGACCAGAGAGGCCTAGCTTGTGGCTAGGCCTGGGGACAGTTGGTCCCAAAGATGAGGAGGTACTTGTGCCTCCTCCCATGGGAGACTTAGGTCTCAGACACTACCTAAAGAGGGAGCCGAGGCCGGGCCACCACTTGGAAAAGGCCCGGGCCGGGAGAATACCAGCTAATCTTTAAAGAAAAAAAAAAAAACTAGCAGTAAGTAGGTACATGGGTTTTAGTTGGTGTGGGTTTGCATCCCGGGGGAAAAATTAAAGGACCACAATGAAAATAGGACAGTCCTTGATGACGCACTGACTTCCTTTCTTGGGTTATCTTGGGTGGCTAACCCTTCTAGTTAAAAATTCAAACAAAATCTCCCAGTACTCCCCAGTGAATGTAATATTAATGTCATGTATGGGGAATAATAGGAATGAATGAATGAGACTGATGAATCTCGATCCAACTTTGGCAGGGTCAATATTTAAAATATATTTCCTACACTGATGTACAGAGTTAGTTATTTTTTCTATGTATTATGTACCATTACTGTTGGTAGAGCATTCAGCTCACAGTCAGAAAGGTCAGTTCATCCTTATTTGAGGAGAGACATACAGGTATTCCCTCTTAACACCTTTCCCAGAAGAAGCCATTCATGGCAAAATGTTTCCTCAATAAATTATCCTAGGACTGTATGTGTGTCTTATTTCCATTTTCAGTATTTTATATCATCTGTTGACCACCTGCTTCTCTTGTTCAGCTATCCATAAATAGATATCAAAATAAATGCCAAGCCCAATCACTTATTTACTATGTGCCAATGTAAGTTAATTCATTGCCAACATAAAGTAAAGTCATTGACTTGTTTTTAATTGCAACTGTTTCAAGGTCTACTGTAATACTTTGATGATGACTTCGGAAGCTTCGGCCAACTTGGCCAACCAGAGAGTGTATTGGCTCTTTAGTATTTTTTTTTATTGTTTGATTGGTGTAACATAACATTTTAAGGACAAACTTAAGTTATTATTTTTATAATCATAAGAATGTACTAGACCTGTAAGTGTCATTCAACATTGGGACTGAAGGAAGCTAAATCTAAAACCTATGAACCTTAGATTATTTTCTGTCTGTGCTACACTGCTGATAATATTCTTATGTATTTATTTTTTATTTCAGATCTATGTCATACAAAGGAAAGTGAATTGTTGAGAACAGTCTTCCTTCCATAGGATAATTAGAAGGCAGTCTTAAGTATGGATAAGTTTGTCATTCGCAGACCAAGAGGCTCACCAGTAGTAAGTCCTACGAAAAAGGGCTCCCATTTGAAGCAAGCAACTATTGAATCACTTAAGGTATTTCTCAAATCTCATAAAAAAATAAATTGCATTGTAACTAGTTTATTTTTGTTTCTTATGAGGATCTTATGCGGTGTGATGGAGAACATTGCACATGTCTTACTCATCAGCTTGTCATTATTTTATACCATTTTCAACAGAATGTAGATTAAATGGTCAATCAGTTTGACCTTGGAGTAGGGTTGGAAGATGTGGCAGAGATTTTAGACTCTCATACCGACATTTTCTCCAACAAAGATCTTATGGAATTGGACACACAAAAAGTTGCTGAAGAGGTGCTTGTTCTACTTTATCTTCCTAAAATATTTGATAGCAAGAATGTGGTTGTGGCCTCCGAGATTACTGAAAATGCCCATCAGTTATTGAGGACCAAGACCCATCAGGTTTTTATGTGTTGTTGATAGGTAGACATTCTAAAAACAGACTAAATTACCTGATTATCTGGAATGACTGGCCAGTAGGCAGCTTGGTATAGCTTGTAGACTCCAGAGAAATGGCAAAGCATTATCAGTGTGGTAAGACACTGATTGCAAAAGAGTCTCTATTGGTACAGTACAGTGTACATGTATTACCACAGATTGACTTTATCATATACTTGCTATAACTAGTTTATGGTAAAACATTATACCAATAAAGACTCCTTAGCAATCTGTGTTTTACTTACCATAGCCTGTGGATGATGATAATGCAAAAGCAGCACTGTAATTGGAAACTCTTCAGGCAGTGTTTTGCCTGTACAATAAGCTTTTTCAAGGCAGAATATACCTGAGGAAAGGAGGGATCTGTAAGGGGTCTGACAGAAGGAGAGGTCAGAAGCAGTGGTAGTAGCTGAATTTGATAGTTAATCTGGATTATAATCTTGATTTATCAACTATATTGTTAAAGGTTATAGGTAGTAGGTTGGTAGACAGCAACCACCCAGGAAGGTACTACCGTCCTGCCAAGTGAGTGTAAAACGGAAGCCTGTAATTGTTTTTCATGATGGTAGGATTGCTGGTGTCCATTTTTCTGTCTCATAAACATGCAAGATTTCAGGTATGTCTTGCTACTTCTACTTACACTTAGGTCACACTACACATACATGTACAAGCATATATATACACACCCCTCTGGGTTTTCTAATATTTTCTTACTAGTTCTTGTTCTTGTTGTTTATTTCCTCTTACCTCCATGGGGAAGTGGAACAGAATTCTTCCTCCGTAAGCCATGCGTGTTGTAGGAGGCAACTAAAATGCCGGGAGCAAGGGGGTAGTAACCTCTTCTCCTGTATATATTACTAAATGAAAAAGGAGAAACTTTCGTTTTTCCTTTTGGGCCACCCTGCCTCGGTGGGATACGGCCGGTGTGTTGAAAGAAGAAAGATTGTTAAAGGTTTGGACATTCATAGTTTGCTGGGTATACATTTTGAAGGTGTTCAGTCTCTTAGCCTTGGTTTTAAATTAAAGAAAGCTTTTTTGATGAGGGCTATCTTAAGTTCGTTAATATCTCCTGGTATCACCACCCTGTTGAAAAACAAAACAAAAAAAAAATCACCACCCTGTAGTGTAGTCTCAGACCAGGCCCCCAAAATATTGAAAAGAAATAGAAAAGTAATGCTATTAAGAAACAGATATGTAAAGTGCTTGCTAAATGTGAAAAGAGTCTATTAAGATTTTTTTACGCATCAGTTTGTCTGCCATCTCACTGTACGTTTAAAAGGCAGAAAGAAGATACTAGTAGTCCTGCCAGGCTGATGGGTGCTTTTGTTTCTTTTTGTTCCCTACTTGTTATTTTCTGATGGCTTAATATCTGTTGGTAATACTCCTTGGAATAAAGGATAAAAAAGCACAATACTGTGACTGGAACAATACACAGATAACCTGTACATAGGAGAAAGAAACTTATGATGAAAGTTAATGATCCAAGTCTGACTGAAACATCAGTCATGAGTTTCTTTCTCCTACGTTCAGGTTATTTGTGTATTACTCCTTGGAATAAAATGCTACTTTCTGCTCTTTTCTTGTGTATGCTGCCTCCAACTTTTATTTAGCTATTTTGTATACAGTATTTCTTTTTAATTATATAAATATTTTCTACTTTGTTTTTCCACTAGTATTCCATTCACATGAAGGGTCGTACTGACAAGCTAACTAAAAATGTTTATTTTGACTTATGTAAACATAGTGATGCTGGATATCTTGACCCAGTGGGCCTTTGTTAGAGTAGGCCTATGCATGTGGTGGTTCCTCTTTGTTATTTTTATTATAGGCATTCTGTTTGTCTAAATGTTGTTCACAATACAGGGCCTGCACTCTGAAGGATGAATTGGGATGTGTCAGTTTGGTGGGCTTCAATTGTGATGTTCACATACTTCTGGGAAGGCAGCTATTGAATGAGTGAAGGTGAATGAGTTTCCTTTTTGAGTCACTCTGTCTTGGCAAGAAACAGCTTATATGATTAAAAAGTATATATCGTACCTTTGTATATATTTAACTATCAATAACAACACTGCGCTAGCCAAGGACCCGAACCCATGTTGTACTGGCCTGCCATTGTGAGAGAGAACCACATGACGTCTTAAATCACAGGACCACCCAATCCTACAAGAACCAAGCACACAGCACAGAGCTGTGTGTTTTTACCTAGGTCCGAGGACCAAAAACACAGCTCTGGGCTGTGTGCTTGGTTCTTGTAGGATTGAGTGGTCCTGTGGCTTAAGGCGTCATGTGGTTCTCACTCACAATGGTGGGCCAGTACAACAAGGGTTCAGGTCCTTGGCTAGCACAGTGTTGTTATTGATCAATACCACTCATTTGTGGTTACAATAATATATTTAACTATCTTGTCAGGCCAGATTTTAATTAAGATGTTTTTGATTAATAATATTGACTTACTATGCATTTTTTAATATATTGTTCTATTTTCAGGGCGTTGTAATAATAGAAGAGCTGGAGAGAGCAAAAGTTGTTTTGGAACGAAGTGACACTTCTTCAGAGTTGAAGGTTGACACACTGCAACACCTGAAGTGCAAGAAGCCAGCAAAGGAAATTCTTATTAAAACACAAATAGGTTAGTCCCTTTATATATGTACATATAAAACAAAGTGAAATTGGAGTCCTGTGAGGATGACTGCATTATCACATTACCTGTGTAGCATGTGGGTTATTTGTTATCATTAAGGTCCATGTGATTTTTTTTTCAGTTATAATATTAGGGAAGTAGACTACTGCCATCCTGACATATGAGTATGAAACAGAAGCCTGCTAAATGTTTTGCATTCTGGCAGGATTACCAGTCTTTTCTGTGTCTTATGCGCATGTAAGCTGGTAGGTTTAATCTTATAAACTTCTGACATTATTCTGCTTACATTTCTCCTAACTTAATTGTTTCTTAATTCATATTCCTGTATTATTTCATTTTACAGACAATGATCCTCAGAGCTATTTCAGGTACATTATCTAAAATAGGAGTACAGCCGCTCCTCACTTAAATGTGTATCTCCTCACTTAGCAACGTACTTGTTTACCAACCACTCGGACTTACAACGGGCTCTCTGACCAGTATGCTTACCTCAATAATGTACATTAGAGCTGATTTCCTCTTTTCTTTTTAATACAATATACAGTACACTACTGTATAAACATTCAAAAATATGCCAGAAATGTACAAATGGTACAAAGGTGACATTAAAATAATATCAAAGATGGCTGACACAAACCCACTGCCATTATAGTATGCTCCTCGCTTAGCGATGAATTCGTTCACTGACTTGGTCTTAGGAACTGAACTCCGTTGTTAAGTGAGGAGAGGCTGTACTATGTTAAAACCTACACAGCATTATTACCAATCTTTGCTGAGAGTGGATAAGCATTTTGTTTTTAGAGTTAATGCATTTTTATTTTTAATATATCCTCTTCTTTCAGCAGACCGGCTGTATCCCACTGAGGCAGGGTGGGTCAAAAGAAAAAATGAAAGTTTAACCTTTTAAATTTAGTAATATATACAGGAGAAGGGATTATTTTTAATATATCCTCAGTAATAAATCAGAATTTGGGAATTTTTGTGCTGTAATTATTAATCAAATTAAAAATATCACATGATGTTTGCTGTTATGATTGTCGTACTTGTAATAACAATAATAAATCTTTATGTCTACAAGTACATGGTATACAGGCCTTACTGACATCAATGACTAACTACTGTATAGAAAGCTGCTTGTTATGCAGAGTATTTTGGTTAAATTAGGTCAATTTTGTCCCTAGGATTCAATCCACACCAGTTGGCTAACACCCAGGTACTGCACTTATTTTTTACTGATAGGTGATTACTAGAATATATTTTCATAGTTGTTTTTTCGTTTTTCATTTGAAAATATTAATGTTTTATCTTTCCAAATTCCAGGAAAAACAGTTCACAGGTTGTGTAAGTCCAAGGATACAGATGTTGCAGAAGCAGCAAAGGAAGTTTATAGCTTGTGGAAGGAACATATACTCAGTAAAGTCAACAGATCACTGATAGAGGTCAAATGTGACCCTAAGACAGAAAGTTTTCGCAAGACTGCACGACGAATGTTACTGGATTCTTTAAAGAAAACTGAGGGTGGAGATCAGCAAGAACATAATGAACCACAAAGAGACAAGACAGAAAATGATCAAGAAAAATGTAAATCAAAGAAGGCAGATGAAAAGATGAAACATGGCTGTAGCAAAGACAATTATGACTCCATTGAAGTGCTCGCAGAGTACATAGAGCGAGATGTTTATCAGGCGACTCGGAGACTAGTTAACAATACTTACCGTCGCACCATCAGGAAACTTGTATTTACTCTCAGGCACAAGAGTGATGTGAGATACTCAGTTACTTCATCAGCCTTACCTGTAGCAGAACTTATAAAACAACACCTGAAAAGCTGATCATATTGTAATTTGGTTGAATTTTTTTTTATCTTTAATAGTTGCATGTTATAGGCATTTAGGGTTGTTCATGAACCTGTTGTGTAAAAGCCTTGAATGATAGGATTTTAGACTTATTTATTCAACCTGTTTTTATTTTTTAATTATTTTAGTGTAAATTTTAAACTAATTTTCTGTAAAGTATCAATTAATGACTCCTAGCTTTTTTATTAATGTCTCAGTTACTCTGTATTTATTAACTTGAAAAAATATCAGTTTAACATTTTAATGTAAGAAACCTCATAAATAAGAATATATTTTTGACTACATTTAAATATAAAAAGTGTGTGAATACTGTATTGTCAAAAGTTATTCATATTTTCAAACTATAAATATGTATAAGAAAGCAAGTTTTAATAACCTTTCCACAGAAAAACTTAATAATTTGTAGATCATTGATGTGTGAGTGTGTGCTGAGTCTTAATCTCTGGATCTGCAACAGAAGGAAATACTTGACAAATTGGTTTCTCTCAGGGAAGGTGGTGAAAGACTGATGCAACGAATTAAACCTGACCTTCACTTAATTAGATTGAACCTGATTACCTACAGGTTTAATGTTACAACCTCCTCCCTGAATGTATTAATAATATGTTGACTTTTTTTCAGAAAGAAAGGGTAATCCAAAGAACGAGGCATATTCGTCAATATTAATAATATCTTTATTACTACAAGTACATTTATGAGGTATACAGGCCTAGCTGACATCAGTGACATACTACTATATAGAAAGCTGCTTGTTATGCAGAGCATTTTGGGCAAATTAGGTAAATATTGTCCCATGATGCAACCTGCACTAGTCCACTAACACCCAGGTACCCATTTTACTGATGGGTGAACAGGGACAACAGGTGTCTTTTGGAAAGATGTCCTAATGTTTTCCAGCCATACCGGGGGGACTGACTTCCAGACCTCAGTGAGTGAGCCGAGTGCGCTAGCATAAATCATAAGTATGACCTTTCTACTACCTCCCAATGTTAGCTTCCCTCAGTTTTTCAGTTGTTAATAACCCTCATTGGTTTGATGCATTTTTTGTGAATATAATAATTATCTATCTTTCCAAAGATATATTGACATGACTGTTTACACTGTACTTAATGCTCAGTCAGTCTTCCTCCATTATTATAATGCTTAAAAACAAATGACTACAGTATTTATTGCTTGTGTTCTGTTAAAGCATAGATAATAAAACTAACAATACAGGTAGTGTTCCTATAATGATGTATACATAGAGTTTACCTTAAGTGTATTAAAATAATCTTGAACATCCTGCAGTGTACTGTATTATAGGTAACATCTGAAATTAATGAACCTTTTCCGAGTGCTGTTGGAGTGTGAGCAAGGTAATGTTTATAAAGGATTTTAGGAAAATAGGATAGCCAGACTTGAGAGTCCTGGAGATAGAAAAGGCAGTGCCTGCACTCTGAAGGAGGGGTAGGGATGTTGCAGTAGGATGATAATCTGAATTGTGAAGTCAACACAATTCTGGCAAGACAGTGATTGAATGAATGATGGTGAATGTGTTTCCTTTTTGGTGGGAGAAGGCCAATGAAACAGGAAAAAGGACAATTATAATAAAAATAATGAGTAGCATTTTGTTAAAGACAAGTCACAAATTTAAATATCAAACAAGAAACAATTGAATTTTAAAGCATTTTAAAATGGAGTATTTAATGTTTATTCATTGAAGTAAAGCTGTGTGATTCATACTGATTAAGTGCTTAAGTGTAATAATTATGAAATAATATGGACAGAAAGCAGCTTTTAAGAAATCTTTCGAGTTATAAAAGTGGAGAGAGAGTGAAATTGATACAAAAAAGAAATATCTGCAATTGTTACAAAAAAGAATTGTTTAACAAACATAAAATATACAGGAGAGCCCTGCTTACACAGCGCCTTATTTTCGGTGTTCCACATTCTTCTTGGCTTCAAATTGAGCCATTGTTTATTATGTTCCATCTGCTGGCAATTGTCACCAGTGGGTGGAGCAGTGGCTCAGTTGAAAGCCAATGAAAATGTGAAATACCGATAATAGGTGCTGTGCTGTGCTGTACATGCTGGTTCCTCCTGTACTGTACTAGAGTTCTTTGATAATTGCACAGTTGATGAGGGTGCTCCAATTCCTTGAATCAAGCCTGAATGTCTTCCATTACCCCCAGGCACTGTATGACACCCATAGGTTTAAATGTGTATGACACCTATGGGTTTAAAGTGCTGTATGACACCTATGGTTTTAAAGTGCTGTATGACATCTATGGGTTTAAAGCTCTGTATGACAGTATGACACCTATGGGCTTAGCGCTCAACCATGAAAATAAAAATCCTGTAGGTTTAGCGTTCCCTTGTGAGTATGTTAATATAACTGCACATTTGTTAATTAGGGACCTGGAGTATGCTAATTTATAAGTGCAAATACAGTAGTATTTCAAAGCTTTTTATCTACAGAGTTATGTATAAATGTCAGTAGTATTACTGTGTATATAAATAGGCTCCCTCCTTGCATAACATCACGAGTCCTGCACATGTGTGCCACCAGCTAGAAGCCACCCTCTCAGTTCAGTGCCAGGCTAGACTGGGTTCTCCTCAAGACTCTTAATTATATTCCTCCAAGACAATCCGTGTGTAGTCCTTACTCCAATATCTCCTCACGAACTCCCACGACATGAAGGTAATTATACAGAGAACAAATTAGACATTTTTTTAAACTTTTGTAAAGTTTTGAAAATTAAAATGATTTTTTTCAGGAAATATTATTTTTATTTTTTGAATTAATAAAGTATTGTTGTTTTTAAAACATAAAGGGAAATTATTATAGTCGTGGTAGGGTGGAGGAGCACTAAACCTGTTAGGGCCACAGACCCTTGGAAATGGAAGGCATCCGGGTTTGATCAGAGGAAGGGGAGGGTCATGTTAATTCTTGGTATAATAATCCATCACTAGTATAATGGCACCATGAGAGGTAACACTAGCAGGTGGCAAGGTAGCACCAGCTTGTGGCAAGGGTAGCAAAGTAACACCAGTGGGTGGCAAACACTAGTGGGTGGCAAGGTAACACTAGTGGGTAGCAAGGTAACACTAGTGGGTAGCAAAGTAATGCTAGTGGGTGGCAAAGGTAGCACCAGTGGGTGGCAAGACAATACTAGTGGGTGGCTAGGTAACACTAGTGGGTGGCTAAGTAACATTAGTGGGTGACAAGGTAACACTAGTGGGTGGCAAGGTAACACTAGTGGGTGGCAAGGTAATACTAGTGGGTGGCAAGGTAACATTAGTGGGTGGTTAGGTAACACTAATGGGTGGCAAGGTGACACTAGTGGGAGGCAAGGTAATACCAGTGAGTGGCAAGGTAACACTAGTGGGAGGCAAGGTAACACTAGTGGATGGCAAGGTAACACTAGTGGGTGGCAAGGTGACACTACTGGGTGGCAAGGTAACACTAGTGGATTGCTATGTAACACTAGTGGGTGGCAAAGGTAACACTAGTGGGTGGCAAAGGTAACACCAGTGGGTGGTAAAGTGACACTAATGGGTGGCTAAGTAACATTGGTGGGTGACGAGGTAACACTAGTGTGTGGCAAGGTAACACTAGTGGGTGGCAAGATAACACTAGTGGGTGGCAAAATAACACTAGTGGGTGGCAAGGAAACACTAGTGAGTGGCTAGGTAACACTAGTGGTTGGCAAGGTAATAATAGTGGGTAGCAAGGTAACACTAGTGGGTGGCAAGATAACACTAGTGGGTGGCTAGGTAAGACTAGTGGGTGGCAAAGTGACACTAGTGGGTGGCTAAGTAACATTAGTGGGTGACGAGGTAACACTAGTGGGTGGCAAGGTAACAGTTGGTGGCAAGGTAACACTAGCGAGTGGCAAAATAATGGAGAGGGAGCATGGACACGGGGGTCGTCCCACAGTTACTAAAAACAACAGACATAGAACCACTCCACAAAGGGGGCAGTAAAGCAACAGCAAAGAACTACAGACCAATAGCACTAACATCCCATATCATAAAAATCTTTGAAAGGGTCCTAAGAAGCAAGATCACCACCCATCTAGAAACCCATCAGTTACACAACCCAGGGCAACATGGGTTTAGAACAGGTCGCTCCTGTCTGTCTCAACTATTGGATCACTACAACAAGGTCCTAAATGCACTAGAAGACAAAAAGAATGCAGATGTAATATATACAGACTTTGCAAAAGCCTTCGACAAGTGTGACCATGGCGTAATAGCGCACAAAATGCGTGCTAAAGGAATAACAGGAAAAGTCGGTCGATGGATCTATAATTTCCTCACTAACAGAACACAGAGAGTAGTAGTCAACAGAGTAAAGTCCGAGGCAGCTACGGTGAAAAGCTCTGTTCCACAAGGCACAGTACTCGCTCCCATCTTGTTCCTCATCCTCATATCCGACATAGACAAGGATGTCAGCCACAGCACCGTGTCTTCCTTTGCAGATGACACCCGAATCTGCATGACAGTGTCTTCCATTGCAGACACTGCAAGGCTCCAGGCGGACATCAACCAAATCTTTCAGTGGGCTGCAGAAAACAATATGAAGTTCAACGATGAGAAATTTCAATTACTCAGATATGGTAAACATGAGGAAATTAAATCTTCATCAGAGTACAAAACAAATTCTGGCAACAAAATAGAGCGAAACACCAACGTCAAAGACCTGGGAGTGATTATGTCGGAGGATCTCACCTTCAAGGACCATAACATTGTATCAATCGCATCTGCTAGAAAAATGACAGGATGGATAATGAGAACCTTCAAAACTAGGGAGGCCAAGCCCATGATGACACTCTTCAGGTCACTTGTTCTATCTAGGCTGGAATATTGCTGCACACTAACAGCACCTTTCAAGGCAGGTGAAATTGCCGACCTAGAAAATGTACAGAGAACTTTCACGGCGCGCATAACGGAGATAAAACACCTCAATTACTGGGAGCGCTTGAGGTTCCTAAACCTGTATTCCCTGGAACGCAGGAGGGAGAGATACATGATTATATACACCTGGAAAATCCTAGAGGGACTAGTACCGAACTTGCACACGAAAATCACTCACTACGAAAGCAAAAGACTTGGCAGACGATGCACCATCCCCCCAATGAAAAGCAGGGGTGTCACTAGCACGTTAAGAGACCATACAATAAGTGTCAGGGGCCCGAGACTGTTCAACTGCCTCCCAGCATACATAAGGGGGATTACCAACAGACCCCTGGCAGTCTTCAAGCTGGCACTGGACAAGCACCTAAAGTCAGTTCCTGATCAGCCGGGCTGTGGCTCGTATGTTGGTTTGCGTGCAGCCAGCAGCAACAGCCTGGTTGATCAGGCTCTGATCCACCAGGAGGCCTGGTCACAGACCGGGCCGCGGGGGCGTTGACCCCCGGAACTCTCTCCAGGTAAACTCCAGGTAGTGGGTGGCAAGGTAACACTAGTGGGTGGCAAGGTAACACTAATGGGTGGCAAGGTAACACTTGTGGTTGGCAAGGTAACACAAGTGGGTGGCAAGGTAACATTCGTGTGTGGCAAGGTAACAGTTGGTGGCAAGGTAACACTAGTGGGTGGCAAGATAACACTATTGGGTGGCAAGGTAACACTAGTGGGTGGCAAAATAACACTAGTGGGTGACAAGGAAACACTGGTGGGTAGCTAGGTAACATTAGTGGGTGGTGAGGTAACACTAGTTGGTGGCGAGGTAACACTAGTGGGTGACGAGGTTTAGAATTCAGAAAACTTAAAGCCAATAATGCTCCATTTAATACAATATCAAAGAGGATATATGAAAGACGGTCCCCTTGCTTTACCCCTCTATTCACTCTATAACCTAATTGTGTTTCCTATAAGGAACTACTAGGCTGTTGCCTCAGTGTGGTATTTTGCACTGCTGTTCTCGTACAAGGTGGGCGCCAGGATAAATTGTTCAGTAGGTGGTAACGTGTAGCACACTCTTGGTAGCGTGTACCACGCTCATGGTAGCGTGTATCACACTCTTGGTAGCGTGTACCACACTCTTGGTAGCGTGTACCAAGCTCATGGTAGCGCGTACCACACTCTTGGTAGCGTGCACCACGCTCATGGTAGCGTGTATCACACTCTTGGTAGCGTGTACCACACTCTTGGTAGCGTGTACCACGCTCATGGTAGCGCGTACCACACTCTTGGTAGCGTGTACCACGCTCATGGTAGCGTGTATCACACTCTTGGTAGCGTGTACCACGCTCATGGTAGCGCGTACCACACTCTTGGTAGCGTGTACCACGCTCATGGTAGCGCGTACCACACTTAGTATCGTGTACCGCACTCTTGGAAGCGTGTACCACACTCTTGGTAGCGTGTACCACACTCTTGGTAGCGTGTACCACACTCTTGGTAGCGTGTACCACTCTCATTGTAGCGTGTACCACACTCTTAGTATCGTGTACCACACTCTTGGTCATTTTGTAGCGTGTACCACACTCTTGGAAGCGTGTACCACACTTTTGGTAGCGTGTACTACACTTTTGGTAACGTGTACCACACTCTTCCTGGCGTGTACCATACTCTTGCTGGCGTGTACCACACTCTTGGCAACGTGTACCACACTCTTAGTAACGTGTACCACACTCTTGGTAACGTGTACCACACTCTTGGTAACATGTACCACACTCTTGGTAGCGTGTACCACACTCTTGGTGGCGTGTACCACACTCTTGAGAGCGTATACCACACTCTTGGTAGCGTGTACCATAATCTTGGTAGCGTGTACCACACTCTTGGTAGCGTGTACCACAATCTTGGTAGCGTGTACCACACTCTTGGGAGCGTATACCACACTCTTGGTAGCGTGTACCACACTCTTGGTAACGCGTACCACACTTGGCAGCGTATACCACACACATGGTAGGGTGTACCACACTTGGTAGCGTGTACAACACTTAGTAGTGTGTACCACACTCTTGGTAGCGTGTACCACAATCTTGGTAGCGTGTACCACACTCTAGGGAGCGTATACCACACTCTTAGTAGCGTGTACCACACTCTTGGTAACGTGTACCACACTTGGTAGCGTATACCACACTCATGGTAGCGTGTACCACACTTGGTAGTGTGTACCACACTCTTGGTAGCGTGTAACACACTTGGTAGCGTGTGCCACACTTGGTAACGTGTACCACACTCTTGCTAACGTGTACCACACTCTCGGTAGCGTGTACCACACTCTCGGTAGCGTGTACCACACTCTTGGTAGCGTGTACCACACTCATGGTAGCGTGTGCCACACTTGGTAACGTGTACCACACTCTTGCTAACGTGTAGCACACTCTTGATAGCGTGTGCCACACTCTTGGTAGCGTGTAGCACACTCTTGGTAGCGTGTACCACACTCTTGGTAGCGTGTAGCACTCTTGGTAGCGTGTACCACACTTGTTAACGTGAACCGCACTCTTGGTAGCGTGTACCACACTCTTGGTAGCGTGTACCACTCATTGTAGCGTGTACCACACTCTTAGTATCGTGTACCACACTCTTGGTCACTTGGTAGCGTGTACCACACTCTTGGAAGCGTGTACCACACTCTTGGTAAAGTGTACCACACTCTTGGTAACGTGTACCACACTCTTGGTAGCGTGTGCCACACTCTTGGTGGCGTGTACCACACTCTTGAGAGCATATACCACACTCTTGGTAGCGTGTACCATAATCTTGGTAGCGTGTACCACACTCTTGGTAGCGTGTACCACAATCTTGATAGCGTGTACCACGCTCTTGGTAGCGTATACCACACTCATGGTAGCGTGTACCACACTTGATAGCGTGTACCACACTTGTTAGTGTTTACCACACTCTTGGTAGCGTGTACCACACTTGGTAGTGTGTACCACACTCTTGGTAGCGTGTACCACACTTGGTAGCGTGTGCCACACTTGGTAACGTGTACCACACTCTTGCTAACGTGTACCACACTCTTGGTAGCGTGTACCACAATCTTGGTAGCGTGTACCACACTCTTGGTGGCGTGTACCACACTCTTGAGAGCGTATACCACACTCTTGGTAGCGTGTACCATAATCTTGGTTGCGTGTACCACACTCTTGGTAGCGTGTACCACAATCTTGGTAGCGTGTACTACGCTCTTGGTAGCGTATACCACACTCATGGTAGTGTGTGCCACACTTGGTAACGTGTACCACACTCTTGCTAACGTGTAGCACACTCTTGATAACGTGTGCCACACTCTTGGTAGCGTGTAGCACACTCTTGGTAGCGTGTACCACACTCTTGGTAGCGTGTAGCACGCTCTTGGTAGTGTGTACCACACTTGTTAACGTGTACCGCACTCTTAGCAGCGTGTATCACACTCTTGGTAGCGTGTACCACACTCTTGGTAGCGTGTACCACTCTCATTGTAGCGTGTACCACACTCTTAGTATCGTGTACCACACTCTTGGTCACTTGGTAGCGTGTACCACGCTCTTGGAAGCGTGTACCACACACTTGGTAACGTGTACCACACTCTTGGTAACGTGTACCACACTCTTGGTAGCGTGTACCACACTCTTGGTGGCGTGTACCACACTCTTGAGAGCGTATACCACACTCTTGGTAGCGTGTACCATAATCTTGGTAGCGTGTACCACACTCTTGGTAGCGTGTACCACAATCTTGGTAGCGTGTACCACACTCTTGGTAGCGTATACCACACTCTTGGTAGCGTGTACCACACTTGATAGCGTGTACCACACTTGTTAGTGTTTACCACACTCTTGGTAGCGTGTACCACACTTGATAGCGTGTACCACACTCTTGGTAGCGTGTACCACAATCTTGGTATCGTGCACCAGACTCTTGGGAGCGTATACCACACTCTTGGTAGGGTGTACCACACTCTTTGTAACGTGTACCACACTTGGTAGCGTATACCACACTCATGGTAGCGTGTGCCACACTTGGTAGCGTGTACCACACTTGGTAGTGTGTACCACACACTTTGTAGCGTGTACCACACTTGGTAGCGTGTGCCACACTTGGTAACGTGTACCACACTCTTGCTAACGTGTACCACACTCTTGGTAGCGTGTACCACACTCATGGTAGCGTTTGCCACACTTGGTAACGTGTACCACACTCTTGCTAGCGTGTACCACACTTGGTAGCGTGTACCACACTCTTGGTAGCGTGTACCACACTCTTGGTAGTGTGTACCACACTCATGGTAGCGTTTGACACACTTGGTAGCGTGTACCACACTCTTGGTAGCGTGTGCCACACTTGTTAACGTGTACCACACTCTTGCTAACGTGTAGCACACTCTTGGTAGCGTGTGCCACACTTGGTAACGTGTACCACACTCTTGGTAGCGTGTACCACACTCTTGGTAGCGTGTAGCACACTCTTGGTAGCGTGTGCCACACTTGGTAACGTGTGCCACACTCTTGGTAGCGTGTAGCACACTCTTGGTAGCGTGTACCGCACTCTCGGTAGCGTGCACCACACTTGTTAACGTGTACCACACTCTTGGTAGCGTGTACCACACTCTTGGTAGCGTGTACCACACTCTTGTTAGCGTGTACCACACTCTTGGTAGCGTGTACCACACTCTTGGTAGCGTGTACCACACTCATGGTAGCGTGTACCTCACTCATGGTAGCGTGTACCACACTTGGTAGCGTGTACCACACTCTTGGTAACGTGTACCACACTCTTGGTAGCGTGTGCCACACTTGGTAACGTGTACCACACTCTTGGTAGCGTGTACCACACTCTTGGTAGCGTTTACCACACTCATGGTAGCGTGTGCCACACTTGGTAACGTGTACCACACTGTTGGTAGCGTGTAGCACACTCTTGGTAGCGTGTACCGCACTCTTGGTAGCGTGTACCACACTTGTTAACGTGTCCCACACTCCTGGTAGCGTGTACCGCACTCTTGGTAGCGTGTACCACACTCTTGGTAGCGTGTACCACACTCTTGGTAGCGTGTGCTACACTTGGTAGCGTATACCACACTCATGGTAGCGTGTGCCACACTTGGTAACGTGTACCACACTTTTGCTAGCGTGTACCACACTCTTGGTAGCGTGTACCACACTTGGTAACGTGTACCTCACTCTTGGTAGCGTGTACCACACTCATGGTAGCGTGTGCCACACTTGGTAACGTGTACCACACTCTTGCTAGCGTGTACCACACTTGGTAGCATGTACCTCACTCTTGGTAGCGTGTACCACACTCATGTTAGCGTGTGCCACACTTGGTAGCGTGTACCACACTCTTGGTAACGTGTACCACACTCTTGGTAGCGTGTGCCACACTTGGTAACATGTACCACACTCTTGCTAGCGTGTAACACACTTTTGGTAGCGTGTACCACACTCTTGGTAGCGTGTACCACACTCTTGGTAGCGTGTACCACACTCTTGGTAGCGTGTACCACACTCATGGTAGCGTGTGTCACACTTGGTAACGTGTACCACACTCTTGGTAGCGTGTACCACACTCTTGGTAGCGTGTACCACACTCTTGGTAGCGTGTACCACACTCTTGGTAGCGTGTATCACACTCTTGGTAGCGTGTACCACACTCTTGGTAGCGTGTATCACACTGTTGGTAGCGTGTACCACACTCTTGGTAGCGTGTATCACACTCTTGGTAGCGTGTACCACAGTCTTGGTCTCCTCCTTGGTATATATTGCTTGGACGATAGTCTGCCTTTTAAAAAACTCAAACACTCGGTAATGACAAGTTTCTGGAGAGATAAAGAAACTCAGTGTTTATTATCAGGTTCATATAAACATATCAATTCTCGTACAGCATTCCGGTCTTGTTGGTGTTTATCAACTTTCTCTGTAGAAGCGCCTCTGGCAGTGTTTGGAACAGCCTCTCTTTAACCTTACACATCTAATATTTTTTAGGTAATTTGGCGTGATAATATGTTTTGTCTGTTCATGTTAGTGATCTCGTAAGCCGGAACTTTTCTCACGTCTCATAATTTGCTACCTTCTTTTTCTGTAACGTAGAATTTGTGATATGGTTACAGCGGCTCCTTCAGTTCTGGAGAAATTGCAGAACTGACAAAATGTACAGAGAGCCTTCGCTGCTCATATAAGCTCAGTCAAGTGTTTGGGCTACTGAAAATGCCGGAAGTCCCCTGTAATACTCCTTGGAACGTAGGCGAGAAAGGTATAGCATAATTTGCATTTGGAAAATTATGGAGGGATTGATGCCAAATCTGAATTGTTCCCTGTGAAAGCTAGAGGCTTCGCAAAATGTCAAACACTTCTAATGAAAAGCAAGGATACGCTAAGTGTACTAAGAAAAAACTCAGTGCAAGGAGCCCAAGACTTTTCGGTAAGCTTCCTTCGTGCATATGGAAAATTAACAATATATCCCCTTAGCTCTCTTCAAGATGGAACTTTATAACTTCACATGGCAGTTCCTGAACAACCGGGTTGTGATGCCTATGTTAAGTTTGGTGCAGTTACCACCAATAATCTGGTCAACAAAAGTAGCAACTGAGAGAATTGGCTGGTAACCTGGCCGCGGAGACCATCACCTCAGGAAACAACCATATTTAACTGAGAGATGATTTATCTCGTCACCATCTTGACCAGTCCCACATCTTCCCACGTAACCTTCCACCTACTGCACCCTGTGTGTACTCACCTAGTTGAGGTTGCAGGGATCGATCCCTAGCTCCTGTGTGTGTGTGTGTGTGTATGTGTGTATGTGTGTGTCTGTACACACCTATTTGTACTCACCTATTTGTGGTTGCAGGGGTCGAGTCACAGCTCCTGGCCCCGCCTCTTCGCTGATTGCTACTAGGTCCTCTCTCTCCCTGCCCCATGAGCTCTATCATACCTCGCCTTAAAAAACTATGTATGGTTCCTGCCTCCACTACATCACTTTCTAGGCTATTCCACGGCCTGACTACTCTATGACTGAAGAAATACTTCCTAACATCCCTTTGATTCATCTGAGTCTTCAACTTCCAATTGTGACCTCTTGTGTCTGTGTCCCTTCTCTGGAACATCCCGTCTTTGTCCACCTTGTCTATTCCGCGCAGTATTTTATATGTCGTTATCATGTCTTCCCTGACCCTCCTGTCCTCCAGTGTCGTCAGGCCGATTTCCCTCAACCTTTCTTCGTAGGACAATCCCCGTAGCTCTGGGACTAGTCTTGTTGCAAACCTTTGCACTTTCTCTAATTTCTTGACGTGCTTGACTAGGTGTGGATTCCAAACTGGTGCTGCATACTCCAGTATGGGCCTGATGTAAATGGTATACAGAGTCTTAAACGAATCCTTACTGAGGTATCGGAACGCTATCCGTAGGTTTGCCAGGCGCCCGTATGCTGCAGCAGTTATCTGATTGATGTGCGCCTCAGGAGATATGCTCGGTGTTATACTCACCCCCAGATCTTTTTCCCTGAGTGAGGTTTGCAGTCTTTGGCCATCTAAACTATATTGTGTCTGCGGTCTTCTTTGCCCTTCCCCAATCTTCATGATTTTGCATTTGGCAGGGTTAAATTCAAGGAGCCAGTTGCTGGACCAGGCTTGTAGCCTGTCCAGGTCTCTTTGTAGTCCTGCCTGATCCTCATCCGATTTGATTCTTCTCATTAACTTCGCATCATCTGCAAACAAGGACACTTTTGAGTCTATCCCTTCCGTTATGTCGTTCACATATACCAAGAACAGCACAGGTCCTAGGACTGACCCCTGTGGAACCCCGCTTGTCACAGGCGCCCACTCTGACACCTCGTCGCGTACCATGACTCGTTGTTGCCTCCCTGTCAGATATTCTCTGATCCATTGCAGTGCCTTTCCTGTTATGTGTGCCTGATCCTCTAGCTTTTGCAGTAACCTCCTGTGAGGAACTGTGTCGAAGGCCTTCTTGCAGTCCAAAAATATGCAGTCGATCCACCCCTCTCTCTCTTGTCTTACTTCTGTCACCTTGTCATAAAACTCTAGTAGGTTTGTGACACAGGATTTTCCTTCCCTGAAACCGTGCTGGTTGTCAATTATACACTTGTTTCTTTCCTCCTGATGATCTTCTCCATGACCTTGCATACTATACACGTTAGTGATACAGGTCTGTAGTTTAGTGCCTCATGTCTGTCTCCCTTTTTAAAAATTGGGACTACATTTGCCATTTTCCATACCTCAGGGAGTTGCCCAGTTTCAAATGATGTGTTGAAGATCTTTGTTAATGGCTCGCACAATATCTCTGCTCCCTCTTTAAAGACCCACGGAGAGATGTTGTCTGGTCCCACCGCCTTTGAGGTGTCAAGTTCGCATAGCAGCTTCTTCACCTCCTCCTTGGTTATATGTACCTCATCCAGCACTTGCTGGTGTGCCCCCCTGTTCCGATTTCCTGGAGTCCTACTGGTTTCCACTGTAAATACTTCTTTAAATCTTGTGTTGAGCTCCTGACATACCTCTTGGTCGTTTCTTGTGAATTCCCCATCACCCTTCCTCAGTCTGATTACCTGGTCCTTGACTGTTGTTTTCCTCCTGATGTGGCTGTACAACAGCTTCGGGTCAGTCTTTACTTTTGATGCTATGTCATTTTCATATTGTCTCTGAGCCTCCCTTCTTATCTGTGCATATTCGTTTAGGCTCTTGGCTGATTTCTTTATTTTCCTGAGTTCTCTGTCTTCTGTACCTTTTCCATTCTCTAGTACACCTAGTTTTTGCCTCCCTACACCTTTGGGTGAACGAAGGACTCGTTCTGTTCTTCCCATTATTTCTGTTTCCCTTGGGAACAAACCTCTCCTCTGCCTCGCATTTTGTTGCCACATAGTCCATCATTTCTTGTACTGGTTTTCCTGTGAGTTCCCTCTCCCACTGAATGTCTTGAAGGAAGTTCCTCATGCCTGAGTAGTTCCCCCTTTTGTAGTTTGGTTTTTCCCAGCCTATTCCTGCTACTCTCTCCACTTGGAGCTCAACTATGTAGTCGAAGCACAGAACCACATGATCACTAGCTCCCAGGGGCCTTTCATACATGATACCCTCGATGTCCGAACTACTCAAGGTGAATACAATGTCCAGCCTTGCTGGTTCATCCTCTCCTCTCTCTCTGGTAGTGTCTCTAACATGTTGATGCATGAGGTTTTCCAGTACCACATCCATCATCTTGGCTCTCCATGTTTCGGGACCCCCATGGGGCTCCAGGTTTTCCCAGTCAATCTCCTTGTGATTGAAATCACCCATAACTAGTAACTTTGCTCCCCCATGTGTGCTCTCCTGGCCACCTCGGCTAGTGTGTCGATCATTGCTCTGTTGCTCTCATGGTATTCTTCTCTTGGCCTCTTGCAGTTCTGTGGTGGGTTGTACATTACTGCAATTATCACCTTATGTCCCTCAGACTGGATTGTTCCTACTAAGTAGTCCCTTTCGCCCGTGCCATCCATTCCTTCCATTTTCTCAAAACCCCACTGGTTTTTAATGAACAGTGCAACTCCTCCTCCCCCTCTGTCTTTTCTGAGGATTTGATATCCGGATGGAAAGATTGAATCTGTTATTATTCTGGTGAGTTTAGTTTCTGTGAGTGCTATTATGTCTGGGGATGTCTCCTTGATTCTTTCGTGCCACTCCTCATACTTGTTTGTTATTCCATCTGCATTTGTATACCACACCCTCAACTTCTTTTCTAAGACTGGTCTGGGAGGTGTATTGGGGTTGGGGAAGTGGGAGACCTGGTAAGGAACTATGGGTTGTTGCTGTAGTGGTGGAGTTTGTAATGTAGTGGGTGGGGGCATTGGATGTGGCATGGGTGTTTTGATTTAGAGTATTTGGTTGCACTGGGGTTGACCTGGTTGGGAGGCTTCTATAGGAAGTTGTGAGGGAGGCTGTATTTGATCTTCTTCCTGGGTCTGGTGTGTGTGTGTGTGAGTGTGTGTGTGTGTGTGTGTATGTGTACTCACCTAATTGTACTGTACTCACCTAATTGTGGTTGCAGGGGTCGAGACTCAGCTCCTGCCTCCGCCTCTTCACCGAGTGCTACTAGGTCCTTTCTCTCTCTGCTCCATGAGCTTTATCATACCTCATCTTAAAGCTATGTATGGTTCCTGCCTCCACTACCTCACTTGCTAGACTATATTCCACTTCCTGACTACTCTATGACTGAAGAAGTACTTCCTAACATCCCTTTGACTCATCTGCGTCTTCAACTTCCAACTGTGATCTCTTGTTTCTGTGTCCCCTCTCTGGAACATCCTGTCTCTGTTCACCCTGTCTATTCCACGCAGTATTATGTATGTCGTTATCATGTCTCCCCATCCCTCCTGTCCTCCAGTGTCGTCAGGTGTGTGTGTGTGTGTGCGTGTGCGTGTGCGTGTGCGTGTGCGTGTGTGTGTGTGTGTGTGTGTGTGTGTGTGTGTGTGTGTGTGTGTGTGTGTGTGTGTGTGTGTGTGTGTGTATCATCTGGACTCAAGTCAACTTTATGTTTATTAAACCAAAACCAAAACATATTTTAGCAAGCACTTAAACCTGGTCATTGGTAAACATTTCTGTGAGTGACCTTGTTGACGCCTCTTAGACGATGGCCACGAACAACACGGTTTATATATTTCAGATTAAACGTGGGTCAAGTGAGGTTATGTCAGGTTGAAGTGTTAGGTTAAGTAGGAGGGGAAGTTAGGTCACCCAATGACCCTGTGAGGTGGGGGGGGTTAGGAGGAGGGAAGTGTGACCAATGTAAGTTGGGGTGGAGATACAAGTTCATTCTTTCTGTACCATTGTGCTGGTTACTACCATTGAAGATGCTGTCAGGCACTGCTGTCTACTAAACTGAGCTTCAGTGATGTTAAGCTGAAGCTTCAATGATGGTATGCTGAAGCTTCAGTGATGTTAAGCTGAAGCTTCAGTGATGGTAAACTGAGCCTCACTCCAGGGAAACACATGTCTCTCCTTGTTTCACTGTATCACGCAAGCATAATCTTGGTGGTCCTTGTTTCACTGTATCACGCAAGCATAATCTTGGTTGTCCTTGTTTCACTGTATCACGCAAGCATAATCTTGGTTGTCCTTGTTTCACTGTATCACGCAAGCATAATCTTGGTTGTCCTTGTTTCACTGTATCACGCAAGCATAATCTTGGTTGTCCTTGTTTCACTGTATCACGCAAGCATAATCTTGGTTGTCCTTGTTTCACTGTATCACGCAAGCATAATCTTGGTGGTCCTTGTTTCACTGTATCACGCAAGCATAATCTTGGTTGTCCTTGTTTCACTGTATCACGCAAGCATAATCTTGGTTGTCCTTGTTTCACTGTATCACGCAAGCATAATCTTGGTTGTCCTTGTTTCACTGTATCACGCAAGCATAATCTTGGTGGTCCTTGTTTCACTGTATCACGCAAGCATAATCTTGGTTGTCCTTGTTTCACTGTATCACGCAAGCATAATCTTGGTTGTCCTTGTTTCACTGTATCACGCAAGCATAATCTTGGTTGTCCTTGTTTCACTGTATCACGCAAGCATAATCTTGATTGTCCTTGTTGCACTGTATCACGCAAGCATAATCTTGGTGGTCCTTGTTGCACTGTATCACGCAAGCATAATCTTGGTTGTCCTTGTTTCACTGTATCACGCAAGCATAATATTGGTTGTCCTTGTTGCACTGTATCACGCAAGCATAATCTTGGTGGTCCTTGTTGCACTGTGTCACGCAAGCATAATCTTGGTGGTCCTTGTTTCACTGTATCACGCAAGCATAATCTTGGTGGTCCTTGTTGCACTGTATCACGCAAGCATAATCTTGGTGGTCCTTGTTGCACTGTATCACGCAAACATAATCTTGGTGGTCCTTGTTGCACTGTATCACGCAAGCATAATCTTGGTGGTCCTTGTTGCACTGTATCACGCAAGCATAATCTTGGTGGTCCTTGTTGCACTGTATCACGCAAACATAATCTTGGTGGTCCTTGTTGCACTGTATCACGCAAGCATAATCTTGGTTGTCCTTGTTTCACTGTATCACGCAAGCATAATCTTGGTGGTCCTTGTTGCACTGTATCACGCAAGCATAATCTTGGTGGTCCTTGTCTCCCTGTATATCACACAACCTAATGACCGAATCTACAGAAACAGATGAGAGTTATTCCTCGTCTAGTTAACACTGGTGTAACTATTACTTCAAGTTGATCCTCTTAATGTCCATGTAAATAACTCACTTCACAATATTCATGTTGTACTTCATTTTACTGTTCAGTTACTTAGTTGTTTTAACTTTTTAGGTTATTATTACCGCTGGTTTCTACTATATCTTACAGCTAGGCTTAAAATAATACCACAAGGAACCCAGTGGATATAAGTCCCTCTGTCTGACCTTTTTTGGGTTATTCTGGGTAATTTACACATATGTTACTGTGTATGTTAATTGTACTTATGTGGACCTGTACCTAAATAAACTTAGTAGACTAACACCAAGGTGACTGCTGCTAGAAGAACAAGGGTAGCAGGTGCTAGGAGACTAGCACCAAGGTGACTTCTGCTAGAAGAACAAGGGTAGCAGGTGCTATGAGACTAGCACCAAGGTGACTTCTGCTAGAAGAACAAGGGTAGCAGGTGCTAGGAGACTAGCACCAAGGTGACTTCTGCTAGAAGAACAAGGGTAGCAGGTGCTAGGAGACTAGCACCAAGGTGACTACTACTAGAAGAACAAGGGTAGCAGGTGCTAGGAGACTAACAACAAGGTGACTGTGACCCCAATGGAAATAAGTCACTCTGTCTGACTTTTTTGGGTTATCCTAGGTTCTCTACACATATGCTGCTATGTATGATAATTCTATGTAACTGTATTTGTGTATACCTGAATAAACTTACTTACTTATTCCTACTAGAAGAACAGTAGTAGCAGGTGCCACGAGACTAGCGCCGAGGTACCTATTTAATACTAGTAGAACAGGGGGTAACAGGTGCTAGGAGACCTACCCAAACATCTGTGGTAGTAGCAGGGGACGGAGTTGGCAAGTGAAGAGGGTGACAGGGGGCGGATGAGCGGCAGGGAGCGGTTGAAGGGGTGGGTGAGAGTGGGCGGGGCGGGTGTGCGTGGGTGGCAGGGGGCGGAGTTTCTCCACCAATGGGAAGAGAAGGAGGATGGGGAGGGGGTGAAGGAAGGGGAGGAGGGGTGAAATAAAGGGAGGGGGAAGAGGTCCAGTAGAGGAGAGTGCCTCATACAGCGTGGGAGTGCCGTTCAGAGTGCCAGTGCCACACTACTACTCCCTCACGACACACACCCTGTATACCATCAACATACTCCCCTCTCTCTCTCCCTTCCTCCCTCTCTCTCTCTCACTCCCTCTAGTCTACCATCTCTCCCTCCCTCCCGTTAACCGGAGGACCACGATGCACATACGCAGGTGTAAATACACACATCGAAAAAGCGAGCGAGAGATATAACGAGAAAGTGTACAGACATACAACACAAAAACTGTACACCCTCCTGAGGGTGGGTATCCTCACTACGTATACTAGTATACCAGCACACAGGTATACCAGCAGACAGGTATACCAGCAGACAGGTATACCAGCAGACAGGTATACATCACACAGGTATACCAACACACAGGTATACCAACATACAGGCTTATCAGCACATAGGTATACCAGCACACAGGTATATGAGCACACAGGTATACCAGTATACCCAGTGCCCGCCAGGCTCTGGTACATACCTCTACAGCGGCTACCTCGACCATCATTACTCCCACACAAAGGTAACTACAATACTGTTTTTCCTATCCATTTGTAACTGACCAGATATAAACACGCAAATAGTTCATTACTTTTGTGACTTACACAGCTATCACAAGTTTGGGGCCCAGTCTCTGGGGCCATTCTGTACCTCTGTGATCCTTTGACTACCGCCCACGGGATGGGTATGGGGTGCATAATGAAGATATTAATCTAGCGAACAGACTCCAGTTGCTTATACTTCAAGCTTTAAGACCCAGTAATCTCTTTGTCTCGTTACGTACATTTAGACACTGCTGTCTTGGCTGTACTTTATTCCTTAACCTAAATAACAGGTCCTCTTCGCGTTTTGTGTAAACAACCAGTGTATTAACTGGGTTAATATAATACACGAGTGCCAGCGGTATTTACATTCTCGAGTTACAGGGACGTGCAAGGGACGTACAGTGATGTACAGGGACGTACATGGGATGTACAGCAACTTACAGGGACGTAAAGGGGACGTACAGCGGCGTTCAGGGACGTCCAGTGACGTACAGGGGACATACAGCGAGGTACAGTGACATACAAGAACGTACAGCAACGTACAGTGACGTACGGGGACGTAAGGGGACTTACAGCGACGTCCAGGGACGTATATTGACGTACAGGGACGTACAACGACCAGGAGGGACGTGTGGGACCTACAACAACGTATAGTGGCGTACAGGGATGTACAACGACGTACGGTGACGTACAGCGACGCACAACAACGTTGCAACGACTGTTGCAACAAGCTGAGACAGTGTTAGATGAGAGGAATGTTAGATTTACCAGGTCACCTCTCACTGTGTAGAGCTTTACCAGGTCACCTCTCACTGTGTAGAGCTTTACCAGGTCACCTCTCACTGTGTAGAGCTTTACCAGGTCACCTCTCACTGTGTAGAGCTTTACCAGGTCACCTCTCACTGTGTAGAGCTTTACCAGGTCACCTCTCACTGTGTAGAGCTTTACCAGGTCACCTCTCACTGTGTAGAGCTTTACCAGGTCACCTCTCACTGTGTAGAGCTTTACCAGGTCACCTCTCACTGTGTAGAGCTTTACCAGGTCACCTCTCACTGTGTAGAGCTTTACCAGGTCACCTCTCACTGTGTAGAGCTTTACCAGGTCACCTCTCACTGTGTAGAGCTTTACCAGGTCACCTCTCACTGTGTAGAGCTTTACCAGGTCACCTCTCACTGTGTAGAGCTTTACCAGGTCACCTCTCACTGTGTAGAGCTTTACCAGGTCACCTCTCACTGTGTAGAGCTTTACCAGGTCACCTCTCACTGTGTAGAGCTTTACCAGGTCACCTCTCACTGTGTAGAGCTTTACCAGGTCACCTCTCACTGTGTAGAGCTTTATCAGGTCACCTCTCACTGTGTAGAGCTTTATCAGGTAACCTCTCACTTTGTAGAGCTTTATCAGGTAGCCTCTCACTGTGTAGAGCTTTATCAGGTCACCTCTCACTGTGTAGAGCTTTATCAGGTCACCTCTCACTGTGTGGAGCTTTATCAGGTCACCTCTCACTGTGTAGAGCTTTATCGGGTCACCTCTCACTGTGTAGAGCTTTATCAGGTAACCTCTCACTGTGTGGAGCTTTATCAGGTAGCCTCTCACTGTGTAGAGCTTTATCAGGTCACCTCTCACTGTGTAGAGCTTTATCAGGTCACCTCTCACTGTGTGGAGCTTCATCAGGTCACCTCTCACTGTGTAGAGCATTATCAGGTCACCTCTCACTGTGTAGAGCTTTATCAGGTCACCTCTCACTGTGTGGAGCTTTATCAGGTCACCTCTCACTGTGTAGAGCTTTATCGGGTCACCTCTCACTGTGTGGAGCTTTATCAGGTCACCTCTCACTGTGTGGAGCTTTATCAGGTAGCCTCTCACTGTGTAGAGCTTTATCAGGTAGCCTCTCACTGTGTAGAGTTTTATCAGGTCACCTCTCACTGTGTAAAGCTTTATCAGGTCACCTCTCACTGTCTAGAGCTTTATCAGGTCACCTCTCACTGTGTGGAGCTTCATCAGGTCACCTCTCACTGCAGAGCTTATTAAATCACGTTTCGCTCTACGTAGAGCTTTGTCATGTTTTGATTCACTCTGTATAGAGCTTTTATCAAGTCATACATCTCAGTGTATATACACCGCCAGGTATATCAGTGTATATACACCGCCAGGTATATCAGTGTATATACACCGCCAGGTATATCAGTGTATATACACCGCCAGGTATATCAGTGTATATACACCGCCAGGTATATCAGTGTATATACACCGCCAGGTATATCAGTGTATATACACCGCCAGGTATATCAGTGTATATACACCGCCAGGTATATCAGTGTATATACACCGCCAGGTATATCAGTGTATATACACCGCCAGGTATATCAGTGTATATACACCGCCAGGTATATCTATTTACAGTGGCTGTAAATAACAGTATTAACCAGCTGCTGTAAATAACAGTATTAACCAGCTGCTGTAAATAACAGTATTAACCAGCTGCTGTAAATAACAGTATTAACCAGCTGCTGTAAATAACAGTATTAACCAGGTGCTGTAAATAACAGTATTAACCAGCTGATGTAAATAACAGTATTAACCAGCTGCTGTAAATAACAGTATTAACCAGCTGCTGTAAATAACAGTATTAACCAGCTGCTGTAAATAACAGTATTAACCAGCTGCTGTAAATAACAGTATTAACCAGCTGCTGTAAATAACAGTATTAACCAGCTGCTGTAAATAACAGTATTAACCAGCTGCTGTAAATAACAGTATTAACCAGCTGCTGTAAATAACAGTATTAACCAGGTGCTGTAAATAACAGTATTAACCAGCTGATGTAAATAACAGTATTAACCAGCTGCTGTAAATAACAGTATTAACCAGCTGCTGTAAATAACAGTATTAACCAGCTGCTGTAAATAACAGTATTAACCAGCTGCTGTAAATAACAGTATTAACCAGCTGCTGTAAATAACAGTATTAACCAGCTGCTGTAAATAACAGTATTAACCAGCTGCTGTAAATAACAGTATTAACCAGCTGCTGTAAATAACAGTATTAACCAGCTGCTGTAAATAACAGTATTAACCAGCTGCTGTAAATAACAGTATTAACCAGCTGCTGTAAATAACAGTATTAACCAGCTGCTGTAAATAACAGTATTAACCAGCTGCTGTAAATAACAGTATTAACCAGCTGCTGTAAATAACAGTGTTAACCAGCTGCTGTAAATAACAGTGTTAACCAGCTGCTGTAAATAACAGTGTTAACCAGCTGCTGTAAATAACAGTGTTAACCAGCTGCTGTAAATAACAATGTTAAAAAGCTGCTGTAAATAACAGTGTTAACCAGCTGCTGTAAATAACAGTGTTAACCAGCTGCTGTAAATAACAATGTTAACCAACTGCTGTAAATAACAATGTTAACCAGCTGCTGTAAATAACAATGTTAACCAGCTGCTGTAAATAACAATGTTAACCAGCTGCTGTAAATAACAATGTTAACCAGCTGCTGTAAATAACAATGTTAACCAGCTGCTGTAAATAACAATGTTAACCAGCTGCTGTAAATAACAATGTTAACCAGCTGCTGTAAATAACAATGTTAACCAGCTGCTGTAAATAACAATGTTAACCAGCTGCTGTAAGTAACAGTGTTAACCAGCTGCTGTAAATAACAGCATTAACCAGCTGCTGTAAATAACAGTATTAACCAGCTGCTGTAAATAACAGTGTTAACCAGCTGCTGTAAATAACAGTATTAACCAGCTGCTGTAAATAACAGTGTTGACCAGCTGCTGTAAATAACAGTATTAACCAGCTGCTGTAAATAACAGTGTTAACCAGTTGCTGTAAATAACAGTGTTAACCAGCTGCTGTAAATAACAGTATTAACCAGCTGCTGTAAATAACAGTATTAACCAGCTGCTGTAAATAACAATGTTAACTAGCTGCTGTAAATAACAGTATTAACCAGCTGCTGTAAATAACAGTGTTAACCAGCTGCTGTAAATAACAATGTTAACCAGCTGCTGTAAATAACAGTGTTAACCAGCTGCTGTAAATAACAGTGTTAACCAGCTGCTGTAAATAACAATGTTAACGAGCTGCTGTAAATAACAGTATTAACCAGCTGCTGTAAATAACAGCATTAACCAGCTGCTGTAAATAACAGTATTAACCAGCTGCTGTAAATAACAGTATTAACCAGTATCATATGGGAGTTCGATACGTGGATAGGGTAAAGTAATACTCACGTAGGCTGGTAGTACGTATAATTACGAATAATGTGGGGAGCGCCCTTACAGCCGTACCTATCTCTCTGCTCTCTCTCGTATAACTAACTGACCGCCCACAGTACCCATATGTGAGGGGGTCTTTGAATACTGCTGTGGTCAGCACAATATGAATACAGACAGTGACTCAGGCAGAGACGGTTGGTAGTGAGTCAACTACTGGTACACTGGTTACTGGTAACTGGTTACTACTACTGAGACCAGCTGCTGTAAATAACAGTGTTAACCAGCTGCTGTAAATAACAATGTTAACCAGCTGTTGTAAATAATAATGTTAACGAGCTGCTGTAAATAACAATGTTAACCAGCTGCTGTAAATAACAGTATTAACCAGCTGCTGTAAATAACAGTATTAACCAGCTGCTGTAAATAACAGTATTAACCAGCTGCTGTAAATAACAGTATTAACCAACTGCTGTAAATAACAATGTTAACCAGCTGCTGTAAATAACAGTATTAATCAGCAGCTGTAAATAACAGTATTAACCAGCTGCTGTAAATAACAGTATTAACCAGTTGCTGTAAATAACAGTGTTAACCAGCTGCTGTAAATAACAGTATTAACCAGCAGCTGTAAATAACAGTATTAACCAGCTGCTGTAAATAACAGTATTAACCAGCAGCTGTAAATAACAGTATTAACCAGCAGCTGTAAATAACAGTATTAACCAGCTGCTGTAAATAACAGTATTAACCAGCAGCTGTAAATAACAGTATTAACCAGCTGCTGTAAATAACAGTATTAACCAGCTGCTGTAAATAACAGTATTAACCAGCTGCTGTAAATAACAGTATTAACCAGCTGCTGTAAATAACAGTATTAACCAGCTGCTGTAAATAACAGTATTAACCAGCTGCTGTAAATAACAGTATTAACCAGCTGCTGTAAATAACAGTATTAACCAGCTGCTGTAAATAACAGTATTAACCAGATGCTGTAAATAACACCTCGCAAGAAACATTTACATTTTAATAGGTAAAAACACAATTAATTCACTTATTTACGTATATATAAGTGTGCATTACTGTGTAAGTTAACTGCGCAGCGCTTAAACTGTGTTTCAAGCTCTTAAACTATCCATAAAGCTCTTAAACTGCGCCTTAGGCTTTTAGACTGCCCATAAACCTCTTAAACTGCGCTTCAAAGTCTTAAACTGCCCATAAATCTCTAAAAACAGCCTCGAGATGGTGTTCTTAATCTGGATTGAATGTTGGTTGCAGTATGGGAAGTGCACTGTCTCTGGTACTCGCTAATCTATACATGGAACACTGATACTGGCGTCTTGCCCAGCATCATGCCACCAGACATGACCTGGTACAGGTACGTTGATCATGTCTGTACCATATGAGACAACACCTCGGGCACTTTCTGACATATTTGTTGAGAATCTTAACAATCTTGTTCCTTCTATACAGTTTGGGGTTGAATGGGAAACAATCAACTTCTATTTCTTGATGCTGTGATCACCAGAAGTAACAGTCAGGTTGAATTCTCAGTTTAGAGGAAGCCTACTCAACTATTCAATCTAGATTAAGAAGAGTAGCATCTGAAGCTTGTTCTTTCTTGCACTCAGGATATGCAGCCCCTCAAAGTTAGACCATGAAATAGAAGTCCTTAGAAGACAATTCTGCAAATTAGGAGACTCTGACTGATGTTGTAAATGGTCCAAGTCGGACCGAAACGTCGTCGTAAGCTCCTTTCTTCTATGTGCGTGTTATTTGTGTATGAAACCCTGACTGCTTTATTAAACAAAAACTCCACCCCATCCAGGACTCACAACTGATGGTACCCTGCCACCAAGGTACATACAATCGTCTCAACAAAGTGACCAACATAATCACGTTCTATCCCTACAAACTTGGGAATCTCTTTTCCAAGAAACACAAACATTGAGCAGCTCAAGACACACCAGGAGTTTACTGGATACCATGTAAAGCATGCAACTAAGTATACATAAAGAAAACAGGTTGAAAACCATCTACAAAAATCATTGAACACCAGAGAGCAATACGTTATGCACAGGATAATTCAGCCATTTTTCAACATGTCAGCATCAACAATCACAATGTTGATTGAGAAGCTGGCACCATCAAACAGAAAATCACACTTCAGCTACAAACGCGAAATTATAGAATCTACCCTCATAGTTACCAATCCAAATTTCAACATCTCATAAGGACAGTGGACACCAGACGTTATTTCAAAATTCGCCGTCAAGAGGTACATAACAGCTCCCAATCTAACACAGAACTCCGGCACAACATCAGGGATTACATAGCACAAAGGAACTTCCCACCCAAATTTATAGTTTCACTTCAGTACCTGTCTTCTCACCCAGCCGCTGCTTGACACGTCCCTCCACTCATCTGTACTTCAGTACCTGTCTTCTCACCCAGCCGCTGCTTGACACGTCCCTCCACTCATCTGTACTTCAGTACCTGTCTTCTCACCCAGCCGCTGCTTGACACGTCCCTCCACTCATCTGTACTTCAGTACCTGTCTTCTCACCCAGCCGCTGCTTGACACGTCCCTCCACTCATCTGTACTTCAGTACCTGTCTTCTCACCCAGCCGCTGCTTGACACGTCCCTCCACTCATCTGTACTTCAGTACCTGTCTTCTCACCTGGCCACTACCTGACACGTCCCTCTACTCATTTGTACTTCAGTACCTGTCTTCTCACCTGGCCACTACTTGACACGTCCCTCTACTCATTTGTACTTCAGTATCTGTCTTCTCACCCGGCCACTACTTGACACGTCCCTCCACTCATCTGTACTTCAGTACCTGTCTTCTCACCCAGCCACTACTTGACACGTCCCTCCACTCATCTGTACTTCAGTACCTGTCTTCTCACCCAGCCACTACTTGACACGTCCCTCCACTCATCTGCACTTCAGTACCTGTCTTCTCACCCAGCCACTACTTGACATGTCCCTCCACTCATGTGTACTTCAGTACCTGTCTTCTCACCCAGCCGCTGCTTGACACGTCCCTCCACTCATCTGTACTTCAGTACCTGTCTTCTCACCCAGCCGCTGCTTGACACGTCCCTCCACTCATCTGTACTTCAGTACCTGTCTTCTCACCCAGCCGCTGCTTGACACGTCCCTCCACTTATCTGTACTTCAGTACCTGTCTTCTCACCCAGCCGCTGCTTGACACGTCCCTCCACTCATGTGTACTTCAGTACCTGTCTTCTCACCCAGCCACTACTTGACACGTCCCTCCACTCATCTGCACTTCAGTACCTGTCTTCTCACCCAGCCACTACTTGACATGTCCCTCCACTCATGTGTACTTCAGTACCTGTCTTCTCACCCAGCCGCTGCTTGACACGTCCCTCCACTCATCTGTACTTCAGTACCTGTCTTCTCACCCAGCCACTACTTGACACGTCCCTCCACTCATCTGTACTTCAGTACCTGTCTTCTCACCCAGCCGCTGCTTGACACGTCCCTCCACTCATCTGTACTTCAGTACCTGTCTTCTCACCCAGCCGCTGCTTGACACGTCCCTCCACTCATCTGTACTTCAGTACCTGTCTTCTCACCTGGCCACTACCTGACACGTCCCTCTACTCATTTGTACTTCAGTACCTGTCTTCTCACCTGGCCACTACTTGACACGTCCCTCTACTCATTTGTACTTCAGTATCTGTCTTCTCACCCGGCCACTACTTGACACGTCCCTCCACTCATCTGTACTTCAGTACCTGTCTTCTCACCCAGCCACTACTTGACACGTCCCTCCACTCATCTGTACTTCAGTACCTGTCTTCTCACCCAGCCACTACTTGACACGTCCCTCCACTCATCTGCACTTCAGTACCTGTCTTCTCACCCAGCCACTACTTGACATGTCCCTCCACTCATGTGTACTTCAGTACCTGTCTTCTCACCCAGCCACTACTTGACACGTCCCTCCACTCATCTGTACTTCAGTACCTGTCTTCTCACCCAGCCACTACTTGACACGTCCCTCCACTCATCTGTACGGGGTGAGGTGCAACCTTCCCTATATATTCTTGTTCTCATTTCACTTACGTATCTGCTGAAGAGGATCCCAGAAGGGGATTGAAATATACAGATCAATTAACCTTGTGTGTTTCTCTCTCCATGTGGGTTGTAACCGTGCATTATACTTTACTTATCCATATATATATATATATATATATATATATATATATATATATATATATATATATATATATATATATATATATATATATATATATATATATATATATATATATATATATATATATATATATATATATATATATATATATATATATATATATATACATGCTGTGCCGAATAGATAAAACTTGCGATTTTGGCTTAAATAGCAACGCTCTTCTTGCCGAATAAGCCAAGAGAAAATTTGTGTATGCAATAATTTCGCAAAAATTATTCTGAGCCTAACGAAAATATATATTTCATTGTGTTTGCTTATTAGTAAATTATTGAAAACTTATCTAAAATTTATTTAATTAAATTGCGCTTGTTATAATAAGGTTAGGTAAGTTTTCTAAGGTTCTTTTGGTAAAAAATTATTAATTTTTATATTAACATAAATGAAAAAAATATATCTTTAAACGTGTAAGAGAAAATTTTAGAAAAGACTTAATTTTAAATGAGTTCTTTCTAATTGATCAATTTTATCTATTCGGCGCGACATAGTAATCTGCCATCTAGCAGTAGTCCGCCATCCTGCAGCAGCCTGCCATCTAGCAGTAGTCCGCCATCCTGCAGCAGTCTGCCATCTAGCAGTAGTCCGCCATCCTGCAGCAGTCTGCCATCTAGCAGTAGTCCGCCATCCTGCAGCAGTCTGCCATTCTGCAGCAGTCTGCCATCCAGCAGTAGTCTGCCATCCTGCAGCAGTCTGCCATTCTGCAGCAGTCTGCCGTCTAGCAGTAGTCCGCCATCCTGCAGCAGTCTGCCATCTAGCAGTAGTCCGCCATCCTGCAGCAGTCTGCCATCTAGCAGTAGTCCGCCATCCCGCAGCAGTCTGCCATTCTGCAGCAGTCTGCCATCTAGCAGTAGTCCGCCATCCTGCAGCAGTCTGCCATCCTGCAGCAGTCTGCCATCCTGCAGCAGTCTGCCATTCTGCAGCAGTCTGCCATCCAGCAGTAGTCTGCCATCCTGCAGCAGTCTGCCATTCTGCAGCAGTCTGCCGTCTAGCAGTAGTCCGCCATCCTGCAGCAGTCTGCCATCTAGCAGTAGTCCGCCATCCTGCAGCAGTCTGCCATCTAGCAGTAGTCCGCCATCCTGCAGCAGTCTGCCATCTAGCAGTAGTCCGCCATCCCGCAGCAGTCTGCCATTCTGCAGCAGTCTGCCATCTAGCAGTAGTCCGCCATCCTGCAGCAGTCTGCCATCTAGCAGTAGTCCGCCATCCTGCAGCAGTCTGCCATCTAGCAGTAGTCCGCCATCCTGCAGCAGTCTGCCATCCTGCAGTGGTCTACCATCCAGCCGTAGTCTGCCATCCTGCAGCAGTCTGCCATCCTGCAGCAGTCTGCCATCCTGCAGCAGTCTGCCATCTAGCAGTAGTCCGCCATCCTGCAGCAGTCTGCCATCTAGCAGTAGTCTGCCATCTAGCAGTAGTCCGCTATCCTGCAGCAGTCTGCCATCCTGCAGTGGTCTACCATCCAGCCGTAGTCTGCCATCCTGCAGCAGTCTGCCATCCTGCAGCAGTCTGCCATCCTGCAGCAGTCTGCCATCTAGCAGTAGTCCGCTATCCTGCAGCAGTCTGCCATCCTGCAGTAGTCTACCATCCAGCCGTAGTCTGCCATCCTGCAGCAGTCTGCCATCTAGCAGTAGTCTGCCATCCAGCAGCAGTCTGCCATCCTGCAGCAGTCTGCCATCTAGCAGTAGTTCGCCATCCTGCAGCAGTCTGCCATCTAGCAGTAGTCCGCCATTCTGCAGCAGTCTGCCATCTAGCAGTAGTCCGTCATCCTGCAGCAGTCTGCCATCCTGCAGCAGTCTGCCATCTAGCAGTAGTCCGCCATCCTGCAGCAGTCTGCCATCCTGCAGTAGTCTACCATCCAGCCGTAGTCTGCCATCCTGCAGCAGTCTTCCATCTAGCAGTAGTCTGCCATCCAGCAGCAGTCTGCCATCCAGCAGCAGTCTGCTTTCTTACTGTCATTCCACAAACCATGGGAGTGACTCAGTTAAAGGTCATTCTACGCTTCACTAATCTAGTAACTGTCAGTCAGTGCTCATTCTTCCAATTTGCGCTATTAACGGGCCGGTAGAGGCCTTCTTAGGCCTTAAAAGTCGTTCGGAGGCCAACAAAACATCGTCACTCTCCACTTAGACGCCGAAATCTGAGTCAGAATTATACCTGACTGACAACCTTGTCAGCGAGAGTCAGGTGGACTCCACGTCACTACTCAGCCACAAGGGGCTTTGTCTCTATAGACTGAAAACCCACTAAGCCGGTCTTTTCACGTCGGTCCTAAAACCAAGCCACTCCAACTGCCCCAGAACAACCAGAAGGACACATAGTGTGTCAGTGGGTCAGCTGGGACTGATAACCTCAGTCTCCTTTTGATCTTCAGCATTCTTCTTTGTAGTGGACTGTTGAAGACAGTGTGGCGAAGCGTCTCCACAGTAAAGATACCCAAGTGTTGCATAGTGTGAAACGTCACTTGACGTAGGCCTCAGCACAAAAATATCGATCATTACATTATTTCCGGAGGCCGACGACGCAACCGACAAGTCGGGAAGGACCCCATCGGTAGAAGACCTCGTTTGAAGGTCCACCTTATTTACTGAACCGACTTATAGCATAACACAGATTAAAAGTTACTAACCTTGTTTGTAGAAGATCAGGAAAATATATGTAAACTGTATGTGGTAGATGATGACTGTAAACTATGTGGTAGATGATAACTGTAAACTATGTGGTAGATGATGACTGTAAACTATGTGGTAGATGATAACTGTAAACTATGTGGTAGATGATGACTGTAAACTATGTGGTAGATGATGACTGTAAACTATGTGGTAGATGATGACTGTAAACTATGTGGTAGATGATGACTGTAAACTATGTGGTAGATGATGACTGTAAACTATGTGGTAGATGATAACTGTAAACTATGTGGTAGATGATAACTGTAAACTATGTGGTAGATGATGACTGTAAACTATGTGGTAGATGATAACTGTAAACTATGTGGTAGATGATGACTGTAAACTATGTGGTAGATGATGACTGTAAACTATGTGGTAGATGATGACTGTAAACTATGTGGTAGATGATGACTGTAAACTATATGAGGTAGATGATGACTGTAAACTATATGTGGTAGATGATGACTGTAAACTATGTGGTAGATGATAACTGTAAACTATGTGGTAGATGATGACTGTAAACTATGTGGTAGATGATGACTGTAAACTATGTGGTAGATGATGACTGTAAACTATATGAGGTAGATGATGACTGTAAACTATATGTGGTAGATGATGACTGTAAACTATATGTGGTAGATGATGACTGTAAACTATATGTGGTAGATGATGACTGTAAACTATGTGGTAGATGATGACTGCAAACTATATGTGGTAGATGATGACTGTAAACTATATGTGGTAGATGATGACTGTAAACTATATGTGGTAGATGATGACTGTAAACTATGTGGTAGATGATGACTGCAAACTATATGTGGTAGATGATGACTGTAAACTATATGTGGTAGATGATGACTGCAAACTATATGTGGTAGATGATGACTGTAAACTATATGTGGTAGATGATGACTGTAAACTATATGTGGTAGATGATGACTGTAAACTATGTGGTAGATGATGACTGTAAACTATATGTGGTAGATGATGACTGTAAACTATATGTGGTAGATGATGACTGTAAACTATGTGGTAGATGATGACTGTAAACTATGTGGTAGATGATGACTGTAAACTATATGTGGTAGATGATGACTGTAAACTATATGTGGTAGATGATGACTGTAAACTATATGTGGTAGATGATGACTGTAAACTATATGTGGTAGATGATGACTGTAAACTATGTGGTAGATGATGACTGTAAACTATATGTGGTAGATGATGACTGTAAACTATGTGGTAGATGATGACTGTAAACTATATGTGGTAGATGATGACTGTAAACTATATGTGGTAGATGATGACTGTAAACTATATGTGGTAGATGATGACTGTAAACTATGTGGTAGATGATGACTGTAAACTATGTGGTAGATGATAACTGTAAACTATATGTGGTAGATGATGACTGTAAACTATATGTGGTAGATGATGACTGTAAACTGTATGTGGTAGATGATGACTGTAAACTGTATGTGGTAGATGATGACTGTAAACTATGTGGTAGATGATGACTGTAAACTATGTGGTAGATGATAACTGTAAACTATATGTGGTAGATGATGACTGTAAACTATGTGGTAGATGATGACTGTAAACTATGTGGTAGATGATGACTGTAAACTATATGTGGTAGATGATGACTGTAAACTATGTGGTAGATGATAACTGTAAACTATATGTGGTAGATGATGACTGTAAACTATATGTGGTAGATGATGACTGTAAACTATATGTGGTAGATGATGACTGTAAACTATATGTGGTAGATGATGACTGTAAACTATGTGGTAGATGATGACTGTAAACTATATGTGGTAGATGATGACTGTAAACTATATGAGGTAGATGATGACTGTAAACTATATGTGGTAGATGATGACTGTAAACTATATGTGGTAGATGATGACTGTAAACTATGTGGTAGATGATGACTGTAAACTATATGTGGTAGATGATGACTGTAAACTATATGTGGTAGATGATGACTGTAAACTATGTGGTAGATGATGACTGTAAACTATATGAGGTAGATGATGACTGTAAACTATATGTGGTAGATGATGACTGTAAACTATGTGGTAGATGATGACTGTAAACTATATGAGGTAGATGATGACTGTAAACTATATGTGGTAGATGATGACTGTAAACTATATGTGGTAGATGATGACTGTAAACTATGTGGTAGATGATGACTGTAAACTATATGTGGTAGATGATGACTATAAAGTAGATTTGGAATAGCGTCAAAAAGTTTACATAGTACAATAGTCTCGGTCGACTAGTAGTAGCAGTAGCAATAATAGTAGTGGTAGTAAATAGAAGTCGTAGTAGTAATAATAGTAGTAGTAGTAGATGTAGTTGTAATAGTAATAGTAGTAGTAGTAGAAGTAGCAGTAAAAATAGTAATAGTAGTCGTGGTAGTAGTAGATGCAATTGTTGTAATAGTAGTAGTAGCAGTAGTAATAATAGTAGTAGCAGTAGTAATAGTAGTAGTAGCAGTAGTAATAATAGTAGTAGCAGTAGTAATAGTAGTAGTAGCAGTAGTAATAATAGTAGTAGCAGTAGTAATAGTAGTAGTAGCAGTAGTAATAGTAGTAGTAGTAATATCAGCAGTAGGAGTAGTAGTAGTAGTGAAAATAATAGTAATAGTAGTAATCGTAGTAGTAGAAGTAGTAGTTACTGAAGGAGTAGTAGTAATAATAGCAACAACAACAACAATAATAATAATAATAATAATAAGAGCTAAATTAACTATAATTCGACTCAATTAACCAAGTTAATTCCCTTCGTTGTTGTTGTTGTTGTTGTTGTTGTTGTTGTTGTTGTTGTTGTTGTTGTTGTTGTTGTTGTTCTATCACTTGCTTAGTTAATAAACTTAATTAAAATATGTCATTAACGTGAAATAATTGTTAATTTGTCCTTAATTAATTAGAGGCAGACAGTGAGTGAGGTAGACTACACTTGTTTACTGTTGTTGTGAGGTAGACTACACTTGTTTACTGTTGTTGTGAGGTAGACTACACTTGTTTACTGTTGTTGTGAGGTAGACTACACTTGTTTACTGTTGTTGTGAGGTAGACTACACTTGTTTACTGTTGTTGTGAGGTAGACTACACTTGTTTACTGTTGTTGTGAGGTAGACTACACTTGTTTACTGTTGTTGTGAGGTAGACTACACTTGTTTACTGTTGTGAGGTAGACTACACTTGTTTACTGTTGTGAGGTAGACTACACTTGTTTACTGTTGTGAGGTAGACTACACTTGTTTACTGTTGTGAGGTAGACTACACTTGTTTACTGTTGTGAGGTAGACTACACTTGTTTACTGTTGTGAGGTAGACTACACTTGTTTACTGTTGTGAGGTAGACTACACTTGTTTACTGTTGTGAGGTAGACTACACTTGTTTACTGTTGTGAGGTAGAGTACACTTGTTTACTGTTGTGAGGTAGACTACACTTGTTTACTGTTGTGAGGTAGACTACACTTGTTTACTATTGTGAGGTAGAGTACACTTGTTTACTGTTGTGAGGTAGACTACACTTGTTTACTGTTGTGAGGTAGACTACACTTGTTTACTGTTGTGAGGTAGACTACACTTGTTTACTGTTGTGAGGTAGACTACAGCTGTCTACTATCCTGGTTGTGTCTCACACAACTATTACTGTCACTACTACTAATACTTCTGCTACTACTACCACCACCCCATTATCACCACTGCATCCATAACTACCACCATCACAACCACCACCCCTACTACCACAACTACCAACACCATCACCACAACCACCACCCCTACTACCACAACTACCACCACCATCACCACAACCACCACCACCACAACTACCACCTCAACCATCACCAGTAACGCCACCACCGCCACCATCACCATCACCACCAGCACTGCTACCACAACTATCACCACTGCTACATCAACTACCACCACTGCAACCACAACTACCACCACTGCTATCACAACTACCAACACTGCTACCACAACTATCACCACTGCTACATCAACTATCACTACTGCAACCACAACTTCCACCACTGCTATCACAACTACCAACACTGCTACCACAACTATCACCACTGCTACATCAACTATCACTACTGCAACCACAACTACCACCACTGCTACCACAACTACAACCACTGCTACCACAACTACAACCACTGCTACCACAACTACAATCATTGCTACCACAACTACCACCACTGCTACCACAACTACCACCACTGCTACCACAACTACCACCACTGCTACCACAACTACAACTATTGCTACCACAATTACAACCACTGCTACCACAACTACCACCACTGCTACATCAACTACCACCAATGCAACCACAACTACCACCACTGTTGCCACAACTACCACCACTGCTACCACAACTATCACCACTGCTACCACAACTACAACCGCTGCTACCACAACTACAACCACTGCTACCACAACTACAATCATTGCTACCACAACTACCACCACTGCTACCACAACTACCACCACTGCTACCACAACTACCACCACTGCTACCAAAACTACTATTGCTACCACAATTACAACCACTGCTACCACAACTACCACCACTGCTACATCAACTACCACTAATGCAACCACAGCTACCACCACTGCTGCCACAACTACCACCACTGCTACCACAACTACAACTATTTCTACGACAATTACAATCACTGCTACCACAACTACCACCACTGATACATCAACTACCACCAATGCAACCACAACTACCACCACTGTTGCCACAACTACCACCAATGCAACCACAACTACCACCACTGCTACCACAACTACCACCACTGCTACCACAACTACAACCACTGGTATCACAACTACCACCACTGCTACTACAACTACCACCACTGCTACCAAAACTACCACCACTGCTACCACAACTACAACCACTGCTGCCATAACTGCCACCAATGCAACCACAACTACCACCACTGCTACCACAACTACCATCACTGCTACCACAACTACAACCACTGCTACCACAACTACTACCACTGTTACCACAACTACAACCACTGCTACCACAACTACCACCACTGCTACCACAACTACAACCACTGCTACCACAACAACCACCACTGCTACCACAACTACCACCACTGCAACCACAACTACCACCACTGCAACCACAACTACCACCACTGCTACCACAACTACAGCCACTGTTACCACAACTACCACCACTGCAACCACAACTACAACCACTGCTACCACAACTACAACCAGTAATATGTTCCTCATAGCTTACTAAGTGACCCATCCAGGTCATCCAGGTCATCCAAGTCATCCAGGTCATCCAGTCATCGAGGTCATCGAGGTCATCGAGGTCATCCAGGTCATCCAAGTCATCCAGGTCATCCAGATGGAGAAATATCCAACAACTCACATTTCCACTCAGCCACATAACTCACACTGACTCACTTAACAAATTCATTCAGCTGCCGCAAGTAATTGATTCCCGATGCAAGAATTGAAAAGTTACAACAATTAGTTGTGTTATCACCGTGACTGTGTTGTAACACCGTGACTGTGTTGTAACACCGTGACTGTGTTGTAACACCGTGACTGTGTTGTAACACCGTGACTGTGTTGTAACACCGTGACTGTGTTGTAACACCGTGACTGTGTTGTAACACCGTGACTGTGTGGTAACACCGTGACTGTGTTGTAACACCGTGACTGTGTGGTAACACCGTGACTGTGTGGTAACACCGTGAGTGTGTTGTAACACCGTGACTGTGTTGTAACACCGTGACTGTGTTGTAACACCGTGACTGTGTTGTAACACCGTGACTGTGTTGTAACACCGTGACTGTGTTGTAACACCGTGACTGTGTGGTAACACCGTGAGTGTGTTGTAACACCGTGACTGTGTGGTAACACCGTGACTGTGTGGTAACACCGTGACTGTGTTGTAACACCGTGACTGTGTGGTAACACCGTGACTGTGTTGTAACACCGTGACTGTGTGGTAACACCGTGACTGTGTTGTAACACCGTGACTGTGTTGTAACACCGTGACTGTGTTGTAACACCGTGACTGTGTTGTAACACCGTGACTGTGTGGTAACACCGTGACTGTGTTGTAACACCGTGACTGTGTGGTAACACCGTGACTGTGTGGTAACACCGTGAGTGTGTTGTAACACCGTGACTGTGTTGTAACACCGTGACTGTGTTGTAACACCGTGACTGTGTTGTAACACCGTGACTGTGTTGTAACACCGTGACTGTGTTGTAACACCGTGACTGTGTGGTAACACCGTGACTGTGTGGTAACACCGTGAGTGTGTTGTAACACCGTGACTGTGTTGTAACACCGTGACTGTGTGGTAACACCGTGACTGTGTTGTAACACCGTGACTGTGTGGTAACACCGTGACTGTGTTGTAACACCGTGACTGTGTTGTAACACCGTGACTGTGTGGTAACACCGTGAGTGTGTTGTAACACCGTGATTGTGTGGTAACACCGTGACTGTGTTGTAACACCGTGACTGTGTTGTAACACCGTGACTGTGTTGTAACACCGTGACTGTGTTGTAACACCGTGACTGTGTGGTAACACCGTGACTGTGTGGTAACACCGTGAGTGTGTTGTAACACCGTGACTGTGTTGTAACACCGTGACTGTGTGGTAACACCGTGACTGTGTTGTAACACCGTGACTGTGTGGTAACACCGTGACTGTGTTGTAACACCGTGACTGTGTTGTAACACCGTGACTGTGTGGTAACACCGTGAGTGTGTTGTAACACCGTGACTGTGTGGTAAAACCGTGACTGTGTTGTAACACCGTGACTGTGTGGTAACACCGTGACTGTGTGGTAACACCGTGAGTGTGTTGTAACACCGTGACTGTGTTGTAACACCGTGACTGTGTGGTAACACCGTGACTGTGTGGTAACACTGTGACTGTGTGGTAACACCGTTACTGTGTTGTAACACCGTGACTGTGTGGTAACACCGTGACTGTGTGGTAACACCGTGACTGTGTTGTAACACCGTGACTGTGTTGTAAGATCGTGACTGTGTGGTAACACCGTGAGTGTGTTGTAACACCGTGACTGTGTTGTAACACCGTGACTGTGTTGTAACACCGTGACTGTGTTGTAAGACCGTGACTGTGTGGTAACACCGTGAGTGTGTTGTAACACCGTGACTGTGTGGTAACACCGTGAGTGTGTTGTAACACCGTGAGTGTGTTGTAACACCGTGACTGTGTGGTAACACCGTGACTGTGTGGTAACACAGTCACGGGAAACACCAGTTTAAATCTACTAGGTTAAATGAACTACTTAAATAAACTAGGTAAAATAATGAACGTGTCTGTTAGTGATGTGAGACGCAGTACTGAACGTGTCTGTTAGTGATGTGAGACGCAGTACTGAACGTGTCTGTTACCGATGTGAGACGCAGTACTGAACGTGTCTGTTACTGATGTGATACGCAGTACTGAACGTGTCTGTTACTGATGTGATACGCAGTACTGAACGTGTCTGTTACCGATGTGATACGCAGTACTGAACGTGTCTGTTACCGATGTGATACGCAGTACTGAACGTGTCTGTTACCGATGTGAGACGCAGTACTGAACGTGTCTGTTACTGATGTGATACGCAGTACTGAACGTGTCTGTTACTGATGTGATACGCAGTACTGAACGTGTCTGTTACCGATGTGAGACGCAGTACTGAACGTGTCTGTTACTGATGTGATACGCAGTACTGAACGTGTCTGTTACTGATGTGATACGCAGTACTGAACGTGTCTGTTACTGATGTGATACGCAGTACTGAACGTGTCTATTACTGTAGTGAGACGCAGTACTGAACGTGTCTGTTACTGATGTGATACGCAGTACTGAACGTGTCTGTTACTGTAGTGAGACGCAGTACTGAACGTGTCTGTTACTGATGTGATACGCAGTACTGAACGTGTCTGTTACCGATGTGAGACGCAGTACTGAACGTGTCTGTTACCGATGTGATACGCAGTACTGAACGTGTCTGTTACTGATGTGATACGCAGTACTGAACGTGTCTGTTACCGATGTGATACGCAGTACTGAACGTGTCTGTTACTGATGTGATACGCAGTACTGAACGTGTCTGTTACCGATGTGATACGCAGTACTGAACGTGTCTGTTACTGATGTGATACGCAGTACTGAACGTGTCTGTTACTGATGTGATACGCAGTACTGAACGTGTCTGTTACTGATGTGATACGCAGTACTGAACGTGTCTGTTACTGATGTGATACGCAGTACTGAACGTGTCTGTTACTGATGTGATACGCAGTACTGAACGTGTCTGTTACTGATGTGATACGCAGTACTGAACGTGTCTGTTACTGATGTGATACGCAGTACTGAACGTGTCTGTTACTGATGTGATACGCAGTACTGAACGTGTCTGTTACTGATGTGATACGCAGTACTGAACGTGTCTGTTACTGATGTGATACGCAGTACTGAACGTGTCTGTTACTGATGTGAGACGCAGTACTGAACGTGTCTGTTACTGATGTGATACGCAGTACTGAACGTGTCTGTTACTGATGTGATACGCAGTACTGAACGTGTCTGTTACTGATGTGATACGCAGTACTGAACGTGTCTGTTACTGATGTGATACGCAGTACTGAACGTGTCTGTTACTGATGTGATACGCAGTACTGAACGTGTCTGTTACTGATGTGATACGCAGTACTGAACGTGTCTGTTACTGATGTGATACGCAGTACTGAACGTGTCTGTTACTGATGTGATACGCAGTACTGAACGTGTCTGTTACTGATGTGAGACGCAGTACTGAACGTGTCTGTTACTGATGTGATACGCAGTACTGAACGTGTCTGTTACTGATGTGATACGCAGTACTGAACGTGTCTGTTACTGATGTGAGACGCAGTACTGAACGTGTCTGTTACTGATGTGATACGCAGTACTGAACGTGTCTGTTACTGATGTGATACGCAGTACTGAACGTGTCTGTTACTGATGTGATACGCAGTACTGATCGTGTCTGTTGCTGATGTGAGACGCAGTACTGAACGTGTCTGTTACTGATGTGAGACGCAGTACTGAACGTGTCTGTTACTGTAGTGAGACGCAGTACTGAACGTGTCTGTTACTGTAGTGAGACGCAACACTGAACGTGTCTGTTACTGTAGTGAGACGCACTACTGAACATGTCTGTTGCTGTAGTGAGAAACAGCACTGAACGTGTCTGTTACTGTAGTGAGACGCAGTACTGAACGTGTCTGTTACTGTAGTGAGACACAGCACTGAACGTGTCTGTTACTGTAGTGAGACGCAGCACTGAACGTGTCTGTTACTGTAGTGGGACGCTGTACTGAACTTGTCTGTTACTGTAGTGAGACGCAGCACTGAACGTGCCTCTTACTGATGTGAGACGCAGTTCTGAAAGTGTCTGTTACCGATGTGAGACGCAATACTGAACGTGTCTGTTACTGAAGTGAGACGCAGCACTGAACGTGCCTCTTACTGATGTGAGACGCAATAATGAACGTGTCTGTTACTGATGTTAGACGCAATACTGAACGTGTCTGTTAATGAAGTGAGACGCAGTACTGAACGTGTCTGTTACTGATGTGAGACGCAGTACTGAACGTGTCTGTTACTGTAGTGAGGCGCAGTACTGAACGTGTCTGTTACTGAAATGAGACGCACTGCTGAACGTGTCTGTTACTGCAGTGTGACGCAGTACTGAACGTGTCTGTTACTGTAGTGAGACGTAGTACTGAACGTGTTTGTTACTGATGTGAGACGCAGTACTGAACGTGTCTGTTACTGATGTAAGACGCAGTACTGAACGTGTCTGTTACTGATGTGAGACGCAGTACTGAACCTGTCTGTTACTGTAGTGAGACGCAGTACTGAACGTGTCTGTTACTGTAGTGAGACGCAGTACTGAACGTGTCTGTTACTGATGTGAGACGCAGTACTGAACGTGTCTGTTACTGTAGTGAGACGCAGTACTGAACGTGTTTGTTACTGATGTGAGACGCAGTACTGAACGTGTCTGTTACTGTAGTGAGAAGCAGTACTGAACGTGTCTGTTACTGTAGTGAGACGCAGTACTAAACGTGTCTGTTACTGCAGTGAGACGCAGTACTGAACGTGTCTGTTACTGTAGTGAGACGCAGTACTGAACGTGTCTGTTACTGATGTGAGACGCAGTACTGAACGTGTCTGTTACTGTAGTGAGACGCAGTACTGAACGTGTCTGTTACTGTAGTGAGACGCAGTACTGAACGTGTCTGTTACTGTAGTGAGACGCAGTACTGAACGTGTCTGTTACTGTAGTGAGACGCAGTACTGAACGTGTCTGCTACTGTAGTGAGACGCAGTACTGAACCTGTCTGTTACTGTAGTGAGACGCAGTACTGAACGTGTCTGTTACTGTAGTGAGACGCAGTACTGAACGTGTCTGTTACTGATGTGAGACGCAGTACTGAACGTGTCTGTTACTGTAGTGAGACGCAGTACTGAATGTGTCTGTTACTGATGTGAGACGCAGTACTGAACGTGTCTGTTACTGTAGTGAGAAGCAGTACTGAACGTGTCTGTTACTGTAGTGAGACGCAGTACTAAACGTGTCTGTTACTGCAGTGAGACGCAGTACTGAACGTGTCTGTTACTGTAGTGAGACGCAGTACTGAACGTGTCTGTTACTGATGTGAGACGCAGTACTGAACGTGTCTGTTACTGTAGTGAGACGCAGTACTGAACGTGTCTGTTACTGTAGTGAGACGCAGTACTGAACGTGTCTGTTACTGTAGTGAGACGCAGTACTGAACGTGTCTGTTACTGTAGTGAGACGCAGTACTGAACGTGTCTGCTACTGTAGTGAGACGCAGTACTGAACGTGTCTGTTACTGTAGTGAGACGCAGTACTGAACGTGTCTGTTACTGTAGTGAGACGCAGTACTGAACGTGTCTGTTACTGCAGTGAGACGCAGTAATGAACGTGTCTGTTACTGTAGTGAGACGCAGTAATGAACGTGTCTGTTACTGTAGTGAGACGCAGTACTGAACGTGTCTGTTACTGTAGTGAGACGCAGTACTGAACGTGTCTGTTACTGTAGTGAGACGCAGTACTGAACGTGTCTGTTACTGTAGTGAGACGCAGTACTGAACGTGTCTGTTACTGTAGTGAGACGCAGTACTGAACGTGTCTGTTACTGCAGTGAGACGCAGTAATGAACGTGTCTGTTACTGTAGTGAGACGCAGTAATGAACGTGTCTGTTACTGTAGTGAGACGCAGTACTGAACGTGTCTGTTACTGTAGTGAGACGCAGTACTGAACGTGTCTGTTACTGTAGTGAGACGCAGTACTGAACGTGTCTGTTACTGTAGTGAGACGCAGTACTGAACGTGTCTGTTACTGTAGTGAGACGCAGTACTGAACGTGTCTGTTACTGTAGTGAGACGCAGTACTGAACGTGTCTGCTACTGTAGTGAGACGCAGTACTGAACGTGTCTGTTACTGTAGTGAGACGCAGTACTGAACGTGTCTGTTACTGTAGTGAGACGCAGTACTGAACGTGTCTGTTACTGCAGTGAGACGCAGTAATGAACGTGTCTGTTACTGTAGTGAGACGCAGTAATGAACGTGTCTGTTACTGTAGTGAGACGCAGTACTGAACGTGTCTGTTACTGTAGTGAGACGCAGTACTGAACGTGTCTGTTACTGTAGTGAGACGCAGTACTGAACGTGTCTGTTACTGTAGTGAGACGCAGTACTGAACGTGTCTGTTACTGTAGTGAGACGCAGTACTGAACGTGTCTGTTACTGCAGTGAGACGCAGTAATGAACGTGTCTGTTACTGTAGTGAGACGCAGTAATGAACGTGTCTGTTACTGTAGTGAGACGCAGTACTGAACGTGTCTGTTACTGTAGTGAGACGCAGTACTGAACGTGTCTGTTACTGTAGTGAGACGCAGTACTGAACGTGTCTGTTACTGTAGTGAGACGCAGTACTGAAAGTGTCTGTTACTGTAGTGAGACGCAGTACTGAACGTGTCTGTTACTGTAGTGAGACGCAGTACTGAACGTGTCTGTTACTGTAGTGAGACGCAGTACTGAACGTGTCTGTTACTGTAGTGAGACGCAGTACTGAACGTGTCTGTTACTGTAGTGAGACGCAGTAATGAACGTGTCTGTTACTGTAGTGAGACGCAGTAATGAACGACTCATAACCAGAGTTTACCGGGATTTATTTAAAGGATAATTATATATTGCAACACGATACCTTGCAGCAATAGTCTGCAACGATACCTTGCAACCAAGTTAATAATTATTATAATAGGTTTTGGTAATTAAGTTGTAAAGTTTGAAGACAAAAAACACCTGATGGATCAGGTGAACGTGGGTCACTAGTGACTCACCTTTATCTGCTGAGACGTCCAGCGCCGTCGTCTTCGTCAGTCCTGTGCGAAGGTGATCTAAGACAGTCGATGTGGGGAGGTAATTTTAAGAGGTTCAGTTCTTTCATTATTATTATTATTATTATTATTATTATTATTATTATTATTATTATTATTATTATTATTATTATTATTATTATTGTTATTATTATTATTATTATTATTATTATTATTATTATTATTATTATTATTATTATTATTATTATTATTATTATTATTGTTATTATTATTATTATTATTATTATTATTATTATTATTATTATTATTATTATTATTATTATTATTATTATTATTATTATTATTATTATTATTATTGTTGGTGTTGTTGTTGTTAATTATTATTATTATTGTTAATTATTGCTATTATTATTGTTAATTATTATAATAATAATAATAATAATAATAGTTATTATTATTTTTAATTATTATTATTATTATTATTGTTAATTATTATAATTATTATTATTATAATTATTTTAAATTATTATTATTATTATTGGTAATTATTATTATTATATTAAAAGCGGTAAACCCGTGTGGGCCACAAGAAACTGCATCAACATTTTACTCCCATTAACATGAAAGAAAAATAAATCAACCTGTAATTATTTAAATTATCTATAATAATCGATAGGTATCGGTAGTCACCTACAATTAATCGCGATAAGCAAGTTAGAGAGGCAGGCGACACCTGGCAACAAGCGAGAGTGTTTGCAGGCTATTTAAATCGTTGTAAACAATACGTTCGTTATGTGTGTGTTGTGGTGCTGGTGGTGACATGCCTGGCCTGATACAGGAATGATACGTGTATTGATCCTGTTTGGTACGTGTGTGGGTCTTGT